>NC_046373.1:14659688-14983854 GCF_011125445.2 Fundulus heteroclitus | reverse complement strand
CCGCAGGTCAGATGAAACGACAACAAAGTCGATCATTGAACTGCGACCTAGGGTGTCCTGGTGCCAAGAGCACATATGGACACCCTTATGCTTGAACATGGTGTTTGTGATGGACAATCCATGACGAGCACAGAAGTCCAACAACAAAACACCACTCGGGTTCAGATCAGGTGGGCCATTCCTCCCAACCACGCCCCTCCAGGTCCCACTGTCATTGCCCACGTGAGCGTTGAAGTCCCCCAGCAAAACGAGGGAGTCCCCAGGAGGGGCACTCTCCAGTACCCCTTCCAAGGACTCCAAAAAGGGTGGGTAATCTGAACTGCTGTTTGGCGCATAAGCGCAAACAACAGTCAGAACCCGTCCCCCCACACGGATGCGGAGGGAGGCCACCCTCTCGTTCACCGGGGAAAACCCCAACGTGCAGGCACCGAGATGGGGGGCAACAAGTATGCCAACCCCAGCTCGGCGCCTCTCACCTTCGGCAACTCCAGAGTGGAAGAATGTCCAGCCCCTCTCAAGGAGACTGGTTCCGGAGCCAGAGCGGTGCGTCGAGGTGAGTCCGACTATCTCTAGTCGGAACCTCTCAACCTCGCGCACAAGCTCAGGCTCCTTCCCCACCAGAGAGGTGACATTCCACGTCCCAAGAGCCAGCTTCTGCAGCCGAGGATCAGAACGCCAAGGTCCCCGCCCTCCACTGCTACCCGTTACACATTGCACCCGACCCCTTTGGCCCCTCCGACAGGTGGTGAGCCCATCGGAAGGGGGACCCATGTCGCCTCTTCGGGCTGAGCCCGGCCGGGCTCCATGGGCAAAAGCCCGGCCACCAGACGCTCGCCAACGTGCCCCACCTCCAGGCCTGGCTCCAGAGTGGGGCCCCGGTGACCCGCGTCCGGGCGAGGGAACACGAGGTCCAACAATTGTACTCATCATAAGGGGAGTTTTGGGCTGCGCTTTGTCTGGTCCCTCACCTAGGACCTGTCTGCCTTGGGTGACCCTGCTAGGGGCTTAAAGCCCCTGACAGCATAGCTCCTAGGATCACTGGGACACTCAAACCCCTCCACCATGGTAAGGTGGCAGCCCAGGGAGGGGCTTTTATTTCCACTTCAGAAATATGGATTACCTTGTATTGCTGTAGCACACAAAATCCCAATGAAACACATGGAGGTTTGTGGTTGTAACCTGACAAAATGAGAACAACTCCAAGGGGAATGAAAATCCCATAATGTGATGAGAACGAGTATCTGCACAGCATAGAGAAAACAAGTAAAGGGAGAATGTAAGATACTGGGAAACAAAAGGCGATACAGGGTGTAAGAGAAAGGGAAAAAAGGCTCTTACAGGCTAAATGACGCCTGATTCCCTGGATATTTGGGCTCCCTCTGGGGAACATGTCTTTTTTGCCTGCCACTGACAATTTGAGAGGCCTCTGAGGGAAAACAAAAAAGACAAACACACAAGCTTTCCTCGCTGGTGCAAGCTGACTGACAGTTTTCGAAACCATAATCCAGGCATCATCCCATAAAATCACTGCACCGTTAGAGCGTGAGCTGGTACAGAACGTGTTGGAAACCTGCAATAAATATGCAATACAAACTGAAAGTTTCTCAAGATGGAGCTTTAAAAACCAATGTTGAGTAATCACATCCAATTAAACAGATACAAATTGTTGGACAGAACCAATTGGAGCACATGTAAGCTTTTAAAAAAAGACAATGCCAGATTTTCCACTGAGACGGCCAAAATGTACAAAGAACAGGTTTTCGAATATCTCTTTTCGGTTTGCCAAGAAGCCTGGCTGGAAATCTACTTGTCAAAAATCATTTTGGAATAGTTATCTGGAATAAGAAAACAAATAAACACAAAAAACCAATATGTGCCACCCACTGTGCAGATTTTCCTTCAGATTTCAGAATAATAAACTCAAAGATGGAGCACAAGACTGCCGAAAGCATTTTTTTTTTCTTGTTTTGTTTTTTTCCAATGGCAAAGTCTTCAAGTGATGCATTTCCAAGGCACATTGGTAGCGATCATGATCAAAAGAAAAGAGCAGAACCAAGTGAGATACACGTGGACCATAATAAAAATTCATTGAATCCACTCCTCAGGCCAAAATGGATGGTGGCAGCTGGGTCATATTGCATCTGTGCAGATGAGGTCAGGGGTCACCTAAAGTTGTATGAGAAGACAGTGCGCTTTCATGCATCATGTAGCAGATAAAGATTTCTGAGGCTGAGGGAGGCAGAGCAGAGGGCGGGGCCGGCTCATTGCAAACATAAATAAGAAGTCTGCATCTCTGCTCTTCATCCATCCTCTGGCTGTTTTTGTACTCAGCTTTTTTAAGCATGAATGCATGGTGGATTGTTTTACCAATTTGTCTTGATTTCTTTTAAATAACTAACTGTAACTAATTGTAATTCTAAGGAGTTTGAACACTGCATTTTACAGCTATTTTGAACAGAAGGTTCTACATAATTTTTTTTCCTACAAATATAGAGATTTTCTGGCTTTTATGATTATTAGGTTAATTGAATTATAATTACTATCATCATTATTATTATGATTATTTATTTATTTATTTTTGACCATGTAGAATATCAGTCCTCTTTTTAAAATTAAACCAGGTAATTCCAGTAAAATTGTCGTGGCCAGTGACATATCAGCTCAACCTGCACAAGAACTTTTCCAATTTCATATTGCAAAGTTTAAACCTGAAAAGTTCATATGTGTAGTTTACTTATCAAATATTGAGCTTTGTTTTTATGTTTTCCAAAGGGAGAAGTTAAGATAAGATAAGATAAGATAAGATAGTCTTTATTGATCTCACAATGGAGAAATTCACTCGTCACATCGGCTCATACAAGAAGGTGCAGAGTAGGGAAGGTGCATTCAATTATATACAGTGAGTCTTCATATATACAATGGATCAGAAAGAATACCAAAAAAAAGGAAATAGGAATGGGCATATGATGTCTCATTTACATTCTTAGTGGTCTATATATATATATATATATAAACATATCTATATACTTAAATATATACATATATCTATGCGCCTACTTACATACGCACCTACGCGTATGTACGTGCATATACATTGTATACATTTGTACATACATACATACATACATACATGTGGGCTGACTTATGTTCCGGTGATGATAGCAGCAGAAGTCACTACATCAGGATTATTGCACGGGTTGTAGGACAGTGTATTAAATAGATTATTGCACATTGGTTATTGCACGTTAATTATTACAGTTATGGTCACAGTTATAGTGCAGCATTGTAAAATCTTGTAGCAGCAGGAGAATATAATATCTCCTGTCTATAATATCTTCTAAAATATATTAAAGATGTGTCATGTAGAGTGTATTTTACATGATTGTGTTTTAATCTGATCTCTGCCAAGTTATTTTTATTAGTGTGCTAAAAAACAAACAAACTTAAAACTTGTGTTTTCTTTTTGTAGTTATTGCTTTTATTCTGATACCACGAAATACTTGTTTACTGACTGGTCCATCCATGTGGACATGGTATACAGGAAGGTCCAGACCGATGTTCCCCCTAATCTTTCATGTGTCTGAGCATTCACTGGACCTCAACGAGCAACATCACACGTGCACACTGAGGTGACATTATGCCTGTCCAAAACCTGAGATTATAGCAAGTTAAATTACAGCAATAATTTATTTTTACTTAGTTTAGATACTACCGATTTAACCTGATTACAAGAAAAAGACTAAACTCTTTTTATGAGCTGTATTGTATGTTTTATTTCAGAGTAGGGGTCCTGCTAAAGAAGAACTGAGAGACATGTACATCTTTCAAAGCGCAGCTTTGTGGGAACAGTGGTCCAGAGCCATGTCTAATTTTTGAGATGGCTAAAGTCTTTCAACATGTGTCAAACGATGCTCCAAAAATTCTGAGTCTGTGGTGGCTTGTGTCATCTTGTATGCTGTCGTCTGCTGGGGCAGTAGCTTGAGGGTGAAGGAAACCAACAGATTGATTGGCCAGCCATGGTGTACGTAGGTGGGAACCTTCTCTGACAGTGGTGATGAAAAGGAGGACACTATCCAAAATAAAGACAATCATAGACTGTCCTTCTCAGCCTCTACATGAAGAGCTGGTCAGCCATAGGCTCCCGTTCAGTAAATGGTTCATACTTTCAAACTGCACAACTAAGAGATAAAGCAAATCATCACTACCTCTGTCAGTCAAGCTGTATAAGGCCACTGTATAACTGTAAAACACTATTTCACCATGTATACTGTGGATACTTTAATTAGAGGCAGTTTGGATGTAATTATCACCTAAATTGCTATTGATTGTCTATTTTTGTCCAATAAATATCAAGACAATGTTCCAAAAAAGCAGCCAAGAGGCCAATGGTAACTCTAGGGTAGCTGCAGAGAATCACCTGCTCAGATGAGGGAATTTGTTGACAGGTCAGCCATCAGTAATACATGTCACAAATCTGGCCATTTTGGATAAGTGAAAAGAGTAAAGCCACTCTTAAAAGAGTTGAGAAAAAAACGCCAAATAGCTAAACAAATGTCCTGTCATACGTGTGGAAGAAGAATGTCAAAAGTGAATCTTTTTGACCAACATCCAAAAAATGTGGGGCAGAAAACCAGCGTTTCAGATCACCACAATAACATATGGTGGTGGGTGCACCATGCTGTGGGACACCTTTCTTCAGCTGGAAAAGGAAACAACAAATGAGGGTTATACCAGAAGATAACCTGTCAAAGGTGGCAAAAGACATAAGAAATGGGCAGAGGTTTGCCTTCCAGGAAAAGTACTGTATGCTAAACACATCTACAGTGTCAATTGAGTTAAATCAAATCATAATAATGTGTCACAATCACCCAGGCAAAATCCAGAAAAGGTAATAAATAAAAGCCTATGACAAGAGTTGAATATTGATGTTCACAGATGCTCTCCCATCAAATCTGATGAAGCTTGAGCAAATTTGCAAAGAAACCAAAATGTCCGTGTCTGGATGTGGAAGACTGGTAGAGAAACACCCTACAACGTCATCAGCTGTGATCGCATCGGAATGTGATTCTGAAAACTATGACCTCAGGTGGACAGGATACAAATGCACCCCAGACTTTCCAGATATTTATGTGTAAACTATTTTAAAAAACATGTATCACATACTTTGGCGAGGCACCAAGGTATATTTTCATATCAATTAATCATATCTGACACACAGCTTTATTTTATTAGTGGCATGCACATTTAGTTACTGTAACCTTATGAACTACTGCTGCTTTTCTTCATTTACTGGTGCTGGCAGGCTCCATGGACCTGCGACATGTGATGCATTAGAAAAAATAGTAGCCATACATTACAGTGTGAAAATCTAGAAATGGTTTTTATGTGGCTCCCTATTCAAATCTCTTTGCACATGAAAATATATTGTATTCACTATGGCTCTGCATAATCCAGATACAAGTGAGTGCTCCTTAGCTACTTTCTTTGTCTTCAGTCTCTATAATTGAATATCATAAACCTTGATCGTAACTGAGCCAAGTTAGGCTTGTGGTGCTTTGGATGTTGCTCTGGGTTAATTTTTGACCCACTGGATGAGTTGTTGGAGTCATTTTGATAGCCTGCCTTACCCCCTCACCCCCTCCACCCATCCCAGAAAAGGAAAGGCTTATTGCTTTTCAAAGTCCTCTGTATTTGTGGAAATTGGTCATCACTGGGATTTCCTGGAGTCTCAAACTCTTTCGAAAAATTTGGAAACATCGGAAAGCTGGCACTCTTCCATGCTGATAGATATCAAGTTGTTGTTTTATGTTGTTTGTCACAAGTTCTTGGATTTAGATTAGAGCAGGTAAAATAAATAATTATATATATATATATATATATATATATATATATATATATATATATATATATATATATATATATATATATATAAAAGCCAAGCCATTGTAGGCATCATACATATCTGCCTGCAGATTGTATTTAAGTGGTGAAAAAAACTTAGGTTTGAGTGTGGCAGGTAAAATTAAACCCAACCATTCAAAAAATATATGGTCACAATTATTTCAAGATGTAATAAGGGGGTCTGTGGCTTTTTCCATAATAAAAAAAAATATTTCAAAACTGAATTTTTAATTTAACTACTTCTTTGTTATTAAATTTCTTAACCTAACTATTTAAGTCATACAGGGTAAAAAGAAGGGAAATCCTTAACAGGTTTGTTTTATATACCCCTTTGATAAACCAAGGATCAGTTAGATAAAAACTTAGATTTAAGTTAACTTCTTGTAATCCCGATTGAGCTCAATGAAAGGGATATGTTACATATCTTTACTTTTTTCATTCCAGAACTATTTTAAAAATAATGTGTGTATGAGTCATACAACTGTAGAAGAAGAGCGTAGGAGAGGACGGGTGGTACAAGCCAATCCTGTAAAACACAGAGGCATCTGGAGCTGTAAATCCAATCATTTGACTTCTTAACTTTTTATTCAAATAGCCCTGACCTATTTGTTGTTGATGCTCCAGTTCATTTCATATGATCCACCAACAAGCCGAGAGCGATTATTCCAGCACAAATGGCACGGACTTGACGGGGGCCAGAAAGCGCTCATATACCTCTCTGGCCTCAGGCCGCAGTTTGTCATAACACAGGGAATTATGTATTACGCCTGTGCCTGGTGATGACATCACAATAGCAGGATGAAATATAAGCTCTGATATGGCCAACTGATTGTGGGGAGCTGCGAGGGCTTTCATTAAAAACAGCATATCGCTCATAAAAAGATTAGAGCTGGACAGCTGTTTCCTGATAGCATGAGGCTTCTGTAGTGGCTTCATCATGAGGAGGCACACCTGAAAAATATCAAATCCCTCAACGTTGCGTTCACGGTGGCGTGCAGATCTACAGCATGTGACAGCTGCACAGTGAGGAGCACTAAACAGTTCACACAACTTTTCACAGATTTACCAATACATTCTAATATTAAATAACATACCATGTCAAGTCATACCGTATGACCCACTTAGTGATAATGAAGACATTCATGGATGTGTGCTGAATCCGTTAAACATAACCACGGACAAAAAAGACAGAGGGAAAATGGTCAAAGTGTTTGTTCCTGGATGACTCACTGTACCTATATTCTACTAGTATTCATTATGACAACGAAATTAAAGTAATTTGCAAACCAGCTCAGTTCTTCATTCATTCAGATGAATTAAATTACAAACAATAGGAAAGCTGCATTTTTGGATTTTTACAGAACCCACCATTTTGGTAGAACCTGGCAAATGCATAATAAAATAATTATGTCTGTAGTACACTATAAAGGCAAAGACACTGCTAATCATGATGCTGTGTATACCTGAAATACCAATTTGGAAGCAGGAAACGATCAGACAGCAGAAATTAAACTGGGAAGAGCACCGTCTTTACGGGCCATATCCATAAAATTCTGTTTGGAATGACAAATGTCATTTCTATCTGCACTTAATAAATGACTACATTTCAAATATCATTTTAAGGTCCCACAGCTTGACCTCTCTTCAACAAGACAACAGGATTATCCCTAATAGGGGTTTACAAATGGGTTGAGGATTACAAATCTTGTAGAAGCCTGAACCATGGGCAAAGGAAAGAAAAACTGTAATTAAATATTGCTAGTGGAATGCTTTTTGCTACTGACAATATGGTTTTCCCCACAGAGCACTATTCAATCCAATTCAATTTTATTTATATAGCACCAATTCATTAAACATGTCATCTCAAGGCACTTTCCAAAGTCAAATTAAATCAGATTATACAGATTGGGTCCAATCATACAGATTGGTCAAAACATTTCCTATATAAGGGAACCCAGTTGATTGCATCAAAGTCTTGACAAGCAGCATTCACTCCTCCTGAAGAAGGTCCCATTCTGTCAGGAGGTGGCATAGATGCTCAAAAACAAACCAACAAACATGCAAACAAATAAAAAGTAATCTCTAATTTGCGCATCACATACATTTGCTGAACTCATTCGACAGATAGCAGACTTAAAAACAATGAGTTGAACCTATTTGCAAAAAACAAAGAAAAAAAACCCCATACTTAAAATCTCCTTTTGCTCCTTTCCTCAACTACTGCACTCTTTTGTTGAGGCAGAGGTTGAGGAATAGAAGCACCAATTTCTTATATCCATATCATACTATGCATCTGCTATGGATTTCATGGTGTTGAAAGACACACTGCTTCATGAAATTGTGCTCCACGTGCACATACATAATTTGGTTGTTGGCCATGCCATACCATTAATATTTTGGACAAATATTTAACTACTTGAATTCCAAAGCTCTAAATTGCCATGCATCACATGTGTGAGACTGTCATACGATCAATGCAACTTAAAAACTGGAGAAATGGCTCAATAACAACATTACCTCATCTCACTCATGCAGACGGTTTACTCACCTCTGTATGCCAAGTGCTCGAAATTGAATGCAAAACAGACACCATAACCTGCTTTCAGATTATTTTGGCTAATAATCAAACCACTTGCCAGGCATGGGAGCATTAAAATGTCATACCAACAATGTAAATGTATCTTTAAGTATGAATGAAAAGGTAAAGCTAAACTGTAAAGGTATTGTGTAAATTTGATACCCTTGATCTGCATTCAGAGATCACACAGAAATACCTGAGGTTCAGGTCAGAACCAGACCCCAAGAAAGTCATTACAAATATTTCAAAGATGTGACAACACTTTAAAATATCCTCATTTCCTAACTGTTAGACCCAGGTAACATGCATGTAAGTACACTATTAAAAATGCCATGGAAAAACAGGAAACATTGTGGAAGCTTTTGAAAAAAACTTAAAGATTTAGCTTCTTCTTCTTCTTCTTCTTCTTCTTATTATTATTATTATTATTATTATAATTATTATTATTACTACTTCTATCAAATTGGACAGACAGTTCACCACTTTCATGAGAAAGAAACTTGAATTGTGGTGATCTTGCTATACCATAAAACGTGAAACATTTTGGTAGAACATAGCCTCTCATTATTCTGGCCTGGTGGATATAACAAAAGCTGAAACCTGTGAGAAAACAACAAAGCTGCATTTTAACTACACATTTTTCCTTCTCATTACAAGAGTATATGGTTTACCAAGCTATTTTTTTAGGCAGCCAAAAGATGTCTAATACTTATGATGACCTGTCAAACTTTGCCTAAAACATTCTCATGCTCCTGAAATTGGAGGGATTAAATAAAGCAGTGAGACAAAACAGATACCCTGTAGTTTGCACCACTTGAATGCTACAACTCCGCTTTGTTCAACCCCCACAGAGAGCTGTACATAATGGAACAAATATGCTACGCGGCAGACAAACAAGAGGGAAACAGTAAATGCTGATTGTTTAAGAATAAGGGAAGTGTACAGGTGCCATTACTAATTTGGTAGGAGAAATCGTAGGAGGACGGCCTTGAAGTGCACCAAGCAGCTGGAATCAGTCTCCTAAAAATTGCACCACATCAAAGGCTTTTTAGCTTGTTTCATCAAAGGTGTCTTCACTGTTTGGCTCCCACTGTCTGCAAGCGCACGGTGTGTGCTTGTGTGTGTGTGTCACTCTCAGTATGGGTTTCAGGAAATCTTGGCATGAAAGCAAAATTTACCCTCACATCCAAGAAAAGTGATATTCCTCTAAAACAACATTGTTTACATAAGGAAATGAGAAATGAAAGTAAGAAGGCAGACATATACTTAGCCACGCTCTTCTGTTTTATTTTTTATGGCTGGAGAAAAATATCTGCGGCTGGGAAAATGAAGCGGAATATGACATTTAAGCGGCAGTTTGAGCACTCATTTCAGTCTCTGACAGGTGTGTTAGACATGAACTAAATTAGTTTCATATGTTTTCTTCCACATCCAGTTCAGAGGCAATACTACCGAAATGACAAAAAAAACCTGAACATAAAAAACAAGAACAAATACACAAGAAAGTAGATAACCAACCAACTAAGTTAACAAAATGTTAAACAAAATATTTAAATAAAACAATCTCACGCAATGATTGAAATCAGATTTTGTAGTCATTTACACATAAAACATTAAATGTGTTTTAAAGGTATTCACTTCCATTTTGAGGACGGATACAACCCCCCCATGTATAAAAGCCACAAAGAAGAAACAACCCTACATATTACCTCCATTGCTTTACTAATTTCTTCAGCATGTACACAAAAACCAGTTACAACGCTTGTTACCTCATACATGTACATCTCTGTCGCTACCTCTGTTGGCAGCTCAGAGGCAGAACAGTGGAAGGCGTTCTTTATCTCCCTTCCTCAATTTCTCCTATTTCATTACATGAGGCACTGTGTGATGTGATATATGTTTGATATGTGAAAAAACATCATGCACCTGGTATGCCCACTTTTGGGATGCATGGCATAATAGATTTGAATGCTGGACAAGTGATTAGACCGTTTCTGAAACTATTAGTTTCCAACCATTTAGCAACGTCTTATAACCACTGCAAGTTTATGCAACTAAATTTCTTCAGTAATAACGTCAATATTTTTAAAGAACACTACAACATGTCTAAAATTTTAATCCATTCATCCATCCATTGTCTATACTCGCTTATCTGTGTTGGGTGGTATGGGGGCTGGTACCTATCTCCAGCAAAGATTGGGTAAGAGTCGGGGTACACCCTGAAGGTCACCAGAAGGTCACCATCGCAGGACAACAAATTCAAATTTACATCAATGTTTTTCAACATGATCAATGTACATAATCGTGATTAAACATAAAATAAACCTAATGTCTGTGTCTGACTTATTTAAACTGAGTTGGTCAGAGCTAAGCCTGATTGTGAAGCTTGGAACCAGCATACACGGGCTCGGGCTGGGGGCGTTGGGGGGCTGGTCTTCTTGTTCCAAGCAAGGTACACCAAAACCAAAAACAGGGGCTTCTTTTATTGAGATCTATGAATCATTCATACTCTGACTGCTCCCTTGAGACCAACTTGCCATCAGAAAATTGTAAAGATTCTGAGGTTCGGACAACATAGTCCCCAAAATAGGGTTACTCCAAGTCCTTCATGGATGAATGGATGCATGGGCAGACAGCTGAATGGGATTTACTGTAAACATGTGCGTTAGGCAAGCAGTCTTCATGGAAACCTTTTGTAGCATTATTTTTAAACATACAAGCTAAGTTGTTGATATAACTTGGCAAGCAACTTATATGTGTAAAATTAAAAAGTAATTAAAAATAAGCCCAACAGACCTAGTTGGAACAAAAATGTGAAAACCAGAACAAACTGCGTATAAGCTATAACATACCTGATGTTGGGTGTTGACCTAGTCTGTATAAGTCAAAACTTTTGCCCTAATCAACAATACATTTTAAGTGTTGAATTTACATACAACCAACAACAATAAAAAAGAGAGATTTTTTCATTTAAAGCAACCGTAAACGGGCGTTAGATCTTTGGGTGTGTGATAATGAATAAAGGAAAAAATAAATAAGACATGAAAAACAGAAGTAGCTCCCAAGGAGTTCTTTACCTATAACTACAAAGTGTGGTAATTTAGAATACAAAGTTGTTGCTTTTTATGTTACTGTTAGAAGTAGTATATTAATAAGTGCAAACAATAAAACAACCTCCTGAACACTGGAGAAATATTCTTAAGACATGCATCTGAGGGTGAGTATTAACGATGTTTACAATCCTCTTTATCTAGATTGAACAGTAATTACAAAGATATACTGAGAGAATAGAGGAAGAGATTAATAAATTGTCTGTGTAGATAGAGAGAACCTGAGACCAGTGATAAGGGCAGAGACATTAGAAGACTGAGATGCTAACCAGTACAGGTGCGCTCATCACTGAAGGCAGTGTTGAAAAGAGAAATGAAAGTTCTAGCTAGAAGACAATAGCTTTGGACAGGCACACAATAGTTTCATTAGAGGATCCCCATTATCAGGTCAGAGGAGATAAACTGGAAATATCAGAGTGGACACATTCAAACGCCAGGCGCCACAAAGTCTTGTCCATTACTGAGTCTGAGCCTCAGCTGTGACAAATGTGGATCTTTTTTCTTGTTAACACATTCAATACTCATGGAGTTGTCATGATGGGACAATGGTCAAGAACAAGAATAATGTGAAGAGGAAAAATAGCACATTAATGGTAATTAGATGGCATCATGCTGTGTCATTGCAATACCACCTTCAGTCATTGTTCTCTTCTTCAGTATTTTACAGGTTTACAATTTGTAAGAGGCAGGACAAAATACCCTAGGTTCTGAAGAGGACTTGTGTCGAGTTGAAGCTAGGGTCGCAATTTTTCCCGAAGTTTCCCAAAGTCCCTTTTCTTGAATAACGGTGCATGCGCAAGACCGTCTTACATTGCTCTTCCGCTCCTCAGGGGGATCGTGTGAAAAAAAATCTTACAAATCCACTCTAGTCTTATTTCTTTCTATTGAGGCCTTCTGCTTCTCATAAAGTTGTATGTGATTTGTTTCTTGTAACTGTCAGTCATGTTCATAGTATACGGTGAGAGCATCGGAGCTACAACAAGGGCTAACACCAAAGCTGACGCTAACCGAACTGCTAAGCTAACCGGATGCATAAACACCAGAAGTGTGCATGTGCAGCCAGCGGAAACTAACAAAGAACTACTGTACACCAACAGCTGCACCTCCAGTCATCAGTCTGTCAAGCTCCTGAAGTTCGCGGACAACACCACTCTCATTTGACTTATCACTGATGGTGACTAGTCCGCCTACAGGTGCACCATCTGGTGACCTGGTGCAGGGAGAACAACCTGGAGCTGAACGCTCTAAAAACAGTGGAGATGGTTGTGGACTTCAGGAAAAATTCAGCCCCAGCTACCCCTATCACCCTCTGTGACTCCACAATTGACACTGTGGAGTCTTTCTGCTTCCTGGGAACTATCATCTCCCAGGACCTAAAGTGGGAGCTGAACATCAACTCCATCACCAAGAAAGCCCAGCAGAGGATGTGCTTCCTGTGGCAGCTGAAGAAATTCAACCTGCCAAGGACAATGATGGTGCAGTTCTACTCCTCCATCATTGAGTCCATCCTCACCTTCTCCATCACTATCTGGTACACTGGTACCAGATGGTGACCAGATCTCTTCAGGACATGTATGCCTCCAGGACTCTGAGGCATGCAGGGAAGATTGTGGCTGATCCCTCACACCCCAGTCAAAATATTTCAGACACTTCCCTCTGGCAGGAGGCTGTGGTCCATCAAGATCAAAACCTCACACCACAAGAACAGTTTCTTCCCATCCGCTACCAGCATTAGCAACAAGGCCCAGAGCCGCCCGTGACACTGGACACAGCCTCTCTCCCCCACCCAGGACTTACAAGCTTCTGCATTACATTAACGCACAGTCTACTGTGTGTATATAGCTTCTGTATATATATATATATATATATATATATATTCTATTTTATTCTATTTTGTCTGCACCATCCACACCAAGTCAAATTCCTTGTAAGTGCAAACCTACTTGGCAATAAACTTGATTCTGATTCTGATTCTGGAAGGCGCATGAACACTGGCGTTATGTGAGCATGTTGGAAAGATTGGCATGTGGGACAACCAATAGATAAGGTGATACCCCCGGAACTTGAGGGACAGAGGGGGGTGCGGGTGGGACCCTAACTTTGGCCAACCCCTGCTCTTCGGTGCGAAGGACAGTGCTTGTTCAATTTTACAGGCCTGCAGCTTTTGCAGAGATCTAATTTTTAACCTGTTTTTTTATGCATAATGTATTGACTACTTTCAGGATGGAAGGACCATTTTACGCATGATGATAAAAGGTTTTCTGAACTGGATTACCAACTATAGCTTTAAAGTAAAATCAATTTTCTACAAGAAACTATGCAATTTAATCATTAAATAGACATTTGCATCTCAATTATGTTAAAATTTCATCATTTCTTCATACAGCTATGAATAATTTCTTTCTGCAAACAGTCCTGTCCACACTAGGCAGTCCATTGATCAGCTGGATCATTGACTGTTGGGGTCAGTGGATCAGTGGATCTGTCATATAATGCTAACAATGAATTACATAAACAAGCTTCTTGATCTCTATGCAGAGCTCCTAAAAGTGGCCAAACTCTAGACATGACTGACACATAAAGAAAAGCAATGGTGCCATTGAGTCTGAAGACAACAATATTTAATATTGATTTAAAATCAACAGAAAACAAGGTAATCAAATGGAAAACACATTTTCCTAATCCATAGGCCATATTTTGAATAATGTTTCTCCTAAATTCACAAATCAAAATTGTTTATTAGTCCTGTGTCACACAACATCACGCATAAGCAGCAAAGAACTCATTAGGATAGTGGTCCAGACAAATGGAGTAGAAACTCAGAGTGAAGAGCAAGAGAAACCATAATGCAAGGAAAGAATGGACTGATATTGAGAATACCAATCAACAGCAGGACTGAAAGACAGTGGTGAAGCAGCACAAGAACAGGATCTTAGAGCCAAAGCTAAACAGGCAGGGATCTACAGCCATTGACAGGATCAATTCAATTTAATTGTATGTATATAGCGCCAATTCACGATACATTCACTCCTCCTGAAAGAGCGTAAAGCCACAGGGACAGTTGTCTGCATTGTCAATGGCTTTGCAGCAATCCCTCATACTGAGCAAGCATGAAGCAACAGTGGAGAGGAAAACTCCCCTTTAATGGGAAGGAAAAACTTCCAGCAGAACCAGAACCAGGCTCAGTGTGAATGGTCATCTGCCTTGACCGACTGGAGGTTAGAGATGACAAAGCAGAGACTCAGTAAGAGACAAAAAAGGCACAGAAGCACACATTGATCCAGGAATCTTTTCTACGTTATATGGTAATAGCAGGTGATCCGTCTTCCCTGGATGGTGTCACAGCTAACAGAACGCCAGACCAGGTGTACCTACTGTGAAGAGAAAAAGAGAGAGAACAAAAAGTTAAAAGCTGAAATAACAACAAGCAATGCAAATTGGAGAACAGTAGGAGAACTCAGCACAGTGAGAAAAATAGACCCTGATGTCCTCCAGCAGCCTAAGCCTATAGCAGCATAACTATAGGATATTTCAGGGTAAGCTAAGCCACTAACTATAAGCTTTGTCAAAAAGGAAGGTTTTAAGCCTAGTCAAGTAGGCAGGGTGTCTGCCTCACGGACCAAAACTGGGAGTTGGTTCCACAGGAGGGGAGCCTGATAGCTAAAGGATCAAAGATGCATCATATGGTATAATACAGCCCAGTCAAGTCTCCAGACATAAGTCTTGAAAGAAGAGCACTGTGTCAGGAACAGCAAAAATAACGTAGAAATCTCTGGTAGAAGGCCTTAGCCTGAAATGGAACCACTCAACTGGATAGGATGTATGGAGAAATTCTCCATGTACCACTTCGAGCATGGTAGCTCAAAGTTGTTGGACAGATCTCAGTATAGATAGACATAGGGTTGCAGGTTATCTGAATCACTCAATCTCTTAAAATTAGATATTAAAAATGTAGTGAAAACAGTGTCACTTGTTGTAACATTAATGTTTTGTCTTCATTCCCCAGTACTGTTGTGAAGAGATTGAAAACTACAATTGCATAAAAGTTGTTACACTTTACATTTCTAACATATTTTGTCATTACGGCCATTGTGTGATGACCTTCATTTTATATAAAAGCACGAGTCAAATTCAAGGCCCGTGGGCCGAATCCGGCCTGTCAAGGCAATTTATCCGGCCCCAAAGAGCTAAAACAGGCAGACCATGTCATAAAGTAGAGGCATGCATCCTTTTAATTTGTATAAAGTGGCTAAAACTGTGCCTCCAGTAGCAAATGTTGATTTTTATTTTATACTGTGTAGTAACAGCACCCTGCCACTAGTTTTCCCATAACACATTAAAACAACTCAGAAATGTCCAAAAAGAGAAATAGTGATGCATAATGATGAGTTTAAAGCATAACTCACCCCAGTATCACCTTTTTGCAGATATATTGTATAAACTGGGCCTAAGGGTGCTACTTTTATGTTAAGTGTCATCTATACACGTGCAATCGGCCCTTTTAATGTCATCATGAGGCCAAACTGGCCCAATATAGAAATGAGTTTGACACCCCTGAGTATTCCTTTGCCAATCTTTTCGATCATTGAGTAACTTTAGGAGACACGCGTGTTTACAACTTTGACTCTCATTGCAGCGATGGGATCCTGCTTAGTAGTCTTAAGTAAAACAGTCACAAGTTAGTCTTAAGTGAAACTCCTCAAAGGATTCAATCAGCAGACTTAATCTTTCTGACAGCCTAATGCAGCAAGGCTTTTGCCATTTACTGTATTTGTCATCAGTGATATTCATCTGGTTATAAATGGAGCTGTCACGATAATTCGGTGACGGATCACGCTATCCCCCATTTACCAATCTCTTCGTCAAATCCCACAGGGTGGAGCTTTGATTACTCCCGCAATTAGCAATGTCAGCCTCCTCTATGAATTAAGCATTCAGGTTTGTGTTTTCAAACCAATTAGCCTTCTCTCTCGCTATGACTCGTTGATTAATTATAGATATTTAGTTAGGAAAGGACACATTAATTATTAATCAAAATTGAATTATGTGGGATAATTAACCAGAAAACCTTTCTGTTTTACTCCATCTCTGCATGTTTTCATTCATCAGATCTCAAGACTGTGTGTGACACGTGATTGAGCTGAGGAAGGTTTGTGACCTTGGTTGATCTGAAAAGGTGATGAAAACATTAACAGCGTGCTAATAGCTTTGGCGGGAGTGTTTTCTGTGGTGCCACCAAGTTACTGTAGGAGCTCAAACCTCGCTTCCGAATCTAAAAAAAAAAATAAAAAAAAAAAAAAATAAAAAAATCAATGAACTCTCAGAAACCTGTTCTATGGATACACCGGAAGACTCAACTCATCACTTGTTTATGGCCGCATGCTCTGAAGTGAGGTAATGGCATTTATGAGTATTTACAGGTGACATCTTGAGGCCTTAAATGTTATTTATCGTGTCTGCCACTCTCCTGCTGCTGTAGACAGTGTCCTTGCACAAATGATATAACATATCTGGTCATATTAAAGGAAATCTGTAATTTACTGCAAGGTCAAAGGGGTTGTTCGTGTGCTTTAGTAGTAAATGGCAGAATGCATCAGCTGCTCTATACAAACTGAACTGAGTTTCTTTCACCATGTAATTAGAACTGACTGACCAACTAGTTAATATGAAGCTTCTGAGTGAAATGACATAATGTATTGATGCTGATCATCATCCATTTGTTGCTGGGCAGATTGGCATCTTTTTGAAACACCGGATCTGGCCATCTGTTGAAACAGGGCCTCCACTGGCTTGTGAAAAAAATAGAATAGGACGATCCTTCATTGGCCCAGAGTGGGGAAATTCATGTGTACCAGCAACAAATTTACAACATATAAGAAAAAAAACTGTGCAGATTGATAAAAAGCATACCCAAGAGATTAAATACGTGTGCAAATGATAAAAGAGAGCTTAAAAAATGTGCAAATTGTCTATAATGCAAAACACCAAGAGTGTTTACAAGAATGACAAGGACTGCAAAAACAGCAGAGATGATAAACACTTATTGAGTTTATTGGGAGCAGTGATGGCTATAAGGTATGGGAAGAAGGATCTGTAATAATGCTTCTTTGTGTATTTAGGATGCAACAATCTGTCACTGAAGGAGTTCTCCAGCTCTGCAACAGCTTTATGCATGAGGTGGGAGACACTGTCCTACAGTGATATTATTTTTGCCAGTCCTTTTCCCACTACCACCCCCTGCACTGTGTTCAGGGGGCATCTTAGGACAACACTAGCATTCCTGAAGAGCTTATCTAACCCTTTTCTCTCAGCTGTAGTTAAGGTATTGCTCCAACAAACTACACCATGGAAGATGGACAAACTACACCATGGAAGATGGCTGATGCCACCTAAAGAGTAAAAACATATGTTCAGTGCAAGTGGCCTCGGACAATGCACATACATTTATTTTTTCAATGATTCCGTGTGAAAATCTAATGTAGCCAGCTGGTAAAGTGAGCATGAAACCTGTATCTCTGCATCTGCGATAAAATGACCGCACTGGTAACTGCATTTTTAGCAGATTCTAACTTTGTGATTGATGCAGCTGGTGGAGTTCCATGCCATCAGCACAATGCTGCAAAGAGGGAACATAAGGGAGAAAGACTATGGCATTAGTTGCAGTTTTGCTAAATTTCTGTGTCTACTGATGCATTTCATAGCAGGTTTTAGTAACCAAAGAGACTGTGATGAGATAAGGAGATTACTGCACTTATCATAATCTGTACTGAAAGGCTGTGAATTTGCATGAACATACAGTTTATTGCTCTGAGATAAGGCTTACAATACCGGCAGTGTGTTTGCTCATAACCACAGGTAAATCTGAATGACAGCTGTAAAATGTAGCAGCTAATGGAATGCCAAATTCACTCATGGAGCCCCAGGAAATGCAGATTTGCCTTTACCTAATAAATAGAACGGGTCTTTGATAAAGCTTGCACAAAGATACAACATTAAGGCTTTTCGTTGAGCGCATTCTGAGACTGAATTTTATTGATACGCGGATGTTTATTAATAAATTCAAAACAATCATTAAACAGTTCATTTTGATAATTCAATTCCAACAGTAAATGACATATTATGTAGATGCATTACAAACATATACTCTTAAAGCATTTTATTTCTGCACATTTTGATGATTATGACTTATAGGCAATAAAAAGCAACAATTTAGTTTCTCAAAAAACAATATCCTACATATTTTTAAAGTACCTCAATACAGAAATATGCTTTGGCCATTTTACTGCCTACATATTCACTGTGATACAGCGAGCTTCTATAGCAAGCTGGCGGTATCAAAGCATTTAGGAAAGTTTAGTGAAAGAAAGAAAATGTGTGCCCAATAAAGAGTTAGAGGGAGAGTCATAAGGCTTACACTTCAACTGGTATTAGTACTTCAAGAAATCACCATACACAGATGTATGTACACAGTGGTATTCAGGACATGTGCTACAATTGTAATTATCGTCTTAATTAATTAGTCGTAATTTGTAATCATTGTATACCGCATTTCCCCATTGTGGGACAATGAATGTGATTCTTATTTTAAGTCCACTCATAAATCAGAGACGTCAGAAGAGTTTTACCTGGAATAAAATAAAGAAATGGGACAGAATTGTTGCTCAGTGGTCCCAGCTCTTGTGGGAGAAGAGTAGAGAGGGAAAGAAACCCAACATGGGTTTTCTTAATACCTCAGCAGAGCAACAGGGTGATCGTCTATATGTCACAAGGCTCTGAGGCAGTAATTCATACAAAACTATCCTCAACCAGGTATCAAACATACCAAAAGTACATCTATGTACTGTATGCTACATATGTCTGCAACACAACCTGCAATAGGTTTTAACAAACAGAACTGGTTAGTGCAGTAACAGACAGTCTCAATGGTCAAAACGGGAATCCAAAAACCGGTACACAGAGAGGCAGTCCAAAAACAGGCATAAATATCAGAAACAGGTCCAGGCTTAGGTCGGTAAACAGGTAAGCTATCAGAACAGGGCAGGAAAATCAGGATCAGGTATCAAGCTGGCTCAGACCTCCAAAGGCTAATTGGGTTAGGTCTACAAGCAAACAGAGTACAGGGAATGCTGGACAAGACTCACCAATAGGCATGGAAAACAATGATCTGGCAGAGTGCAGGAGACAGAGGCAGGTATAAATAGGGGAGTGAGCAGGTGAATTGAGTAGAAACTAATTACAGGAAAACAGGTGGAACTAATCAGAGGCAGGGAAGTGACTGACAGAGAACCGGAATGATAGGTTGGTGACTGCTGACAGGGGAGTGACAAACTGAATGGGTGAAAACAGGGAGGTGAACTGGCAGGTGAACAGAACTGAACTAAAAGCTTGCAGAACCCTGACTGATAATATAAAATGAAGAACAAAAGCAAACCACAACAAAACAAAACTCAAACTATTCCATAAACCAAACTAAGACAGAACCTAAACCTAAGACAGAATTGGTAAAATAGAAAGAAGTACAAAACAAACCAAAAACAAAACTCCAATCATGACAGTTGGTTAGTAAAGTAAGCACTTTTTGTGTATATTTTCTATAACAAAACCACGTGACTGGAAGTACTATATTGCACATGTGCGCAAAGAATAAACATGGAGAAGCACCTGAGCAGAGTGACCAGCAGAGGTAATAAACGACAGAGGTAAAGCACCTCTAACCCTGTAGATCGGGTTGGTCTTCGACCACAGCGAGCTGTCGCTTTACTGGGATGCATTGAAGGATGATAAAGTCTCTCTTACAGTAGTTGCATCGGTTGTCGCCATCTTGCTGATGGTGCCCACTGCGAAATCCTTTTCAGGCTCAAAAAGGACTAAGTAAACACTATTAGGACAAACACTTTGGTGTATATTGCTTTATTTGAAGATGGATATATTTTTTTGTGTTTTGTTTTTATTTTCCAAATATGTGACTTGGCTGCTTTAAGTAATATACATTTTTTTTGTTTTTTAAGGTGATGATGAAAGCTAAATTAAAATAATTAAAATGCTAGAGGTATACAACTGTATATTGAATCTCTATCATGGTTTAATAACGGAAAAAAATTTATGATATAATTTATTAAAATGGACCTGTAAATGTTTATTACAGTATAAACATGAAACAGCATTTCACTTATCTGAGCTTTGTCTCAAGGCATCGCTATTAGCTAAGTTTAATTTAACTTTTATGGTTTTCACTTTGTTCTGATCCCCAAAGATTGAAAAGCTGCGACAGCAGTGTGTTATTTGTGCAATTAAACTCATTTGCAACAATATGAGAATCTAATTAGCTGAAAAAAATGGGCAAAACAGAATTCAGTTAGCTAATGTTCCTGCGAACCTTTTCCCTGACAGATATTGTATTTCTCTACTCATATCTTTTTATTCTCTTCATGAATAAAATGGCAAGCAATCAGCCGCCCTCCCATAAAGAACAATAATTTCTGAAAAGAGCAAGTTTTGCCTTTGAAGCTGTCTGTGAAAGATATACCTTCTCTGTAATGAAAATGTTCGGTCAAGCCAATTAAAACCAAGCCATTTTGTCTTTGTGTCCTCCTTTCCTATGCGATTAATTAAACATGGTCATAAAAGGCCTATTCCTGAGGTCTGAATAGCTGCTACAGACCTCCAATGCTTGTGTTCTAAGGTTGAATTTACAATGTTGTCAGTGAGGCCATTATGTGAGAATTAGGTTTGAGCTCGTTCCCCCTTACAAAATGCTATTGTACGATACAATTATGGATGCTGCATGACTGACTTCAGTGAATATTACAATGTGTGGATAGAAAACTTTGAGTCACATGGATGAAAATTATATTCATTTTTCTTCTCACCCATTGTTTCCTTACTCTGTCTGTGGTTAGCGGTGACTGAAAGTTAAGCTTGTCACCTAACTAAAAGGAGATGAGCAATGCAGCCCAATTACGTACTCCATTTGGTATTTTAAAATTCTTACTCTACCCAAATATACAAGTACACAATTCAGACGGAATTATAGATTTAGGAAAGTAAGGGGCAAACTAGCAAAGGAAGTTAACTGGCAATATGTGAAATAATATTTTTATATATTAAGACTAATTTACTGGCACACCTGTGATTTTTGGTCCTCACTGACAAAAATAATAAGTTGTACTTCTACGTATATTACAAAGCTGTTGGCCGTTTTGTCCGTCCGTCAACATAAACGAACAGTTAGAACTTATGGAATAAATCAGGACATTCCCATATTTATTTCAACATAAATAGCTAAAAATTCCACCCAGGTGTTTTACATCAGGTACACATGATGAGAACATGATTACTCAGCATATAGTAGGAGGTGTGTCCTGTTTAAACCTCATACATTTTGTTTTGTCTGCTCCTGACTACCGAGATGGGAGAAAAAAAAAACTTTGCTGAGGTGGAAAAAAAAATGTCTCAGGTCTATGGAAGAAAGATTGCGGTGGCCTATGGATGCGATTTAAAGAGGTAAAAAACGAAGTGGAAATAATTCTAGTGTATGGGAAATGGCGTACAAGTGGTGGAAATGTCCAGTTTAGGCCATCCATGGAAGCTCACCCAGAGCAGACCACAATATGATAAAATAATTCCTCAAAAATGGCATCATTAGTTCCTACAGTAGACTTTGTCTACTGTTGATATGAACAGTAGCAAAAACTCCTCATATGCTTTCACAATCAGATAGAGACAAATTATCTTTTACGATCTAGCAGGGACCCTTTGCTCTGTGAAGAAAACATGAAAGCAGGAAAAAGGATTCATGGTTTGGGGTTGCTTCGTTGCAGCAGGACCTGGCTCGCTTATTTTCTTTTTTTAAATTACACTCAAACAATGATTATATATATGATATGTGTGTGCAATGGGTTTTCAATAAATTTGAAAAGCTATTTTTGTTAAAATAGGCGTTGTGTACCTGCAGCAATATTCTACATGAAGCTATATAAAGAAACACGTTAGTCTGAGAAAGCCAACCTTTGAAAATTTATTTTTAGTCTTGTTATACTAGGTGAACTTTGGAGCTTCGTGTTGAGGAACGAAAACTTCTTGCATGATCGGCTCATTCTTTTAGTCTGAAGACATGAACTAAACAAATGATGGCCCGATATAGGATACCAGGAATCCTAAGTGATGCATATTTCTTCACCTACACTGAGGATATAAGAAGTGTCCTTGATTATAGATGCGTCACACTAGCTGTCGGGTTTGTCATTCCACCCATGCTGATTGAGTGTCTGGTCACGGATCATTGACATTTTGGGCTATTGTCTGCTGTTGTTGAGCCATTTAGCACAGCTAAAACAAATTTAACTGCAGATAGTTCAATGGCATAAAGAAACCAAGATAAGAGAGCAAGCCTTAATTACAGGTAATTTGCTTTTCAATATTTTAGTTTTTTTCTTTTTCTCCCCTCACAAAGTAATTCCTTTACAGTAACTTGATGCATCAGGTGCCCATTATGGAAGACCTCCTAGTCTTACCACAGGGCTACTTATTATCATTAACATCATTTGTCTGGATCTCTTGCTGGTTCAACAGGCACTATGAGGATGACATATTAATAAATGACCCTGGATACCTCTTTGGCATAGGCTTGTTCCTCACCTGCCCCCTCAGCCTCATCAGCAATACACATCCACACGTGTGCGCAGACACACAAGCATCCAAACCCCAACGGGGACAGGAGGGGGTGATTTGTTTTCCTGAAGGTCCCTGCTCTGTCTATTGTTGTTTGCACTGAAGGGGACAAATTCTATTCATTCTTATGACAAGAACGCAGTAATACACGAGAATAAAGAGGGGGGAAAGGAGGAGAACGAATGATAGGAGACTGGAGGTGCAAAAAGTAGGAAGATGTGACTGTCTGGGAGAAACAACAAATGAGCAGGAACATGAAAACTTTGAGAATGTAAAATAGAACACAGACTAAGCAGTTTTGCTTGTTGGATTTGAAGGATGCAGCTGTATGTCTGGTACATCTGTTTCCCTTGCAACATAGAACTGCTGTACCCATTTTAACTGTGACAACGGCATTGTTTTAAGAAACTATGACTGTCAGCCATTGCATGGACTGATAATGAAACATTGACAGATCTGCAGAGCTAATCTACAAATTACAGATAGTCCAAAATAATATCAAAAAGTGACCATTAATGCTACATCAATATACTGTATTTTAGTTTTTATTATTTGTGTCAGTACCGCAAAAAATAAACGCTTGGAAATTAACTTCACACCACAAGATCTAACACAATATAATCTAATTGAAAAGTCCATTTATTTCACCAATATTATTAAAAAAAATAAAATTCATATATTACAGACATTTATCAAACAAACTGATACATTTCAAGCATGTATTTCTTTTACTTTTCATGTTTTGGTGAACAGCTATTTTTATTTTATATAGAAATATCAAGGCTACAGAAAAATAGGTCCATACATATGGATGTGGTCGGCATGTGGAAGCCCAGGTTGCTTTAACAGTGATCTTCGGTTCATCTGAAAAGTTATGTCTGGCTTATCTTCCATCCACTCAATTTACCATCAATATGAACGGATATAGCACCTCTTGTGGAAGGTGTAATTGACTGTCAGCTAGACAACTGTCCAGTCAGAAGTCTTCCCCATGATGGGTTCTGAAGTGAGTTTTTATCAGCTATAGCCATAATCAAAGTATACAAAACATCATATAAATACAATAAATAAAATAACCTGGTGAATATATTCTAGCCTTTTTTTCATGAAGTATTCTCTAAGAACTGTAACATTAAAAATATTATGCTCATAATATCATGTGTCAAAGATCAGCTAATTAATGGTGGAGTGCCACTCACATGAGGCCGTCTCCAAAGGTTTTTGAAATAGTTACTTTATATGACAATCTGTCCGTCTATCCAACTAGCTATCCGATGATACCTCAGGGTGATCATTGAGAGGCAAAGCTCCAACAGTGGGGTTGACACGAACGGACCAAAAGCATAATCAATTGATTTTAATGGAGCAATAAGGGAAATTTCACCACTAGGTGGGCAGCTGAGCTCAGTCTGTGGACCAAAACAAGATGTGACGAGCCACGCCGGCCTGGCACCCCCTCTCCCCTCCCCTTCTCACCCGTCGCCTCGTATGCAAATATTTGCAAAGGAAAAATACACAGCAACACAGCATGACCTTTTGGAGGAACATGTCTCGTGAAGAAGTAACTCATAACTTTACAACGCTGTCAGCAAGAGAATGTTTCGATCCGCCGGCCGTGCTCTCCACCATTTTGCTTCTACGCCACACTGCTCTGACGGTGGCATTTTATGGCCAGGGAGGGGCTAAGTCCTGACTGGCAGCTATTCACATGGATGTATATGCACGCGCCGCTGGCCCGGCTTTGTAAACAAGAGACTGGAGAACAACACAGAGAGATGTTGTGTCACTTCATGCTTTAGTCAGTCTAAAAATATACCTCAAATCACAATTTTTTAGTTCTTTCTATCTAAAATAATGAATTTTAAACCAAATGTCCTCACATAAATGCGGCCGAAAAGAAATTAAAACACACTGGTTTAGCTTTGGTAGAAGATAATCACCCAAATTGGCCAAACCTACGAAAGAAAGTTTAGTCTTCACAGGTTGCTTTTTTTTACGTTGAGCAGCACAGTTTTTGCTTTATGAGACATTGGATGAAATGGTAACCTTGACAGCAAGATGAATTCTCGCAGTATTTGTGCTTTCACAAACACACAAGAATCCGCCTTGGACCAATCCAGCTTCAACTGTTTGTGTCCGAACCAAAAACGGTTCGGGCCAATCACGTAGCAGTATTGAGGTTTAAGGCGGGACATACTTGGTGCAATGAAAGCAAGAGCTGCTGAGCCCGCTACCCAACCAACATAAACATGGCACAAGCTATAAACATGGCCCAAGTTGCCCTGGAGGATGCACATATAGATGTTGCACACGTAGGCTGCTGCTTATGTTTTAATTTGATACCATGATTGGCTAAAAACCAACCATTGGTAGGCTGGTGCCAGGTGTGGCTTCGCCCAATCAGCTTAGAGTTCTGCTGAAATTCCCTCCTTTCCCCAAACGCATTCAAATGGAGCCGTCCCCGACTGATAATGAGCAGAACCGGATAGAGTGCTACACATTATCTATCTGGCTGGCCAGGTTAATAACCTGAGATTTGGCAGGTCAAAGATTTACAAAAAACTGGGGATTTGAAATAACCCACCAATTCCTCATTGATTACATGTGTGTCTCTGACTTATAATTTGAAGGTCTGTTAACATATTAAACTTTGTAAAAATACATAAATAAATTAAATCAAATCACGTCGATCCTGAAATTACTTTTACCCTGACCGTGCAGTTGTTAACTCCAGTTTTACAGGCTTCACAAATCTCAAGGCCAATAAAAGTTCAGACACATTTTCAATCGATTGTTACCCAGTACAGCCATAAAACAGAGAAAATCTAATTATATTCTCATACTTGGATTGTTATATAAATGTACTCACTGGAGACACACAGCAGTAGCCAAAGTGTGCCTACAACCTGGAGTAACCAGGTGGAAACATAGGTGCCTGCAATACATTGGGAAGTGGTGGTGTGGAAACTCCACTGTGGGAGCGGGAGAATGATTGAGTGCTGCGGGGCTACAGCAGTCGTCCCGTCTGTTCTGTTGCCCCTCCATTCCATCATCGGCCCATTTGGCCTTAAGGGAGACTCCAGAGAAAACGAGAGCTGACCTCCTGCACCTGTGCTTCCCTTGGTGCTCGAGGAGGCTCAAAAGCGCGAGACTCTGTAGTGTGTGCCCTCTACCTGCTCGGCCTTTTAATCTACATTCTTTGTCGGAGCAAGGACAAAACATTTGCAACAAGAAAGAGGCGAAAAGAGCGTGGAACTGCATGCAGCCTAAAAGAAAATCTGCAGCTTCTCTTAAAGCTTCATGGTGATTGAGAGTAAATCCCGTGTTTCATCACGTCTCTTCTCAAGCTTTCATTATGTCGTGGGTGTGTTGATGAGTTGCAAAGTGGAAATTATCCAGAGTTGGAGCGTCAGCATGGACTGTCAGTTCGTTATGGCCCGTCACTCAGTGCAGACAGATAAATTACTTTGCTGTCACTTTGGCTATCAAATTAAACAAATTGTAAGAGTAATCAATTGCAAAGTGAGATGTGAAAGTATGTTGTATTTCTTCCGTTACCACACTGTGAACACATTAAACGGTATAGTAGTTTTGCACAATCCTTTATTGCTAACAAAGCAGAGATTTGCAAAAGCATTCATACATAATTTTGAGGTGGAATGAAAACGGCTCAGTTTCATTTGTGGGGTTTTTTTGTTTTGTTTTTAAGAATAAACATATAACAAGGTATGATGTGTATTTGTATTTAGCCCCCTTGGAACAACCTTTCATTGCAATTAGAGCTCCAAGTCTTGCTTATTCTTTCCTCCTATGAAAAAGTATTTGTTTAGTCAGATTAGATAGGGAGTATCTAACTTTTTAAGTCTTGTCACTAGTCTCAACTGAACTAAACCATTCCATTCAGCTTTAAGGTGTGAAATGTTCCACTATAAAGTGAACCTCCTTTCAGTCCAAAGGCCTCTAAGAGGTTTTCTTCCAGAACTACGCCTTATCTAGCTTGACCACCCTAACATCAACTCTGCCAAGCCTCTCTGTCCCTCCTGTAGAAAAGCATCCCCACAGCATGATGCTGCCACCACTAAGTTTCATAGTGGGCTGTTATCCACATGTTGCGTTTTGACAAAAATGTAATTTTTAGTCTCATCTGTGCAGATAAACTTTCAACCACGTTTGCTGTTTCGCCAGCATGGCTTGTGGCAAACTACAAGTGAAACTTCCTATGGTTTTCTTTCAACAATGACTTCCATAAAGACCAAATTTGTGAACTGCATGACTAATGGTGTTCATGTCCACATTCTCTGACGTGACTTGTGGCTCTTTACAGCCCCATCCAGAGTTACCTTTGGTCTCCTGGCTGCTTGTCTGATAGTTGCCCTCCTTTCTCAGCCTGCCTGAACGAGTGGACAGGGACATCTTATCAGGACTGTGGTTGTGCCCTACTCTCTCATGACTCTTCCTTGACTTGTCTCCTGTGTTCCCTGTTCTTCATTATGCCGTTTGTTCTCAGATGTTCTCTAACAAACCTCAGAAGCCTTCACAGAACAGCAAACAGGCTTAAATTGGAGGTAACCCGGACTTTTGCTCAGTTCTTTCTGAAAACGTTTCGACACCTACCCAGGAGTCTTTGTCAACTCTGGTGGCTCACACTTGAGCCTGTTTGCTGTTACAATGACCGGTAACTGAGAATTTGCACAGGCATCTTCACAGAACGGCTGTATTTATTTTAATGAGTGTAACAAAAAAAAAAAAAAAAACTTTGCAGGGGACTACGTCTGCAATTCCAATTAGAGTGTCAACAAAGAAAGTTATCAAAGATCAGAAATGAGAATACTGTATGTAATTGTTCACATCAAAACACAATTAAAACTTTACTATACCCTACCTCACCCCCTTTCATGATCTTAATACTTTACATCACATAGGGGAGGGTGGTTTGCCGACGGACAGATGAAAACACCCCTCTTGCACCCAACAGCAAATTAATCGCACCAATTATTCACCACCGGGAGATATTTAATGCAATACTTTGGAGGAAGGAAAGCCGGGCACTCAAATCCTCTCATTTGTAATTGGATGTCTACTTCAATAATTTATTGGAACAAATGTGAAATGGATGAGACGGTCTAAGTGTTCTCCATCACACACTTTCTGGTTCAGCAGGTTCACGGGCGACTGCTCAAAAGGGAGCCTCGGTGCACAGATTATCTCATTTTATATTATGTGATTCTTATGGATGTGTGAGTGAAGGTACTCGTTGCAAGTCCCTTTGTAGGAACACAGGATAATTTGTCCATATATACAGCACTAATGCCCTATCTTGTCGTGTCAAATGTCAACATCACAGAAACAGTAAAACTGTCCATTAAAACTACCTGTGGACTCAATGATAAATATCCTACTCTTATTTATAGAAAAACCATGAAAGCTTTTCTCATATAAGTTAAACGTATTAAAACCATGCAGTACGGTTGCATCCGAGCACATTTGCATACAACAACAATAAACCTTTCATTAAAATGAAACTAATTATCCATTTTTATTGCTGCTGGTAAAGCACGGAAAACAATTAGAAGGAATAACCTTGCTTAAGGTTTTAGAATCAATAAGACCTCGATGCTCAAAGTTTTCCTTTCATACAATTAACTAAGAGGCATTAAAGAAACTCACAAAAAAAAAAGAAACATTCTCAGTGCGTGTTGCCTGCCTGCATGTATTTTCATGTGTGTCAGGATGTCTTTACGACCATAGAAGATTAGTTCCTGAAATGAAACCCAACATGCCCTTTGGGGCTCTAAAACAGAAAAATGAATCAATAACACTGAGCAAGGATGCTTAAGGGGGCATGGGGGATGTTGTTCCCCCTTTCACTGTCTTGTTGAAGACAACAAAAGCGCGTCGCTACATTGCAAATACAAAAAGGACAATGCATGTACACATAAACCGTCATCACTGGCAAGTATGGGAAAACGTGAATTAAGGCGATGCTGGTTTACAATCCTTCGTGTGTTCAGCTGGTGCAAACAAACTAATCTAAGAATGAGCTTTGTTAAGTATAGAATGAGCTTTGTTAAGTATTATCTGTATAAAACAGATTTTTATTTTGTTTTGTAAATTAAATAGCTCAAATAGTATTTACACTGCCGGGAAAATGATTTATTCCCACACAGACGTGTTCTATTTTTTACCTTTTTGTTGCAAATTCAGTTTTACCATCAGGAAAAGGGAACCAGAGTAAATCAATTAAAAAATAACAGTTTTCAAAATATGATATTGTTTGTTTAGGGAAACATAGCAATCCAAAGCAACCATGCCCTATTTGAAAATGAACTGCCCTCAAAAACTCATAACTGCTTCTGCAATGCATGGAGACAACTGCCATGGAGCATTTGTGATAAAAAAAGGACTGTTTTACATCATTGTGGAGGAATTTTGGCCCACTGTTTGTTGAGCTGTTTTTATTCTGCCACCTAAAAGGGTTTTTGAGAATCATGGAACATTTAAGTGCATACAACAGCCTTTAAATTTCATTTAAAATAGGTACTTTAACTAGGCTCTTCCAAAACCTAAACTTAGTACTACAGGTTTTTCTGCTACAGAGCTGAGATCATGGTGCCTTCAGTACAACAGGTCTTCCAAATCCTGAAATACCAAAGCAACCCTGGACCATCACACTAACACTACAATGTTTTACTATTGGTATAATGTTATTTTTATGAAATGCCAATTAGTTTAACATCACACACAACATCCAAAGCTTCCCTTCTGTCTCATTACTGCACATAATACTTCTCCAAAAGTCTTGGGGATAATAAAGATGATTGTTTGGTAAATATAGGATGGGTCTTTGGGTTGTTTCACACCAACACCGCCCAAAACTAATTGAAGGGTCTTTGAGACCCACAGCATGTTGAAGGGAATACTGCAGCATTTAAATTGTATTCAAATTTGTACTTGGACTCTAAGCCATTGTGGCTTGTAGTGCTCACAGACTACTTGGGTTCTTTTTTGACCACTTGGATGAGTTGTCCATCTTCATTAGGAGTATTTTTGTTAGGGGGGCACTCCTGGAAAGGTTCACCACTGTTCCATGCTTTCTCCATTTGTGCATAACATTTCCCATTGTGATACATTAGAATCCCAAGGCCTTTGAGATAACTTTGTAATCCTTTCTAGAAAACTTTGTTTTCTCATCTGTTGAATTTATTAACATCAGGGGATATTAGCCCGCTTGCTACGTAAGTCAGTAGTCATGATGGTATGTCTTTTTGCTTTTTTTCCATCGCGCTTATTGTTTAACTTCAAACCTGGAAGTCACTTTTGACTTTTGCTCATTTCAAAGATTCACTTGTTTGGAGCAATGTGTGACGATCACTCTCACGTCATCTTTATCCTCTATACAATCTACTTCACTTATACTGTAAAGGAGGACAAGATCCTTATACAATAATGCATGATGGGAAAGAGAAAGCAGGTGCACAAATGATTCCCTTTCATGCTGAATAATTACATCCCCTCTTCTCCCCCTCCTCTCACTTAGAAAATCCCAGCCACAAGCCATTGCTACTGCTTGCTCCGGCGGGTTCCATCCACCTGCCAAGGGCTAAACACTAGTCCATCCATCACGGCAGCACTTGACAAATACATTCCATAATAGAAGTTTATTTTTTATGGGAGGCTGAATCAGAGGCCTTCCCATGCATACAAAAAATGTGTCAGAGTTATTTATGGAACCTGCTGATAAGCACAATATGTCATATCAAACTCCTATTTTCCTTTTCCTACCACCACAACGCCTGTCAATATCACTGCAGCTATCAATAATGCGGAACACCGGCAGAGATAAAGCCGTGGGTCAGATGGAAGAACGTCCTCCCCACTGCTTAAAAGAACGCACGCATGCACGACCACACATACGGACAAAGGCAGACAAAGATATACGTTTTTTTTTTTTTCAAGAGGCTCTCACTGACAGGCTCCTCTGATAAGCACAGACACACATTTGTGAGGAATTTTGCAACAAAAATGGCACACTGTTGAGGATTTGGCAGCAATTGCGCTAAAATAAGAATGCAGAAGGACATCTTAAGAATAGGGTGCAGCTTTGTAAGATTCATATGGTTTTCTCAGTGATTTAATGCACAGGATGTAACTTTTTCATGAGGCTAGATGGCCTAAATAAACAAAACTTTTATTTTTCTCCAACAATGTCCTGAATTTCAAACACCCCTAAAAAAAGAATCCTTTATTTGTACCTCAAGAGGGAAATTCAGGGTATTAGCAACATAGGGAAAGGCAAATGAAAAGCAAACAGATAAACAAAAAATGGTAATAATAAATATAAAAATGAAACAATAAAATATACTTATTTTTTGTCTAGCTACTTTAAATCAAATGTATTTGTAAATCCCATTTACAAATGTAATTTGAATTTAAAGTGCTGAGCAATAAAGTCCACATAGCAAATTAAAGTATTTACAGCTTTGAAAGAAATACATTTAGTTATCATTTACCTACAAATCATTAACCATGATGAAATGGCATTACTCTTTAGTAAATCAGAGATATTTACTTCTCATCCACCAATAAATGTGATTAAATGCATTTTTGCAAGATGGCATTGCAGATGGCAGCCCTGGTACTTCTTGTTTTTTTTGCATTGTTTATGCGCTTATTCTGCTACCATTCAGCGATCACCTTCACAAGAGAAAGCCTCCTAAACATCAGAAATCTCTGACGCCCGCATTTTTCCCGCAATTTTTCATTGACCCATCTTCACTGACAGTGTTGGTTGGTGGCAAAATGACACTGTGGATATTTCCAGATATGCAGGTGAGGAAAAAAGGCAGGTGCGCAAGTAAAGCTTTGGGAACTGATAATCCCCAAACCCTTGCCTTAAATCCACCTAGCTAATCTCCACGCCATAACTAATAAAATGGGTGAAGTACTGCTTCTCAAGTCTACAAACCTGGACTTCCATGGATCTGCCTCGCTCTGTTTCACTGAAACCTGGCTCAGTGAACACATCCTGGACAGCTTAATCCTGATGCCAAGCTTCCCACTGTTTTTGAGTTTACCAACAGAGTGTTACAGAAGATGTAGTACTCACCTGAAGTAATTTATTAGACCGTGTAGACCCTCATTCACTGAGGGAGTTATGTTTGTTTACATCCCAGTGTTTATATCCCACCACAAGCCTGAATAGCAGAGGAGAAGCTTGCAAAGCTGATAACAGATCTGTAGAAAAAAAGATAGACTCTCATCACTGTGGTTTGGAATTTTAACAGTGCAAACATCTCTGATGAACTTTCTAAATACAGACAGTATATGAAGTCCCCCACCAAGGATAATACAACACTGGATCATCAGCCCTATTCGCACGGGACAAGCATTATTTTGGGACTCCATGTAATTAACAAATTATTCCCCTATGTTTCCTTTTTACATGGCACATTAGCATGGGATAAACGAAGCCTAAAATTTTGCTGAAATCCACCAAAATCGCATCGCGCTAACAAATCAAAAGATGATGTTAGCACGATGCGAATTGCGTATAATTTAATTTATGGTTAGTAACAATTTATCAATCAGGGGCGGTCCTAGCCTGTCTGGCACCCTCGGCGAACAACCCCACCACCCCAAAAGAATACCAACAAGCAAACCACCCAACTGAATATAAGCTTTTGTTTGGACCAATGACGAAGTGGAACTTTTCCTCCAAGCTACACTTGACAACAAGACCAGGAAAGAACAAAACAGTAGGTTGAGAAGCCTCTGCAGCACAACTGCAACTATTCAGATCGCTGTTGTTGTTGCTGGCAAGGCAACACATGCGTGTTATAGGACAGACACGGTCTGCGCAAGCCCGTATGCACAAATACTCCAGTGTCTAGCCAGTTATGCATACGGGGTGTCATGACGGAGGTGCCACAGGGTGCGGCTTTAAACCTATCTACTCTGGGAGCTGGTTTCAGACAGTCGGTTTTGCAGCTGCTTCGTTGTGACAGGATCCCCTAACCGGCAAACAAGTTTGTCATATACACCAGAACCCTGCTTCGTCTGGATGGGGCCTTACTCAGTCTTGGAGTACACTTAATCCTACGTCACCTCAACCACCCATGAATGTACACCGGTATCCTGTTTGTGGACTTCAGCTTGGCCTTCAGCACCGTCAACCCAGACATCCTCCACCAGAAGCTTTCAGTGCTGACCTCCACCTTACCGTGGATCACCAGCATCCTGATTAACCAGCAGCAGGTGAGACTGGGCAATATTTCCTCCTGCACAAGACCCGTCAGTACTAGCATCCCTAGGGGTATGTTCTTTCCCCACTCCTCTTTTTTCTGTACGCAAATAACTGCACCTCATCGGACCAGTCTGTGAAATTCCTGAAGGTTGCAGAAGACATCACTGTGATTGGTCAGATCCAGGATGGCAACGACTTTGCATGTAGGCACAAGGTGAATAAGCTGGTTCACTGGTGTGGTCAGAACCACCTGGAGCTTAATCACTCATGACTGCGAAGATAACAGTGGACTTCTGGAGAAGATCTCCCAGATTGCCTCCCCTCACTATCCTCAACTACACTGCTGTAGATCATGTTTGATTCCTAACAGTCTCCTTTTCTCAGAAACTGCAATGACATTGACACTATTGAGAAGAAGGCCCAGCTGAGACTGTACTTCTTGCGGCAACTCAAGAAGTATAATTTTCAAAAGGAGCTTCTGGTCATCTTCTATACCGCCATTATTTAGTCTGTTTTGTGCACATCCATCACTGTGTAGTTTGGTTCAACCATCAAACAGGATATGTCCAAACTACAACAAACAATCAGGTCTGCTAAGTGGATTTTTGGGCTGACCTTCAGTCCAGCCAGGAATTGCACATGTCAAGGGTCAGGAAAAGGGCCGCTAAGCTCTTTGCCAACCCAACACATTGTGCACACAAACTGTTTAGACGTTTACCTTTAAGTTGGCGCCACAGAGCACTGATTGGAGCGCACCACTGATTGATGGGTGGAGCAGACACCTGTATTGGGCAGGTTGCATATTTGTTACTCCTTCAGCATATCAACTGTTTGTGTGGCTGTGTATTTGGGATCTGCTTACCTGAGATCGTAAGTTCCGTTTTTCAACCAATTTGGTTGGTTATTGAGCGCTGTACATGCTGTTTGTTTGTGGAACGCTAGTGCTGCTCCGCTGGCGTTATCTGCTGCAGTTTGAGTCCTTAGCAGTGCACGGCTTCTGCTGGTTTCTGACCAGCCTTTTTGTTCTACCTCCGTTTTTCAAAAGCAACTCTGTTTAAACGTTTCCTATTTTATGAGGGCATGCCTGAGGACTACAGCAATATATAAATATGGCCAGTGTTGTATAGTAATGAAGTAAAAATACTTCACTACTGTACTTAAGTATATTTTGGAGTACTTTATACTTTTCTCGAGTATAAAATTTTTTGATTACTTTTACTTTTACTTCACTATATTTCTGACCTTAATTGCATACTTTTACTCCAATACATTTTTAATGTTTGGTTTAGTTACTCGTTACAAAAAGAGAGAGAGAGAGAGACTCGCACGCAAGTGTTTTGACCCCACCTTCTGATTGACTGCGACAAAGTTGGGACTTGCCTGGGCTTGTTCATCACCACTAACAGGATAAGAAGCTGGTTCAGTGGTAGGGCAGGTTAAGTTAACCTTGTGGTATAGGTAGAGCATCTAATAGCAGAGAGTCCTAATTTTCTCAACTAAATGATAACCTGCAGGTGTATCTATTAGCAGGTTTACCACTTCCTGTAGGTTAACTAGACCTGGTTTATCACTTAACCATGTTCTTAGTATACACCCCCTTTGCCTGCACTTGGTTGTGTATAACTTTGAAGAAGGAAAACTGAAAGCTTACTAAAAGGTTGTATTTTCTGTCTAAACTTGGTCTAAATTTCTCCTGCACTTGGTTGTTTATATTATTTTAAGGGAATTTAGTTTTCAAAGTTTACCAAAATCTAAAAAATGTCTTTCAAACTGCATTTGCTTTGTTTTACTTTTTACTTATACTTTTTATTACATTACTTGAGTACATCTATTTTTACAGTAATTTTCAGACTTAAGTACAAGACATTTCAGATACTTTAAGACTTTCACTCAAGTAACATTTCAGTCAGTGACTTGGACTTTTACCAAAGTCATATTTTGGAGAGGTACTTATACTTTTACTCAACTCTGATATTTCAGTACTTTATACAACACTGAATATGGCTTTTACTTGTATAGTGCTTTGTCAAGTCCAACAATCCCACAGCATAAGCTGATCTTCAATAGATCAATTTTAAAATCTTCAATAGAAGATGCATAGTTGACAAAAAGTACTATGGGGCTCTACAGCTTTGGAGCACTAACAGGAAATGTGCAATTCTCCCTATTTAGTCATCTATAACAAGGTAATCTAAAAATGAATATAGCTCCTTACTTCTCCTTTTAGATGACTCCTGTGAAATGTAACACAGTTGTCACTCTTTCACTTAAAAAAAATAATCAAAATATTAAAGTTCCTGTACATAGCAAAGGGAAGACTGATTTTATTCTATTGTAAATATTGAACAAATTACTGTCATGGTCATAGTTGTCAACATTTCATGATATCTGGATTAGCCTATGTGATTTAAAAAAGGTGAAGGACCGCCAACCCATTTCATGCAATCTCTGAAAGACTGTTAAAGATCCAGTTAAAAGTTATCCAAATAATGGCAGGGCGATCTCTTAAAGCCGTTTCTGCTGGAACCACAGTGGAATTCAATGCATTGACAGCCCCATCTGTCTCAAGGTGTTCAAGTAAATTCTTTCACCACTGCACGCTCTGCTTCCATTTCCAAATCCAAGTTGGGCAACATATTAATTGAAATCGAATGTCATGTTCCAGTTCACCTTGGACTCAATGTTAACAGCAAGTTCGTATAGTGGCAGTATGTTAATGATCTAACTAGATAACTAATGAACAGCTCTGCTGAGCTCAGTGCAAAGGTGAGCGAATATGAGAGAGCAACTGGGGATGTAGGTATTCGTTTCACAGAACAGTTGATAGTGAATGCAAGTAAATTTGTATTTATGATACAACTACATCTACAGCTATAATACAAAGTGGTCAAACTGTTGGAATGTGCATCAAAAAAGAAAAAAGAAAAAAAAGCAAATAAATAAATAAATACAAATACATTGGTAAGTTGTTAGAGAACTGTGATACTGTCCCATTAATTTCATATATTTGTCCTGAGTAGACTTTTGAATTTGTATCCTGCAACCGTCACATTCTTGTGTTAAGCTACTGCTAAACCCGAGACAATATCAGATAGGTTATACCAGGACAAAAAGAGCTGTATCGCTGAACAAATTATAAATCACTATCTTACAGTGAACAGCTGCAAAAAAGGACTGGATCTTACAGATCCGTTTTCAGCTTTTATTGTTACTGTAACAGTTCCTGCTGTGCTTGGGTGTCTGCATCAAGGTTCATAACATGGTATAAATCTCTTAGCTCTGTAATTTATATTCTCAGGCAAACCGCCCATCATTATCAATCTATAGACTGCATTGGTACGTCTATAAGGCTGCCCTTGGACTGTTATCACCTTACTTATCCTCATACAGTATCTGTCACTTAGACAGTCCAGCCACAAACTTCGCTCTCAGAACTTCCTCTCCTTCAATGGTCCATTAGTATGATCAGAACTTGGAAAAAAGCATTTCTCGTACTCTTCCCCAGGAAATATTCTCCAACAGGGTCTGAAGAAATTTCTCTTAAGATAAATATATCTTAAGAGAAAAAGAAATCTTCTCATGCGACTTGCTCTTGTTTTTAAGTCGTGTTTTATTAGGTTATTTGGTTAAGTCAAATGTTTAGTTACTTGTATTCGTGTTGTGTTTGTAAAATGTTCTTGTATTTTTAATCAAACAAGTCTCTGTTGAAAAAGAGATCTTGGATCTCATTGAAAATACCTGTATAAATAAAGATTAAATAAAATGAAAATAATTATGTAAATGGCAAATAATGTCAAAACATTGGCCTATTTTGCATAGTAAAATATGAAAACTGATCCATCTTTTTGTTTTTGTAAGACTGGTCGCAGCCCAGTGGTCTAAAGTCTTCTTTTTGGATGAAAGGGAATTTTTGTTGTTTATTTGGTTATCATAATCTAAGGGCCTCAGTACAGAGTGCATATAAAGAGGGCGATTTCATTTTTCAGCAAAGGATTCGAACCTGCCCTGATTCTCAAGATTACAATTACCTGTTTTAATGAACCTGTATGAATGTACTTGATTGAAAAGTATGAATGTACTTGATTGACCAGCAAACCAGCCTGACCCCACAGATAATTTATGGAGTATTGTCAGGGGGAAGTTAAGAGAACAAAGGGCCGACAATGCAGAAAAAGTAGAAGGCTGCTGTTAAAGCAGGCTGAGCTTCCTTTATCCCTAAGAAAAGTCACAGGCTGATCCCGTCTTTCACGCTGCACTGATGCAGTAGTTCATTCAAAAGAAGCCTCAACCACAAGTATTTAGTAAATATATTGGAAGTTACATGGATATACTCATCAATTCAGCATACTTTCTGTAACAACCTTTTTTATTTAGTTCCAATGTATTTTTTTGTGAAAAACTATCAGAAATTTAGGCTTTCATTTGAAAGAAACAAACTCCATATAATCCACTGAATTCATCTAATACATGTTTTTTGAAATGAATTGATTAAATAAATGTACCTTAAAATTCTATTAAAATTTATTGGGATACATGTTTTTTTTTATTGTTTTAAATGACAAACCAAACCACCAATCCTAGCACTGATGTGATCTGACACATCACCGAAATTCTCTTACAGCCTTCTGAAAGTAAACAATGAATGCTGTTGCAGATACCTTTGTTTGATTTTCACTCTGCTCCTGTAGAATGCTGCAGAGAAACTCCGGGGAATCTTTGCTTTTTCCCCACACAGGCCCCAAGGCTTGTCAGTCATCCTGACAGACATGTCCTTTCAGAGTCCGAGAATGCACCAAACAGGTTCCCAAGATGAAAGCTGACAAATCAAATCAAAAAACGGACAGAAATTAGTCTCTCCAGCTTGAGAAGTGCCAGTCACATTGATTGGCAAGCCATGCAGGTGACTGTGCCGAGGAAAAGGAGGGATGTCTACTTTAGCTCCTGCTTGCCTGGATAGAAAATGTCAGCAATTTTTTATTTTTTTTTTCAAATAAAATAACTGCTATGCTTAGAAAGAATGGTGATTGATACTGCAGAAGAAGACAGTGTGTTCTCATTATAGTAAATTATAAGGGGAAAAAAACTCTTTGTTGTTACAATAATAGTGTTACCGTTATGACCCTTACATGATTATGATGAACCACAGCAAAGTAGTTTTATTTCTTAAACTAAGGCTAAAAGTCAACTCTATTCTGTTCACCTAAAGTTCATTTTATACACCTTACCGGAGTGTGAAGGGGCAGTGGCCTTTGCAAATTCAACAGCAGAATTGAAGTAATTAGTGTGTAAGGCAAGAACATAGTCTGTATTCTGCCTGAACAACTCCCGTTTCACTTTTTTTGAAAAAGGTTATGTTCTCATACTTCTTTATCTATAGCCTTTGACTTCTTTTATTCCTCATTTCTACCCCTACAGAAGGGTTGTTCAATGAAGGTGCTCTAATATACAAAACACACAAGCTTTAGCATGTCTTTTTGTACTTTAATCTAGTACAAAACCTTTGACTAGGACTTATGACAAGGAACTTGTATATTGTATTTATTTTCATTTGTCATTAGCTTCTTAAGCAGTAGTTCCTCTTTTTGACCCCGTCTATTGCCACTTCACAGATATCCTGTGATGAATGTCTCAAGCTCGTTAGCTGTTTACATCCATTTGTCATGCAAATTCAGAGCAAAATTTTAAAATGTTAGGGGAAAACGAGAAAAAAAAGGAATTGCACGTTAGGCAGGATTTCATCCACTGGTTAAGAGCAAATTAACCATATTACCCAAAGTGTAATTTTTTCAGAAGCTGATGCTAAGCATGGCTGTAATAAATGGGAAGCACAGGTTGCAAACTAGCATGGACCACACATCCGAGAAAAAATTAGAGAAGTTTTCAGGAATTTGTTGCTAACGGGCAAGTTATAATTCTTTTTGTCACATCAACTAGTATTGACGGTGTCGCATAATGTCTAGAAATATAGAGAGAAAAGCATTTGTATGCGTGTTCTGGAAATATCCAGGAAGACGCCAACAGCTGATCAATCATGTGAGGTAAATGTTCGCTACTTCATAACTTATTCAGCAATTGTGGTTCCATCTCCCATTTGGCGCATTAACTCTTTTGTGAAAAAGCCAAAAACCACCTCAAGCTCACATAAAACCTTTCATGTGAACTTTAAGCCTGGTGTTTATCCACGCACCCTTAACGTTTGTGCTGAGCAGCTTGAAGCAGTTTTTAATTTTTCATTCATGCTGTAGCTAGAATACCTGTCATGTGGAAAACCTCTTGTCTTGTGCCAATCCCTAAGAAATCAAATGTCAGTTGCGTATTGTCTAACTTTAGGCCTATTGCGCTGACATCGCACATAATGAAATATTTTAGGAGAGTTGTTCTCAGTCAAGAAAACAAACAGCTTCTTTTCAAAAACCCCTTCAGTTTGCCTATAGGAAGGGTGTGAGTGTAGATGAAGTCCTAGTGTTTATTCAATTCAATTCAATTTTATTTATATAGCGCCAAATCATGAAACATGTCATCTCAAGGCACTTTACAAAGTCAAGTTCAATCATATTATACAGATTGGGTCAGATTATACAGATTGGTCAAAAATGTCCTATATAAGGAAACCAGTTGATTGCATCAAAGTCCCGACAAGCAGCATTCACTCCTGGGGAACCGTAGAGCCACAGGAAGAGTCATCTGCATTGTACATGGCTTTGCTGCAATCCCTCATACTGAGCAAGCATGAAGCGACAGTGGGAAGAAAAACCACCCATTAACGGGAAAAAAAACCTCCGGCAGAACCGGGCTCAATGCTCCACATTAGTCATCAACATCTTGGAAAAACGAGCAGTTCTGTTCAAATTATGGTTTTTGATTTTTCTAGTGCTTTTAATACTATTCAACAACATATTTTAACAAAAAAGTTATTGGATTTTAAGGTGTACAATTCTACCATTGCACAGATTTTAGACAGGTGCCCACAGGGGACAGTTAATGCAACTTAATGTTGGGGCAAAACAAAAGAGTTAATTATTGATTTTAAAAAGAAAAAAATAAACTTACACTCCAGTTGTCATCAAAGGTCAAACAGCTGAAATTGTTGAAACATACACATATTTATCGGTGTACCTTGACAGTAAATTAAACTGGAAAGAGAACAGTGATGCTGCTGTTAAAAAGGCTCAGACCAAATTGTTTTTTCTTAGGAAGCTGAGGTCCTTTGACATAAGCAGGAGCCTCCTGAACGGTTTTATCAGGGGATTACGGCCAGTATGTTGTTTTGTCTGTACTGTGTTTGGCAGGAGCATCACTGTTGTGGACATAAACAGACTGAACAAACTGATCAACAAGGCCAGCTCAGCGGTTGGATTAAATCTCGACTCAATGTGAATTATCATGGACAAAAGGATGATGAGTAAACTTAAGACTGTTCTGTCTCTCGAGGACGACCCTCTCCACAGTGTCTTTAATGAACCCAGGAGCTCTTTTAGTGGGCGAATGGTAATGCCTCGTTGTTCAGCTGATCGCTTCAGAAACTCTTTTATTCCTGCTGCAGTGGGCTTTTATAATGAGCACTTTGTTTGATCTAATATTTGATGCTGATATTGACACTGATGTTATATTGTAATGATCTGGCACTTTTCTTGTGGTCTCTAGCAGATGTAATTGTTTTTCGCCTCTTTATGTGTTTTTTTACATGTCAATGGCACCTCAATTTCCCTCTTGGGGATTAATAAAGTAAACCTTAACCTTAAGCCTGTTTTCTGTTGTGATGACCCAGATAACTGAGAATTTGCACAGGCATATTAGAGGAAGTTATTTTGAATTTCGCCAATTTCATCCACCTTTTCTAAAGCATTACTGAAAAAGGCACATAAGAAAATGTAGATAGAAAGGTCACTACTGATGAAGAGGTTGGAATTCCGCCCTGTCTCAGAATCTTCCAAGAGGACTGCCTTCACATTTCTAATAGAGAGACAGGCCCTCATGTACAAAGCTTCTATATGCAGAAAAACATAAATAAACTTTCAGTGCCATTTTTAGCGCCCAACTTGACATGTACACAATCTAATATTGCGTGAAAGTGCGCAGTAATCCACACAAATTTTTGAGCTGCTGTGAAAATATGTGGCACCAATGTAAACTTTGACAATTAAAAACCACAAAGTACTAAAAGTCACACAAAATATCTGAATATTCCTCTGTTTTTGTCACATTTAGCTGTAAATGTGCATCGGTCGGTATGCTGAGGCTCATGAAATGTATGTGAAGCTCTTTCATTCTCGCTGAAAAACAAAATTGAGGTCAGATCAGTAGATTAACTCCTAACAAAACAGGTGTCTCGTTTCCTAAGGTGGATAGAATCACACATGTCCTTAAATAGCTGCATAAAATTTCACGTAATTGTGAAACGGTGGCAGCGTTAGCGCTGCTTGAGGGCATCGGCGATGGAACAATGCAGAGGGAGCTTGTGTTCAGAGATCCTGCTGACTTGCTGGAACATGAGGATAAGTGGCGTATTTGCCCGTTCAGATTGCCCAGAGCAGCTATTGTTGAGCTGGCCCCCAGCGTCACAGAGGGAAACCAGGAGGAACCATGCATTGCCATTTCAAGTTCTAACTCCGCTGCGGTCTTTGCAACTGGAGCTTTTTCAGTGGGAGTTGACTGACAGGTTGGGTAATTTGCAGTTATCCCCAAGGTGCTCCAAGTCTGGCCCCTGGGACAATCTCATCCATATGTTGATCAGATACATAAAATTTCCCTGAACCGTGGCTCTCATTTGTAGCAAGGAGACAATTTTTAAAAGTACTCATGTGGCTCTTATCCTGCTCAACTCAGAATTTAGGTATGTTATCAGAATAATTCTCATTATGTTAGTTTTGTTTGGAATTAAATAAGAGCACTCTAGGTAAGCGATTACTGACTCAGTATTTTTTTAGGAACATCCTGACTTGTCCTAAAAATTTGAAGTACTCCACAAAGTGTGTGCGGGGACAGACTTCCTCATCGAAGTATTGGGGACATATTCACGTCATTACAATGATTTGGCGTACATTACAGTGATGAGCGTTGAGCTATAATCAGCTCAAGGTGGCAGCTACAGCGCCTTTTGAATTTAATATTGTAGAACATAGCGGGTTCAACAGACTTTGATGTGACACAAGAAGCTGTTGGATTGCTGTCATTCAGTACAAATATCCCTCCAGGTGTTGCTGTGATTTTTTGACAGCTCCATCGCCATAGTTATGTGGACATGTGATGGGTGCTCACTGGATATTCATACTGATTTGCATAAGTACTTTGGGGCAAGAACAGGGCAGGCCTAGGTACACGTGTAGGTGCGTCAAATTCCACGCATGCGGTGACCCATCTGTGCACGGTTCCGTACATCGGAATTTTTTTGTGCGCAGCAAGTTTCAGGATCTCTCTGAACCACCAACCTCAATTATGAGAGTTGCACACTCTTTCATATGTGAAGGCCCACTTTGTCTTTTAGTTTCAGATGGGTCAAAGTGCTGAGTTCAAGGCTGACTGCATTTATTCTACTTGTGGCATTATCTGCTGCAGCCTGACTCTCGGCAGATAGATGTAATTCCGTGGACCTCCACGCGGCTCCGCACATCCATATGGAACCGCAGTCATTGGGAGGGATTTCAATACCACATAAAATGGACAAGCCAATCAGGATCACCAGGAGGGATTTTCATAGATGTGACATATCAGAGAAGTGACTGTTTGGATTCAGACAACAATTGCGGCTCGCAGCAAGGAAGCCAGCTGTAACATTAATGCTGCTATTTCATCAGTGTTGCCCAATCTACAGAATATTCCTTCATTAAAAGAACACCAAAGAACAACTTTGAAGGATGTCGTCAGTGGAAACGATGTTTTCGTCCTTCTCCCAACCGGGTTTGACAAGAGCTTGAAATTCCCTAATGTCAGTGTTATGGGTTGGTTTTGACGTGTGTGGTTGAAGTAATGTCTCAGTAAAGATGATGGACAAGCAGTTTATCCAATTATATGCAAGGATTTTTGATAAGGCCCCTCCTTCTGAATTACATCTCCAATGGAGCAGACATATATGCATTTTTGCTTTTTGGCTGGAAGGTTATGTTCATCAGGTAATACATGGTCTTTAAATTCAAAGTAACAACCTTGTAATTGACAAGAACCAATGTTTTTTGTGGCGCATTGGCAAAACCCTCTCTACCTCCACTTGTTTGCTTTCCTTGCATAGTGCATCCAGGTGCCAAACGATTCTCATGTGATTCATGAGTAGGGTAGAAAATCCAGGACTGCATGGTTCCACAGTTGGTAACACTTTCTCCTTGCAGAGTGAAAGTCCTCGGTTCGAATTCTGGCCTAGCGTCTTTCTGCATTGAGTTTGCATGTTCTCTGTGTTTATGTGTGAGTTCTCTCCAGGTACTCCAGCTTCCTCCCACCATCCAAAAGCATCACTGTTGGGTCAATTGATTACTCTAAATCTCTCATAGAGATGAGTATGTGCACCACTGTGCATCTCTCCTGCCCTGTGATAGACTGGCCAACCTTTTTGAGGATGTACCTCACCTCTCACCCAATGACCGCTGAAGACAGGCACCAGCCCACTCATGAGCCTTCAGATAAGTGGATTTAGACATTGGCTGGATGTTTTACGAATACTTTACTTTAAAGTGTTGCACAATAAAAAAAAAAGATATGCTCTACAGATAAAAGCATTTAAGAAAGCTGGGTATTTTCCACTATCATCTTTGGCGCTGTGAAGATTTCATCACATTGCAGTGTGATGGGCAGTTATATTTAAATCATATTTATATTTAAATTAAATATACAATTTGGGTGTTATTCCTTTGTGTTTCCAAGTAGTTCTAAGAAAGTTTTTTGGGTGTAGAATTGCAAAGGATGGCAGAATTAATACCCAACCAATTGGTAACAAATTTTGTCAGTGATTAATTAAATCTGCGTTTTGATGTCATGATTTACCTTGTTCTGGTATCTTGCTGATGTTGTTTTTTGCAGGCCTTTAGTAGTGTGTCAGAATGCATATCAGTGTAGTTTGAGAGGCAGTTGCATAAAGTTGCACCCTGATGTTTTATTCCATACTAACTCTAAAGTGATAGAGGCTGAAAAGTCAGATGAAACATGAAAATGGGGTGAACCAAAGGACCATGTTGTTAATTGGGAAAGACGACAGCTGACTAAATAGACAGCATGAAATGACAGAACTTTTCAACCCCCCAATGAAATTTGCAGCCTTCTCTCCCTCATGTTAGCAAGGAGGTTATCTAATGATCCACAAATCCCCTTACAGTGATCATGACAGACCACAGGCTTCAGATCCTTTCATGTGCTAATCCTTAAAACATGCTTGAGAGAAACAAACATTTTATGACGGAGGGGCCGAGTCAACTTTTCCCTTTCATAACCCAACGAAGAGCACATGTGTTTGTGTGTGTGGATGGTCAGAACAGCTTGACACGGGTTGAGTTGTAGCAGGGCCCGTGGCAGAGTACAAAATGAAGTCATGCTGAAGGAAGAGAAGTGTACGTCAAGCCCATTTTGCTCTCTGTCTAATGCTGTCTAGGCCTGTGTAGAGTGCAGTGACACCCAAACAGCTTTACATGAGCACTGATGTGTTATGCCATTTGCCGTTTGCCTCATTCATAACTAATGTAAGTACTCATGGTAATGGGGCAGACCTTTTTTGTGAAACATAATGAAACGTGATCAGCGAGTGGGATCCCAGTGCTTGCTGGCATTACTGTCTCAGTAAATAGACTTAAGCAAATCAAGTGTTGAAAATCGCTCAACTTGCTGCAAGTGAGTAACTTTTTGAAGCAGATTTCAAACTGTCATGTGGATTTCAGATCTAAAACATTAATCAATGTTCTTAACATGTATGGGATGCTACGCATTAAATAGTAATCATGCTGCAAGTCTGAGGAAGAACATTGGTATTGGAAGTCCTTTAGCTCAGCCAGTTGCATCAAATCTGCGCAACATTTACTGTGCTTGGGTGTGGTTGTGTCTCTTACTGAGCGAATCTTTGTCATACATTCTTAGTAACAGAATGACCGGCACGCTCGCACTGACCTCCGTTGAACGAGTAAATGAACAAATTAGTTTCTGAAGTCATTTGATTCAGTTGGTTCACTCCAAAGATGTGTTCCTTTGAACGAATCATTCATTGACATCACAACACTTACATCACTTTATTTTGCCTAGTCCAATGCCAGCACAGCCTAATGCCATGCTGAATTGGAGCATGTAAGTTTTCCCTCAGATTTTTTAACAAATTACTACAATACAATGACTAATTAATTATATCCTCTTTTGTTTTTGCAATATTCCTGTCTCAACAATTTAAGCATAGCACATTGAGAAGATGGTACAAGGGCAACTTCGCCCTACAAAAACGATAACTTAAGGCAGTATTACATGTTGTTTGTATGGCCTACGACCATTTGGCTTATGAGAGAGAGAGAGAGAGAGAGAGAGAGAGAGAGAGAGAGAGAGAGAGAGAGAGAGAGAGAGAGAGAGAGAGAGAGAGAGAGAGAGAGAGAGAGAGAGAGAGAGAGAGAGAGAGAGAGAGAGAGAGAGAGAGAGAGAGAGAGAAAATAGGCTTAAGTGTTTGAGTTGAGTGCACAGTTGTAACAGTGGCGAGAATGGTGGAAGGACTACAACCCACAGCACCCAAGAGCATCAGAGGACAGGTGGCCCCAGCTGTCTGTTTACAGATAACATAGAAGTAGGGTGAAACAGCAACCCTTAAGTACAAAGTGGGATTGGTTAAAAGTGTGGGACCTGGGAGAAAACCTGTTAGAGGCTCTGAAAGACATCATGCTGGGGTGGAGGTTTCACTTTCTTGCAGGACCCCAACCACAAGCAAACAGCCAGTGCTTAAACAAAATTGTTCACCACTTAACACTACTTTGCATTTTGCTATCAAATGAAATCCCAATAAAATACAATGAAGTTTGTGACTGCTATTTGATTAAGTGTGAAAGTGTGAAGACATTTTAAGTTTTTGCTGTTTAGATATGTTTAAACATGCTGATCAGGTTTAGAATGTTACCATTAAAAGGTTTCTGCATCTGCATCTGCAAACCATGCAAATTCATGAAGACTTCTATTGCATTATTTTTTTCTTATTTTAATTTAATTAAAACAATGTAAGGTGTATCTAGATGATGGTGATGTAATATATCTCTACACAGAGACTCACCATTTCATACTTTCATTCATAAATTCCTGCTGCAAAATTCTGTTCAAATGCTGGATGCTAATGATGAATTATAAGCGGTCACATAATTTTGGACTAATATTTGAGTCCTCCTCTTGTAACTCTAAAACAAATCATGATGTTGACTGCCTCCTCATAAACTAGGTTACAAAGAATACGACAAGAGCCAGCTGAGGTTTTGCTACCACACATTTTTATTTTTTTTATTGGAAACAACAATGGGTTGCAACCTTCTAATGCTCACTCAAAGCTATTGTTTCTGGAAGCATAAAGTCGTATTTCATTGCTCTCCAGCGTCACAGTTACTTAGACACTGACCTCATTGCAGCTCTTTATGTTTACAAGCCCTCTCACGAACACTCTTTTACAGCTCACTTTATTTACTGCACCTACTGTGGGTTTAATGTATGTTGTCTCATAAAAACACACAGTAAAAGAAGCTGCACATTTACAGCTACTCTCTGCTTGCCATTTAGTCTTATGGCTGACAGAGATCATTGCACAATGAGACAAAGCTTTTTAATCCAATGTAGGCTTTAGAATAAAAAGAAGATGCATGCTGTATATTTTCAGTGCACAGCATGTACAAAATAAACTTTTACCTTTGCTAATGTATTTTGTTTGTCAAAATACAATAGCCCAAATGGCATTACTTATCAACCTTTTACCTTTTAGTTTTATTCGGCAATGAAGGGAGTTTCATTAGATCACACCTCCCCCAATTTAGGAAACATCATTCAAACCCATCGACGTTGTGTCAGTTTAACTAAAGCTGACAAAATCCCCAAAAAGACAGTTGTCATCAGTATTTTATCTACTTTAGCGGAATAAAAAAAGTCAGCCATCAGCACTATTGAAAGACCAACTAGTGTGAAAATCCTTCGTCCTTTACTAATCAAAATTTCCATTTCCCATCATTTGGATGTTCTTGATGCATGATAGCCTGTGCTTTTATCACAGGCTCAGGTTTAATGTGAAGTGATGCATGGAAATTAAAAAGGTGGCCTATGTCTGGCTGTCAATCAATCGTTTTTTTCAGACAGGGAGATTTTCCGCTTTGGCTCTGACAAGAGTGAGCCCGTTTGATCCAGGCTTTTCAAAGAGGAATGAAAAAAATGGCCATTAGAAATCATTTGCCTCTCACCAAGACTTTTAAGCTGTTATGCTATCTTGATAAGACACTGTCATGCTTGGGTTAATACAGTATCCATCTAGGTAATCTTTTTACTTTTACAACTCACTTTGATTGCAAATTCGATTGTCTTTATCCAATTAAAAGTTGTTGAAGGAAGGAAAGAAGTTTAGGTTTGATTTAGATAGGGGAGTTGAAACGTGTGCAACATATGGGTTTCTCCCACTTTCTATGTTTTTGACTGTTCTACCCAGGGATTTGATAAATTTTTTAATTTAAAAAATTCCATAATTTTACAGATTTATATTAAAACATTTCCAGTAATTTTAAAACCATTCTGAACATTTAAGCTTCATAAATAAGTGGGTTTTACCATCTGTTTTTTTTTTTATATCAAAAGATGACCAATCATGACTCTGAAGTCAGGTGGGAATTCTGGCGGAATTGAGCAAAGTGGTAAAGGGCCATTTTTTATTCATTTGGCATCTAGAATATGTATTTGGTGTCGATTTTAATTCATTCATTGGCAGTTTTCAAACATGATTGAAAACTAAACAAAACATCGTTTCCTCCACCAAAAGCCTTCAGAGCCGTTCTCTGATGTTCTTTTAATGAAACAATAGAAAAAATATGACGTGTATAATCAACACAGATTTGGCACCATTCATAGCCTAACAGCTTAATGTTATATTCAAATTGGGCAGAGGTGGGTAATCCAGGTTCAGTAAGTAAAAAACATGTACACAGTATAGTTCCAATAGTTACATTTCCAGCTCCACAGCAAAGATGGTGACTAATATCCAAATCACTTGGTTAAGTGAACAGGATGAGGGAAACTAGGCAGTTTTTACTTTCTGAAGCCAAATTTACCTACCTCTGATGGGGGTGGGAAGAAGTATACACTTATTAAATTCTAGGCAAAGCAAGTTTATTTATATACCAATTTCCAGTAACAAAATGATTCAATCCTACCCCTAGTGCCTGGAAACAAAAACTATCCTGTTCTCAATAAGTTCATGGATCCGTCAGTAACCATTGTATATACTTTATGACAAAATAACTTTATGCTGAAGTTTCAGCTGGCATGACCCCCCCCCCCCCGCCCCCGCCCCCAATCACACACAAACACACACAAATAAGCATTCACAGCAAAACTAAACACTGTACACATACCAACCATCCAACAGATGAAAACACATGACCTATCAATAAGTAAGGCCCTCCATCCCTTTCAAAAACGTCTTCTTTATATTTAAAGGTAGCAGGTTGTGTCATACATTGTGCATAATTTGTGCAGTTTTATATTTGAACAGATCAACCAACTTTGAGATTTAACTTGTAAAATAGGCAGTAATATTAATCATTCTTGTCGCTCTTTTCTGTAGTTTCCATAAGCACTGTTTTATATATTCACTGCCCCAAAAGTCTACACAGTACTCTAGATATGGCAAAATAAGCGAGGAACATATTTATTTATCTTTTAACTTATATAAGCAGTAAACGTATCACTATCTTCAAAATATATTACCCAAACTGATTTTCCTACACTTAATATGGAAACGTTGTGTTATCTTTGATCTACAATACCTTTCTTTGTGTTTTTCAACACTTTGGTAAGAAGAAACTCCAAATTCAAGAACAGCAGGTTTAGTTTAAATCTTTGTTGTAAGAATCTGACCCAAATGTTAGATTTATTTTTTTTAAATTGGGTATTTATCTTTAAGTTCTCTGTTAGTTATTCAAAAAGCAAAATGATCAATGAGTCTAAAAAAAACCTGAAGCTCCAGTGGTATAAATGAAAGGATATTATTTTCTTGTATATCAGTAATAAAAACATACTTTTTATTCAGTTTGCCATTTTTTAAATAATGGCAATAAGGAATAAAGTCTGGTGACTTAAATATTGTTCAAGACTTACACTTCCTTCTTTCATACTTGTACAGAAATGGAGAATGTTGAGTTTAAAAACTCAGCCACGTTTTTTTTACAATTTTTTATTTATATGTCAGTAGCTCACTCTGGTTGCATACAAAGTTTTTATGAAAGATTATCATGTCCTGCTGGCATATTAGTTTTTATTTTGCCGCTTTGAGCTTTGTTTTTGCTCATTTTGTTGATAAATAATGCCCATCGTGTTTAATTTCAATAAAAGAGGAAGTACAAAAATGCGCATGCGCAGCAGGGGATAAAACAAGGAAGCAGCTTTTGTAGCAGCTAATGAAGGAATATGCTATTAGCATTTCTCTGAAAAACAATGCGGAAAGCTCCAAGATCCATTGGAAACCCCCCCGAAAAATGAATGATTCCTAGAGGGAAAAGACTGGAATGTTGCTGGGAATACAGTATGACCGTTGGTGCTCACTGAAGCAGACGCTTAACCTGCCGATTGCTCAGATGTGACCACAGAGTTGATTGACGTGAGTCGATTTTCTAATATGAGGCTGTTAAAGTTGCTGTTAGATCAGTGTATTCAGTTAATAACAATTGGTCTTCGATCACGCTGAGCTGCCGCTTTACTGCGAGGCATTGCAGAAGTCAGGCTCGGTCCGGCAATATTTAATACTGTTTTATTAATTAAGCAAACGCGTATTATGATAGTGCTAAAATATTGGCGGTAGATGGCACCACGTCTGTTTATATCTGGTCATCGAGCCCAGTGATGGAGCCATTTTTATCCACAAAAAGCACCATCAAAACATTATCAGGATGGGGGCTTGATGTATACAACTTTATTTCATCATGATCAAACATTTTTTGGTCTTTTTGTATCAGCATATAACGTGGCTATATACCTTCAATGAAGACTCCATCCTACACATGTTAAAGCATAAACGATATCCTGAAGAGAAGACAGAGACCACACAGGATATACATAAGGTATACAACTGATAAGGTATGGCACAATGACGACATTAGGATATAGAAATATGAGCTGGAAACCATGGTTGAGACTAATTGTTCTCAAGGGAGATGGGTAGTGAAACATGGGAAAACCCCAGTCCCTGGTAAAATCAGCTAAATTCACACTTTTCCAGATTTAAATTTCTAAATTTCCCACCCCAGATTTTTAAAAGTATAGACCATATAGGCAGTTAAAGAAAATAGAAATGACCTGAACCTATTTTCCATTTTGAGTGTACAGTGTATGGGGTGTCGGTGTGCCCTGTTTGTTATAAGGCCAGGGAAACTATTTGATGTCCTTTGTGCATGACTGCAATACACTTCCTCAGAAGTTAAATAATAACCTGCGTTTTGAACAGTTGGGGTGTGGCAGAAGGAGGTTCTACTACTTGTATCACCATTGCCAACTGAGCAAATTTCCCATTTGACCCAGAGTTTAACTTTTATTTGTTAAACAACCACACTTTTTTCAAAGTAAAGAAAATTTGGATTAATTGTCACTTATTTGAAATAGATAGGATATTCAAAATATAAATGCCTGGGTTACAATTTCTGCTGATAAGCTTTATTGGACTAATGGTAATAAAAAAAAGCAATTAATTAATCTTAAAATATTAATAAGAAATGTTCAAAGGTCATGTTGAGGTAAAGTCTGCAAGTGTAAATGTTTTGAGATCACAGGCGCACATCAGACTCACAAGTGGGATTGCTGTAATCGTCATACACATAAAACATGTATAAACACGTATTAACGAGTCAGCCTACGTCAGTATCATAAAAACTGAGCACATTTAAAATATTACTGAGGTCAAGTGAGTGTACAACATTGCTTAACTCAGAGGACTAAACATTAAAAAGAGAGAGAAACAAAAAATAAACCAGAGAGCCCATAAATGTCACTGTTTCAAATCCAGGATTGTTCAAAGCTTAAATTAGAATTTAATAAATATAATTTATTACTATGTGCCTGAAAGTAACTTAGTCTGGTAATATTGAAGTCTGTTGTGAATGATTAATTTTGACCATCTTTGACACTGATATTTATAAACCAGAAGACTTTTTTTTGTGAGTCACAAAATAAAGCGATCTTTTAAAATGTAACCACACTCCCTCTTCTGATTTTCAAATTACAAAAAAAATTGTTTGAAAATGGACTCCCCCTTCCCTATGTCCAGAACAAATATTTTAGCTTTTATTCTTCAGTATTCTCATTCTCCTAAATTCAATTGTTTCATATATTGCATACTCACTGTAACCAACTATGGTGCATACTTGAGGATAAACTTGAAAACATTTTAGATCCTGGTAAACACCAGATCATAAATACTTTACAACCCTAGGTTTTGATAGAGGGAGGGATTTTGTATAGAATTATAAACACTGTTAAGTCAAAGATGGTTTTATGTCTGATATAATCAATAGGATGAAAATCAGTGTCTCCAAATCCGAGACCATGGTCTTGAACCGGAAAAGGGTAGAGTGCCTTCTCCGGGTTGGGGAGGATGTGCTGCCCCTAGTGGAGGAGTTCAAGTATCTTGGGGTCTTGTTCACGAATGAGGGGAGGATGGAGCGGGAGATCGACAGGCGGATTGGTGCAGCGTCTGCTGTGAAGCGGGCACTGTACCGATCCGTTGTGGTGAAGAGAGAGCTGAGCCAAAAGGCGAAGCTCTCGATTTACCGGTCGATCTACGTTCCTACCCTCATCTATGGTCACGAGCTTTGGGTCGTGACCGAAAGAACAAGATCCCGGATACAAGCGGCTGAAATGAGTTTTCTCCGTAGTGTGTCTGGGCTCTCCCTTAGAGATAGGGTGAGGAGCTCAGTCATCCGGGGAGGACTCAGAGTAGAGCCGCTGCTCCTCCACGTCGAGAGGAGCCAGTTGAGGTGGCTCGGGCATCTGGTCAGGATGCCTCCTGGACGCCTCCCTGGTGAGGTGTTCTGGGCACGTCCCACCGGGAGGAGGCCCAGGGGAAGACCCAGGACACGCTGGAGGGACTATGTCTCCCGGCTGGCCTGGGAACGCCTTGGGGTTCCTCCTGAGGAGCTGGCCCAAGTGGCTGGGGAGAGGGACGTCTGGGCCTCCCTACTGAAGCTGCTGCCCCCGCGACCCGACCCGGATAAGCGGAAGAAGACGGACGGACGGATAATCAATACAATTTTTGAAACAACTCACAGCAACAGTATGTGATTACATTTTATTTTTTTCTTAGTACACAATCTGTGTACAGCATGGCCTTGTTAATATTAACACTACCTTTACCTTAAAACATGAACAGCTCTGCAATTAAAAACAGTTTTAGAAATTTCCAACAAGAGGCAACTTTGAAATTATTTCATTTATGAAAAAAATAAATGAATAACAACCTGGGAATAATTAAAAATGTGATGTCCAAAACCTAAAACCTGTTTAGTCATAGTTTGTTGCATACCCATAATAACACTTGATGGTCAGACCTTCGCAATCAAATTTCTGTTTTAAAACGGAATTGATTGAACTTGTAATGTCAGCAGGTCTTTGCTGTAATTGAGCAGCTCCAGATCATCACACTGCCACAACCATGTTTTAAGGTCTGTATGGTGTTTGTGTATAATGCTGTGTAAGTTTTACAACAGATGTACTGGAATGCACACCTTCCATAAGGTTACATTTTATTATCTGGTCAGTCCACAGAATATGTTCCCAAAACATTGCTGATCACAAAAAAGATCAGCAATACTTTTTTCAGTAAATATTAAGGCCTTAAAACAGTACATATGCTCTTATTGTTGGATCATGTCCGGGGCAAGTGTAGACAATAGTCCTTTAGAAGTTCTTTTATGAACTTATGGAAGTGGGGTCATCTTGGAGTAAAGCTGGTGGTCGTCTACTCCATTGGCTGATAATGGCTCTCGCTGTGGTTTCCTGAAGTCCCAAAAACTTAGAAATGGCTTTGACACCCTTTTCTGGCACAAAAACTGACCTTTTTTCACATCTGTACCTGAATTTCTCTATTTGGAACATAATGTGTTGCTTTTGTTTTTGTATACTGTGTGTTGTTAGACAGGTTTTATTTAAGTTATTTATTTATTTTGCATGTCAGGCTGTAATCAGGCCTGGGTGGCTCGCCAAACTCAACCAAAAAAGTGTTTAATTAACATTTTCTAACAAGGGCTAATTTTACATAGGACCTGCTTTTTGTATTTATTCTGGTTATATCTAATATTTAAATGAAAAAAAAAAAACTGTATTGGCACTTTCTCCAGCACTGTATACACACATTTCTTTCAACCATGACTTTTCCAACTGCTGATGATCCATTTTGAAATCACAACAACATTATTCCATTTAACTCCGCCTAATTGCTTGGATGGATATTTAAATGAGGTTTAAATGACTAGCGACGGATTAATGAGGACATTAATCGCATGATGAGTAGGTTTTGTCCTTTCCTTCTATGTTAAATTTCTCTTCTATGGGGGCCCACCGAACATGCCTACAACACGGAGTGTCGACAGTACCCCACGGCACCAGCTGCCAACAACTCCACTGTGCCCTGGGCAATAAAAATGTTAATTGGGTTTTTAATGTGCAATTCTGCAGGCCGCAATCTGTAAATATCACTTAACATCACTTGAGCAAAACAAGCACAGTGACACCAGTGACCTTTTAGCCCCAGTTCGGCCTTAACTTACACGTGACGGGTACACCTAAATTTAAATTCAAGGTAAATATTTTCTTTTAACATCAAGTTGGAATAACATTAGCAATACAGTTTTACATGTATCAGGAGGTTAAAGGAAGTTTAGTCAACCAAAAGTAAATAAAGTTACATTATTTCACCACCCATTCAGTAAGAATACTATCTACTCAAAAATTGGTCACCTCCTGAATTTCCGATGTTAGGCCTGATAATGTATTTTATGTATGCAGACAGACATGCATTATTTTGACAGTAATGGGCCAAAGTGACCCATCAACAGAAACAACTGTTCATCTCTAAGAGACAACCTCTGTTCCTTATTGCTGTACATTAAGTCCTTAAAACACTTCCTGGAATCACATTAATCCCATCTCAATGCATAAAATTTCCATTTGATTTGTATGCAGAATTTTAGATGACCAACAAAGCACAGAAAAAACCCTCATTATTTCATCTTCAATCAATCACTCATCGGCGAGCGCCAGTACGACGCCAGGTTTGGTAGCGTGCGGTTTCATCTTGATTATGGAGATTGGCGTTAAAAACAACACAGTCCTTCGCGCATGGCTGTTCTTAAACATAATGGAATTTCATTACAATTGACAAGCTGCATTATAATGTACTCATGCGTCTTACTCGTCTTTAGCAGGTTTGAGTCAAATGCTTGAGGCACTGTAAACCATTTACAGAGTCACCTCATCAAGACTGCTGATGCAAATGACAAAACTGAATTTTTTCACCTTTTTATACATTTGAAGCAATAAAAATATTTGATGTAGTGCACATCGATGAAAGTCTAATTTTACTCAAACTACAAGAAAACAATATTGGCAGGTTTAAAAAAAGATTTTGGTCAAAAAATCTAGAAAAATTATCACTGTAGAATGTCACTATATATTTAGAATATTTAATAGCGACAGGTCTTTGTTGTTGTTGGTCAGCTGTACAGGGTGAGCTCTAAGTGTTTGTGTTGATGGAAACACTTTGTAAAAGGCTTTTTAGAGCATATATGCATTTAGAACACACTATACGAGTGCAAATCTTATTGTTACAGGAAGGCTGTGGCCTTCTGAGTCTGCATCATACAGTGCATCATGACAAATTGGAATGAAAAATAGATTTGTGTTTGTAACTGTAAACAGATCTAGATTCCTTACTAAGAGTGATATGTTTATTTATTTATATTTGTGTTAAATGTTTTTAATTATTTTCATGGGAGAACACTTGAAGATATGATGGTTTGATACAATGTAGTCAATGTACAGCTTGTATAATAGTGTACAATTTTTGTCCACTCAAATTAACTCAGGCACCTATGGAAAATATGGTCTTATTAGAATCAGACTTTTTTTTCGTTTTTGAGTGGCTTTCAGCCAATCAAATTATTCTCATTTGATCATGTGACACAGCAATGCATTGGGTACGTTTGGGGCACTGTTCACCTAACACAGTGGTCCCCAATCCTGGTCCTTGAGGGCCGGTGTCCTGCAACTTTTATTTGTTACTCTGCTTCAACACACCTGAGTCAAATAATGAGGTCATTAGGAGGACTCTGGAGAACTTGACAGCACACTGGGGACGTAAGTCAGGTGTGTTGGATCAGGGACACATGTAAAACCTGCAGGGACACCGCCCCTCGAGGACCAGGATTGGGGACCACTGACCTAACAGGTAGCTACTTAGACATATACTGTATAGGTAGACACACCATGAACTGGCGCTGCCTATTGGAGCTGACCTTTCAGCGCAGCCATCATCTTTGATGGGTCTCTCGCGCACCCCTAGTGCATTTATTTGTACCGAGGAAACCGAGCAGTTTCCTTTTTTTATTTGCAAATGGCAGAGATGTGGTTGTGATACAGACGCTGTCACAGATAAAAAAAAAACAAACAAACATATTTTCATGCTGAAATAAGTTGTTTTATGCTCTTTAACAGACATACATATGGCATATTAATGTATAAATACGTGAATTCTTACTGAAATACTTTGTTTTATGCTATTTAACAAAGACACACATAATATGGCATATTATAAAATATTTAAATAAAAACATGCATTCATGCTGAAATACCTTTGTGCTCAAACAAAGAGAAATGTTGTATTACATATTATTAAGTGTATAAATTAATACATTTTATATTTTAATTAAGAAGAAAACTGGTTTGATCGTTCATTTAACTTTATTTCACTCTCTTTCACACGTACGTTTTTTCTAAAGGGCTGGAAAAGTATTCTTTAACATTTTAAGGTCATTCCAGTGTCTTACACTTCCCAGCTTGCAACAAGAGCTGGAGCTTAAGAACCGTGAAAAAGATCTGTTTTGCACAGTTCCTTGCATGTGCTGGCACTCTAACTCCAGGGTACCTAATTTGGCAATGTGATTCAGCTTTAGTTTGTGAAATACAGAGATAACAAATAAGCATTAATAAATAAATAGTCACAAGATTATTCACCATCGGTTGGATGTCTGCAATGTTCTCACCAAAAAATATATATATATATTCAGAAACAATCTCAGCCAAAAAAGTGATCTACCCTGCATGAGCTACTTTCAGTAGTTATCGATGGTTATTGCAATCGGAAGTCGCAGAAAATATGGGCCAAGTTACTCCCGTCGGCTCCTATACTATAAGAGGATTGCTGACATCATGAAACTGAACTGCAGCATGGTTGAGTACAATCTAGAGGTTGTCGTTTGAAAATACACCTTCTCAGGGATCTAGGCATGTTGTTTTTGTGTGGTTTTCCTCTTTCTTTTGGACCTACAGGTTTTTTACAGGGCAGAGCTGAGCAGTGGTTAAGCACACCTGTGTTCTATTTAGCTCATCAACTGGAGCAAAGGTGGAGCTGGTTTCCATGTGTCATCTTATGTGGTACCTCTAGCATTTATGAAATTATCTATTATTTCTCTATGTGCCTAGGTTTTACTAAACTTTGATCTCCTTTCAAGGTTGCCTTTCGAGCTCCTTCCTGGATTCCCTGCCTTTGATGCCTCCTGGATTATAAAACCCAGACCTCCTTGTGCCGAGGTCTTCGTTTTAAACCTTCCCAAGCAGTAAACCCCAAGGCTCCACCTGCCCCGATATGCTTCGTAACCTGTTCGCCCACCGACGCTCTGAAACCTGTTGGAAGCTCTTCATTACATGGACCTTCACCTAGGACTCTGAAAACCTCCCTTGGCTCTAATCTCATCTCCAAGACCAGAAAAGATTGCCTAAAGACACACTTACTCAAATTAAAGTATTCACTCTGCTCACCAATTCCTCCTCCACTCACACATTAATTCCTCCCTCCGCTTTTGAGCAACCTCTTGCAGATGAGACATTCATTGATTACTGTGTTAAAATTCTGTTTAAACTTTCATTGCTTCCAGGTAATATCCTATATTTGGGTCAGAATCTTGCCTCCAAAACTTGCAAGTGCTGCCAGGATTGCTGCAGAGATTACTGCATCAAATCGGTCTGCTTGGCTGCTATCCCTGAAGGAAGCCACTTCTGAAAATTGTCCTCAAGAAAGCCCACAAACAGCTTGAAGGCAAGCAAACCATATCCTGTGGTCTGATGAGCCCAGGACAAACTTATATGGACCAGATGGTGTCAAACATATGTAGCGGCAACTAGTTGAGGAGTACAAAGAGAAGTGTGTCTTGCCTATAGTCAGCCAAAGTAGTGGTTGTGCCATGGTTTGGGGCTGTGGAAAGCTACAGTTCAGTCCAGACCTAAACCCTATTGAGCACCTGTGGGTAACCCTCAAACAGAAGGTGGATGAGTGCAAGGTCTCAAACATCCAGCTATGTGGTTGTTGTCATGGAGGAGTGGAAGAGCATTCCAGTGGGAACCCCAGTGATCTCAGTGCCCAGGAGAAATAAGGCAGTGATTGAAAATAATGGTGGCCACAAAATATTTACACTTGGCTCACAATTTGGAAATTTTTTACATATGGATGTATTCTTTTTTTTATTGCCAGTGGTTTAGTCGTTAATGGCTGATAGTTATTTTGAAATGACAGCAAATTTACAGTTACCCAAGCTGTACACTGACTACTTTACATTGTGTCAAGGTTTCATAACTTCAGTATAGTCCGATAAAAAAAAAAAAAAGATATCAAAATATATACAAAAATGTGAGGGGTGTACTTACTTTTGTGAGAAAGTATTTGCATGTTGAATCTACATATGTTTAACTTTTTGAATATAAAAAACTGAAATAGATTAACTTCCCACTGATATTCTAATCCATGCGTATTCAGTCCCCAAGCTCTGGTGTCCTGGAACTTTTAGATTTGTCCCTGGTCCAACACACCGGAATCAAATGGCTGAATTGCCTCCTCAGTATGCAGTCAAGTTCTCCAGAGTCCTACTAATGACCTGATTATTTGACACAGGTGTGTTGAGGCAGAGGCAGTGTTGAGGACTGAAGTTAAATATCCTTGGTCTAATCTACCAATAATGTACCTATAAAAAGAACAGAAAGCTAACAAGTTATCATTGTTTAGTATAGAAACATGGATACAGCTAGATCTTTATAAAGTGATATAGTGGTGGGATTGTTAAGCAAGAAACAAATTATGATAAAAAAAAGCCATGATCTATACTAAGGACAACACCTGCATCAGAGAAACACTGCTGTAACATCACACATGTTTTTAGGGTTGATGGTGTGTCTTAGTGACCACAAACTTTTCCAATTTCACTGTCAATTTCCTGGGTAATTACTGGTGCCGTTGATGGACTTTTTATGACACCGCTCCCCCATCCTGTGAGACGCTGTATGTCCTTTGCTGCAAGTGGTAAGGAGAGTAGTTTCCTCTTTTGACATCAACTCCTACCTCCCATAAGTAGACCTTGTCATCAGTGGTGACCCATGTGGCGATCTCTTAGCACAATGACTCTGGCCAGCGATGCCAGCTGTACTTTATCTGCACCACTAAGTTTAGGATTGGTCGACTGGGCTGACCTTTAGATTTTTTTAGTTTGTGTCTGAAAAGTCTGGGAAACACACAGAGCAGTTCAAAGACTCACAAGCTGTCAGGCTGTTCAGTAAAATGAGCACTGATGATACATAACATAAAAAGAAGCATCGAAACAACTTAATCTTTCCAGATCAGCTGCCTTGACAAATCAGCCAATGAGAAAAGGGCAAGCATTCAGGGCTTATTCGCTGAATGCCACTCCGTCTGAGGAGATCAGAACACCAAGCACATCTTCAGTGAGATCGACAGGCCGACAAACGGATGAGCCCACAGGCCAAGGGTTACAGATCATTAAAAGCCATCTATCAGCGGCTTTCAAGAGCTCTAATTCCCCCCAAATCGAATATTTCCATGTAAATATGTCAAAACAGGAATGAAATTAGCATGCTACTTTATTGAGTGTGATAAAATCTGAAAAGCACCACTGCACATAATTACACACTTGTCAGAGCCATAAAAATTAGCTTTATTATCAATGGAATGGTTTTGTACAACTTCATTTAGGTCCGATATCTTCCAGATGGGGCTGCTCTCTGCACTTGAGCAGTTTTATGCATCCCCCAACCCCACACTTTTTGTCTGTCTTACTCTTATTCCCACACTGAGCTGGCACATAAAAAAAAAAAAAGAAATGCAAAAATGTTCCAAAGGAGGACCTGATCTCCAAGCAGACTTGAGTAGAAGAACATTTGATATATTTGTGAAAGTAACTGCACGTGAATCAAATGATTTATTGTGATAAAATATGACAAAGATGAGTTTGAGGAAAATCTCCTATTTTCACTTTCACTCCCTGTTAAATCCAGATTTGATTTTAAAATGGTCCTGCTCACATATAAAGTCGTTAATAACCAAGCTCCATCATACGTCAGAGATCTGATTGCCCCATATGTTCCTAAAAGAGCTGCGGGTCTACTGGTGGTTCCTAGAGTCTCTAAAAGTAGAATGGGAGGCAGATCTTTTAGAACACCCTGTCTACGTTTAAGACTATATCTATTTATTTTTGGTAAAGCTTAAAATTAGAGTGGCTTAGGCTGCTGGAGGACATAATGATCACTTTACCCCATTCTGCTATATTCCCCTATGACTCCCCAATTTTGTAATAGTTGCTGTTATTCCAGCTTTTATTGTTATGTTCTCTGTTTTTCCGTTCTCTTCATAGTAGCTACATCGGGCCTGGCGTTCTGTTTAGCAGTGACGCCGTCCTGGAGGGGGGCATCGGCTGAGCTTCTGCTGCCAACAACTTCATGTTCTGCTATAGATGATACAGTTGGCTCCGTCTTGCAATGTTTAGCCCTGTTTCTCTCATAGACGTAGCTATAGGCTGAGCTTTTACTACAACTAATTGTATGTGCTGTCTTTCGTCCTCTAGACCTGAAAACTGACTCCGAGCTCATCTGCTTAGCTGTGTTTCTTTCCAAGATAAAGCCACTGATGCAGCTAGTCCTGCAATTACCCTTTTACTATTGTCTAACACAGAAAGTACTCCCCGATCAGTGCTTCTATGTTGTTTTTGTGTGCATGCACTTTCTTCTCAAATGTCAGTCGTGGAAGATGGCTGTTCACACTGAGCCATGTTCTGTTTTTAGGTTTCTTCCTGTTAAATGAGAGTTTTCCAAGCAACTGTTGCAACATGCATGCTCAGTATGAGGGATTGCTGAAAAGACCAGGACACAATGCAAGCAACTGTCCAGTATTGCTACATGCTCATCCAGGAGAATGTTGGCACTTTACATAAAGTGATTGGAAATTGAAACTGAATGGGCTTGATGGGCCTTCAACAAGAAGAAATATTTCAATATATTCCCTCATTTGCTCTAACCTATAACTCGCTAGTTTCTTCAGTCTTACACCCTTCTTCCCTCACCGACTGCCTCCCTGATGCTTCACTAGCTTATCAGTCACAGGCACTAACAGTTTTACTCCCATCTTTTATTTAGCTTTTAATTATTTGTTGCTGTTGTTCCGTCTTTTACTACCTCCATTATCATATCAATTATTATCTCAGCCACACGCCTTGATTTTCACTCATATCAAATCTACATCAAGATGATAATGCAACCCTCTTCCTAAATTATTTACTTAGCAACTTGAACTAACTGGTGGTGATTCATTTCTAAAACATAACTGTTCCCTAACGGCAGTTTCTGTTAAATCCTTTAGTAGATTTAGCCTTGCTTTTGTCTCTGTTGTTACACAAGTTCTTTCTTATACACGAGGCACATGTGACATGTAATTCTTCTCTTGAACTATATACACACACACACACACACACACACACACACACACACACACACACACACATGCATACATACATGGTCGGCCATTAGTGGCAGTGCACTCAGTCGCAGCAGCTCAGGCTATCTCTACATCTGATCTACGAAATTTCATTGCATGAACCTTGTATGTATAATGACAAATAAAAGCATCTTATCTTATCTTACATGCACGCACCCTTGTTTTAAAACGTTGAAAATGTTTCGACACCTATCCAGGAGTGTTTGTCAATTCTGGTGGCTCGCATTTGAGCAACCTGCAGTTGGTGCACTGCTGTTATTAAGAACATGAAGGTTCATCCTCCTAAGCGCATTCTAAGTCAGATTCAATTCAATGACCCACCCGTCAATGTCCTGGGTCGTTGCTTGGTGTGAGTGGAGTACTTGGTCACCAGAATCATGATGAGACTGTTGGATGTAATCTCTTTTGGATGTGTTGGAGGACCAAGCTGTAGACACTGGGAGTTGGAAACTCTCTTTAGTGGTGGCTTTTCTCTTTTGACCAAGATGGCTTCTTTCACCCCTCTTTCAAACCATCTGTTCCAACTATAATAAATAAGACAGACATTATAATTCCTCTCCAAAAGGCTGTTTCCCCTGGATTCACACTGGGTAACAATGATAAAAAGACATGCACGTAAAAGGAAATAATAGATTTTTTGCTATATGTATTGCTTAGACAGCAATACATTTGAGATTACATACATACACATTAATGCACCTGTAGGCTACTTGGGGTTTAGTGCCTTGCCCAGGGGCTTACTGTGATGTAGCAGGAGGAAGCTGAAGCTGAGCCCACAGCCTTCTAATCACAAGATAAATGGTCTTCCCACTGAGCCACAGTTGCCAAAAACTAAAAACGTAATGTATGCCAGTTGGTTTTGACTTTATTTAAACAGAAACAAATTACGGAGAAGTAGCTTTAAAAAGCAAACATTTACAGTGAAAAATTCTATTCAAATTTACTGGTCAAACCTCAGACATTCTAATATCTTGGTTGAACAAGGTCACATCACAGATGTTTTGAGGATTACCCCCGTGGCAGTGGGGCCCTTTAAGAAATACCACCTCTCATAAAAAAAAAAAAGAGTATCTGAAAAAATGGGTCTCATTACTTGAATAAAAGACACAAACAACAGCAGCTGAGAAATAAGTGATTAGAAAATGTAAAAGCATCTCTCAGGTTGCTTTCCTGTGGCATTCAAAAAGCTATTCTATTGCTTTAACTCCTTTTAATGAACTTACTAATTATGTTTCGACTCTTAAGGGGGGCCTTTCAGGTTGTTTGTGAGTACGAAGAGCCTTTTAAAATGAACCCTCCCTTCTAATATCCATGCTTTAATATGTCCCCTGAGTGCTGTGATGCCTTTTTTAAAAGCTCTCGGATTGCTGCAAGTAATATTCCAGAAGTTTCACATAAAGTGGACCATTTTAGGGTAAGGTTTCAAATTAAGCGATTAATGGCTGTCAAGAGTTTTATGGGCCACCTACTGAAAATGTGAAGGCTCATCAAATTGGTAAGTATATACAGTACTTAGCAATCTTGAGCCACAAAATGTTCTTGTATTATTTCCAGGCCCTCCAATGAGAAAGAGGATGCATGTCATTACACCATGTACAATAAATTGCAAAAATGTTCATACCTTTTACAGATTGTGTGGCATCACAACCATAAACATGTGTTTTATTGATACTTTATGACTGCATATCTGAAAAGTACAGAACACATTTGTATTTTTAGTACTCTGATACCCCTGAATCAAATTGTTTCAGTATTCCACATTTTGTATGGACATCACCTAATTAGTAAATAACAGTTTGTATGTCATAAACACAGCTGTGTACTGTGAAGGTCTCATAGATTTTTTTGGAGAATATTGGTGGACAAACATAATCAAAAGGTCAAGGAACATAGCACACAGGTCAGATATAAGGCCATGTTGAACCTTTTGTCATGAATCTGGGGCGATGGTGGCAGAGGTTTGGGAGTTTGTCCTGCAATTGGCGGGTTGCTAGTTCAATCCCCCACTTTGACTGTCTTCGTTGTTGTGTCCTTGGGCAAGACACTTCCCCTGCATTACCTGCTGCCGGTGGTCAGAGGGCGCCGGTGTATGGCAGCCTCGCCTCAGTCAGCCTGCCCCTGGGCAGCTGTAGCCACTAACATAGCTCACCACCGTCAGAGTGTGAATGTGTGTGTGAATGGGTGAATGACTAAACTGTAGTTTGAACCGCTTTGGAGGTCGTCAAGACTAGTCAAAGCGCTATACAAGTACATGCCATTTACCATTTACCATGAATCACACAGACAATCCAGAAAATCTGCCACAACACAGAAATGCAAGTTATAATAAAACAGGTTTATCAAAGCAAAATCAATAAAGAAGATCAGGAAATGTCACATGAAACTCTGTGGGAAGAGAGAACAGACTGGCGACTGGGATGGATTGGTGAGAAAATTTGAAATGTTCACTTCCACAAACCTGCCACACCTAACGATAGGCAGAGCAGAGGCTGCAGTGACATCAGAGTGGGTAGACGATTGGGAGATTGGGAAAACAGAAACTCGGTACAGTCACATAGGGCATGAGTGCAAGGCTGGGAGATCAACCGAGTGCTTCTCTTCAGTCTGAAAGACTTGACGTCATAGGCAAAACAGACAAAAAAAATCTATTCAAACAGATCCAGCCTCCAAAGACAAGGTCAATGTTCAGACAATGGTCATTCACAGAGAGACAGATGAGGCATTACTTGTCAGTGGCGGAAAAACGTCAGATGGCGAGAATCAGTCATCGAGATACGGAGCGAGGGTCAGTGTCCACATATCCAATGGGCAATAGAAGTCCATCAAGGCCAAGGGAAAGGCACAGGTGGACTAGATGAGAATAACCCCATATTCCACATCCACTGCTCATGTACGTGTCCACGCCGTCTCCGTGAGTTTGTGAAAAGCTACTACATCCGCAGTTATTCCATCTAGCTCCGCTCCAAAATTTTTTGGAGTCCGAGGAGAGCATGTGCAATCATTACAAGCAGAATGCAAATCTATTTGGAGAGGATTACCAGGTTTCAAATTAAATGTTAAAAAAGACAAATCTGCTTATTTGGTGCTAATAGAGTGGTTTGCATCGAAACTTTGAATAAAACAGTTAAAGTCCGAGTGTGTGAGAGTTACACACTGGTGCACCATCTAATTACAAACAACCTCGCCATTAAGTGCAGGTATCAAAAATATGACAATTATCAACATGTCATCCATGTATTTGGTACCAAGCTACTGCTAATAGCTAACTAGCTACGGTCATTGTGTGTAATGGTTTTTGTCACTGTTGCCAAGTCCGCTTGCTTTATTCTAAAGTTGCTTGTAAATTTGGTGAGTCGTGTTTTTTGGGCTTGTTTCTGAGAATGCAGATGCTTATTTGACCTCTAAAGTAGGAAACTTTAGAGTAAAGAGACCCGCTTGTGCTGCTGCGCTATGAACACCGTGAACCAACTGATATCAATCCACCCCTTCAAGTACACACATACTCCCTGAAAGGGAGATACGATAAACAAGACAAGACAAAAAAGTCTCTGCGGTGAGGCATGGTAGTTGCTGGACTACACTGCCCTCTTTCTAACATAATTCCAAAATAAACTTCACTGTTATATTGATTTACTTGTCCAGCAGAAAGCCTGAAACATCCACATTCGTTTTGAATCCCCATCCCGTCATGAATTGTCTCCACCTGGTAATAATAGCTGCACTGATATAGACTCTCGTCTCCAGGTAATTACTTACGTATTTTTCTTTTCTTGGTCAGTCTCTCTTCCCGCTCGCTGGGCAAAGAGTATGGATGGTCCTCGATTTCAACAGAAAAACAGCAAATAAAATGATCTACAGCCATCTTTGCTAGATTTATACTCCTTTTCTACCGAAAACACATCCTTATATAGAAGACAGATAACGGAAATGCACTGCTTACAGGCATGTTTTTAAAAGCGTAAATTTACACCAAACTATTGTTTTGGGATACTTTTGGAAGTGATTTTTGACACAAGGTGTTGTATTCCTGTTCATTCCCTGCCAAACAGGAGTGGATATGTGTCTGAGAAGCTAACCTTAGTGTAGGATGCGCGTATGTTGCTTTGCTGCTTTACTGCGTCTACACTCTGGAATGCGTCTGGTGCATTTCCTCCTTAATTCTAACGCTTTCATTTTTGATGTGATGCTATTAGACTTTGCCAGAATATGTATTGATAAAAGCAATACTTATTTTTTGCTAATTTAAAGCCAAATTAGTTACACACTGTCCCTTTAATTTTATTGGGAATATTAAAAATTATTTTTATTTGTGGTTGATGGATCTGTATTTACACCATTTAAATTTGACAAACCGGAGGTTGTTGACTTTGTTGCTTTTTCTAATTTGCTACGATTGCAATTGGGGAACTTGAATCCACATTTTGCATGGAACTCCATTCACAAATGGAATTGAGTAATCACAGAGGATGTGAAATCTGTAGAAGGCAGGTGAGATGTAGTGGCACCAAATCACAAACATGATATGAGAAATTGTCAATCATTGCAGATTTAGGCGATAAGTGAATACATCAATCTTTGACCAGGTGACGGAGGACAATTCTTCCATACGTAGCTCAACTGCAAACCCATATAACCATCATGGGGCTAGTATGTTGAGGATGATGGGCATGGTTAAGTTTCTGACCTACACAGTGTTGTAGGCCAAAAGGTTCGTGATTGGTCTCATCTGCACTGAACACATTGCACGTCTGTTCCCCTATATGGCTTCTTACATCCTGCAAATGGGACTTATTATGCCTTCTGGCAACAAGGATTTTTCCCCCACTCTTTCATTAGGAACCAATTTGTGGAGTGCAGGATTAATAATTGTCAAGTCATCAGACTTTTTTGCCTGAGCTACAGATCGTTGAAGCTCATCCACCTATAATCAGCCTCCGAGGCTGACGGTATAGCCCAATGCATCCCTCTACATTCCTTGGGGAGCATGGGGTGACCCAAGGGATGGGTTAAAGGCTGAAGACAAATTTCATTGGAATCTACAAAGTTGTGATGACAAAGATGATGATTATTACTACTACTACCACCATTGCCTGCTTCCCTGATTAATACTCACCTACCGTGGTCTGTCAGGTAATGTGAATAACCATGCTTTGGTAGGTTAGCCAATGTGCCATATGCTTTCCAATGCTTCACATATTGTTCAAAGCTTTGAATATTGTTTTATAGACTAACCCAAGCTTAAAAGCTCTTCTTCAAAGGGTAAAAGGTGATGTGCAGCTTTTGTCCAGCAAAAACATCTATCACCGGGTCCACCACATTTTCAAACGTGAGGGAACTCAGCTGAGAATTCTTTGGGGTCTTTTCAATGCAGCAAATGCTGAGAAAAGGAGCCGTGTCTTAACTGCGCTGCGGCTTTTACACATTGTATGTGGAGCTGTAGGCACGCTGGTAGCCGTAGTCTGGGCTGACAGATTATTGCATTACAGTATCATATGTAAAATATTTCTAAATTTTAAAAATATTAATTGAATACATTTTTCTCTAACTCCATTAATACATTTTTCCAATCCCATGCTCCAGACTAAGATCGCTCTGGTTGCTGTCAATTAGATACCAAGGAGATCAACCCCTACTTACCCTACTTATATATATATATATATATATATATATATATATATATATATATATATATATATATATGTGTGTGTGTGTGTGTGTGTGTGTGTGTGTGTGTGTATATATATACACACACACATATAAAAGAATAAACATCAGTACAGAAGTAGTCCAAGTAAACAAACAGGCTTAAATACGAAATGTTTGATCTTTTTTCTGTTAAACAATGATTCAAGAATCTATCATTTACATTGTTATGTTCTAAATACCCAAAAATACATGTGAATTTTTAAGATGAAAGAACAGTTACATTTAACCATTGTTAGTTGCATTAAATAAGGATCCAGTGAAAAATATTGGCGAGTAGGAGGATTTGTCAACACAATTGTTTGTCCTTTACAATAGTAACAATGTGCCCATAGCCTCCACGCATTTCAGATGACCAGTTCCCTAGATCCTTCTTCTCCCACTTGTCTAATTACCACAGAAATGTTTTTTTTTCAAACAGCCCTTCCATCTTTCCCGAAGGAGACCACATGCAACTATAATTGCCTCCCTCATTAGTTATGTTTTCACAAGGCGAGATAGGGGGCAATTAATTTTATCACTTAATTTTGTCGCAGATATTTCCACTGCCTCTTTTACTGACATGTCCACCAGGGCCAGGGCCATTTTTCAGTAAAATTAATTGACAAAGCAGCAGGATTTATCAACATATCACGAGATTAAGCGACAAATTGAAGCAATGAGGGAATCAATTGTGTTCTTGTCAACGGGGTACAGCCAAGCAGCCCAGAGGAGAGCCAGATGAGCCAGACCACTGTGAGAGTGACTTCTGTGTCAGGTGCTGTGATTTATGTTTTTGTTTAGAGGCGGAGTATAAATCAGAATGAGTTACAAGCAGCAGTGTTGCCGCCCCTTGAGAGTCAGACAATCTGCTCAACAAAGCATGTGTAACACCCAACAGTCTTTAGAATAAGCCTTAATATGATCAAAGACATACACTGCTGCCCCCCCTCCCAAAAAAAAAAAACCTGACAAAAAAAAAACAACCATTTGCTTAATTTCTTCATTTCCAATTCAGTTCACGTTCCTTAATCCAGTCATTTATTTTATGTACCCAATTAACCCTGTTCTGGGTCGCAAGGGGCAGAGAACTGGAGCTAACAATCATCCGGTAGGGTACATCCTGGACATCAAAAGCTGAGCACAGACACAAACAGCCTTGCACAAGCACACTAACAGCTAGAGTATTTTACACTCCTCAGTTAACACATGTATGTTTTTACCTCGTGGGAGAACCCGGAGAGAGTGTGCAAGTGCAGACATAAAGAGAACATGCAAACTCTACACAATGATCCGAACCTCAAACTTTTTTCTGCTTTGCCCTCTTTGAAGAATAAAAAATTTTCAGCTGGCCATCCCAACAAAACTCATTAAAAAAATGCATCAAAAATGTAACTTTCATTGTTCTCTCTCTGAATGTAGTGAAGCCATTGCTCTGAGGATTACTCAGAATCCCTTTCACATTTTATAACAGTTAAACACATTTAATGACAATAACTATTTCCAACAACTGACATATTTCAACATTTTGACATTTTGGTATTTCTGCAATGATCAGGCTTTTCATACAGAGAACCGAACTGTAAGAATGGATTGATCTATGGCTGGGTTGATTTTTGGAGGGGCTATGAAAAGGTTTTAGAATGGAGACAATGGTTGAAGGAATAAAGCCAGAAATTCAGTATTTTCTGTGTACCCATCTTATTTTCTTATTCTAATCCAGCCCTGAAAAAAAAAATAGGTATTTCATTTACTATTTTTTTCTCCAAATGTTATTAAGTTTAACCCTTTAGTTTGTAAAATGTAATAAAATGTAATAAAAGGTCAAGTCTTGCTTTAACAAAATGACAATATTGTTTCAGGCACTTTTACATCTGCCTCATTTGTTGACATTTTCTGTATTTTGTTTAATAGCATCTAAAGAACATTTTATATCATAAGGACACAGCAACATGTTTGAGTAAATAAAAGTGCAGTTGCTTCTTTGTACACAGCATTAAGTGATCAATCCTGCTAGTAGCAGCACTCATCTGGTCTCCCTCAGGTGGAATCACGAACAGGTGAGTGGTGGTCATAAAGGCCATGGGGCCCTAGGGTTCAGCTACATGTACCTGCATCAGATGGAATTATTGATTTCGCTACTGGTGAACAGTTTGAGCAGGATTGTGTACACTCTGGGATCCTGTCAGCACGTGTGGAAAAACCACTTTAGGCTTTGACCCACAAGTTCAGAGACGACATTCTACTGTAACACATGACCCTGGATTTCTAAATTTCATCTCAGACTGTTTATTTGACAGTGAAGTCTATCAAAAGAATACAGCTGACCCTGCACAATCCCTCACCAACAGGAGAGGACAAACCGAGGACAAACTGGCTACAGCAGCAACACCTCCTGCTCCATCCTCTCAAAAAGGCATGCATTTCATCCTCGGGACAGGAAAGAGCATGACACACATGAGAGAATAAGAGGGGGAAAAAAAACAGCATCTGAAAGAGCAAGTACGAGAATTGCTTGGGCGCCAGCACTGTCATGTCTGTATAAACAGGCATTGATTTTTCTGTCCAGCTCTGGCACCTCCACCATTTATTCTCAGCTTTGTGGCTGGGGCCCAGTGGGGCTAGTGAAATTCTGTTACAGTCCAGTTGGGCCCTGGAGGCCTGTGTGTGAGAATAGATTTCACCTGTAAACTAGGAGGGGGACTGGAGCTACTTAACAAGGGCAAGCTGTGTCACCGGAGGGCAAGATCGGTGAAGTCACACCAGATGGATAACGAGACAGTGCAGACACAGAGGAAAAATATGAACTATAGAAAGCAAATTTCCAAGTTGTTGTGGGATTTGAAAGAATAGGAAGTGGTCAAAACATTACACGAGGAAGAAGAAAAACGGCAGACCTTCAAAGGCTTTTAGTTGAACTAACATGCAACTAACAAATCTCCAGGTTTTAATTGACAAAAGAGAAATGTATATCATTCAGGGTCAGTTTAAGCATGATTAAGTGACTTGCGACACTATTCACGCCTTTTGACATTGTTTATGTTTCATTGTCTCACAACTTGGAATTAAAATAGATTGAGTGTTTGCACCAGAACATGCCCACAAGTTTGATGATCTAGAATGTACATTAATTTGGACAAAATAAAAAAAACTTTGGCCTGCATAACTGATTAGTCTATAGCTTAAAACTGAACACTGTGCAAGGAAATCTGTATGTCAGCTATTCCATTTATGAGGCCTTTAACTAAGCAGTATCGCCATTTTAAAAACATCAATATCAGTACATCTCTGAAAGCCTGGAGGGAACATCTCAAAATGAATAGGTTTGCAATTCTCCCGCACAGATGAATAACCATTTAGAACTATCCAGACACCTGGAAAAATAATATTTCAACATGGAACAGTAAAGGAACAAATCAGAGGACATATTTAAAGGAAAATATTCCATACTATATACTCCTTTAGAAGATTCACATGGCATTGACAAAAAATAAATCTTTAAATATGACCAACTAAAATCTGCTATCTATCCAACTTTTTTATTAAACCAATCAACTTCCTCTGGTAAAAACTAGCTTCCTCAAACTATTGCCCTCAAAGTAACTCTCCAAAACTTTAATAAAACTTTCATTCAATTTAACAATTACCTATTAGAGCAAAATTTTAAACAACTCTTATAGAATAATCCAAAATGCAAACCTCCAGTATATGCAATAGAAACTCCTTAATTATTCCTCTATATAGGACAAAGGATGTCCCAAATGAGTTTCACACAAAGAATGTTCAAACTGCATGGGAGAGTTAACTGATGACATCCTCCATGTTCTTTGGCGCTGTCCACCTGCCTATGGCTTTTGGCTCAAAGTATGTGAAGATCTACAACAGGCCTGGAGAACACGGTCCCATTTTGCCCTCTTGGTAGCATCCCAAAATGGTATTTGGGAAACAAATATATGCCACATTCTTTTTGCACTTCTAAGCATTGCAAATGAAGAAAAAAAATTCTTAAGAATTCTTAAGGACTGAAAAAATGAAATAAAAATTGCTCTCACGTGTTTTTTTTTTCTTTTGGAGATGTCTGCTTGTAAGACAAACCAACAGAATAAGTTTGGATTTGTTTGGTCTTCAATAATAATATACATTACATCACTTTGTGATGGTACAGTAGGGGCTCCAACTCGCTTCTCTTGTCCCGTCTGCGAGGGGTTTAGTGCCGACACCATGGTTCTCATCCCCTCCTCCCTAACATATGCAAGACCACACATCAGTAGGGGCACCATAGGTGGGACCATGGACTTTGCAGCCATTGATGAAGCACCTTGCAGCCATAGATATAGCACCATGCAGCATGTCCTGTACTTCAGTTTTAATACACTAGAGATACTTAGGGCTTTAGGGTTGAGAAGACTTAGTTATCACCAAGCAGTGGGGTTTCATGCACCCCACTGCACCCCCAATTTTATCGCACTTTATACATCTAAATTCATTGCAACATTTTACATTACCTTGGACACACAAGCAAACACTGTGGGGGGTTGGGGTGGGGGTGGTGCTTGGACTAAGGGGTGCATGGCATGGTCCTCCTTCACTGGTGCTGGCACCTGTGCTGGTTTAGCAGGGACAGCAAATGTGGGGATGGCCAGGGAATCTCTGACAGTTTCATGGGGGGAGGGTGTGACGGGGGAAGGGATGTGTCAGGCTGGGCATGGGGGCTATGCTGGCCTGGTGTGGGCATCCCTCCCGCTTGACCTCTCTGGGGTTTACTCACCAGGTGGGATGGTTACCTGCAATATTTTCAGGTCTTGCACTGCCAGGTGAACTGGGTCCCAGGCTAGTCCTGCATGACTGGTGATGGTGGTGTGGCTGGATTGTGGGAGCTTGGGGCCCTACAGCTCACCCTTTGCTTCTTTGGCCTAGGAGCTGCTGCCCTTGTACATCACTGATGACCTACTTCTGTATGCCCTGAGGTGATATCTTGTGTCTTTCTGCAGCCTTCTAAATCTGGATCCAACTGTCCTTTGCTGTGTTTGGGTGCTATGTGCTGTAGGCCTTCTACTGATCTTGTCACTAAGAACTGTGCACCTCCAGATGACAAACCTGTGCACTTTCATGCACTCAACCCAAATAAACACGTTTCTACAGATTCGCTAAACCCCTTACATAGATATACGCTCATGCACCCACACACACACAATCCAGAGGGTTAAACATCAGACAGGTTACTCTTGCATGAATGTGGCATCGTAATTCAATGCTGGATCCATTCTTAATTTAATTAGGATTTAATCTTAGGCTATCCTTTTTGTAGAAGAAAACTGCCCTTTCACATTTAAGCAACCAGCTTCGCTATAAGGCATTCCTTAAATGATGTGACAAGACATAAAAAACAAGAGTAAGATACAAAAAGGTAATTGATGAGAGGGTTGTGAAGCTAAGCCTGTTCAAGAGTTTTTGGGATATTCACTGAGGGTAGCATCATAGCTTCAGGAGCCACCGCTCATAGAGTTTATTCAGGACTTGGAAATAATTTTCAAATCCCTTCTGTTAAGCCACTCCTGAACCAAAGACCGACGTGTCCTGAATGTGTTCGTCCTACAGTCCGACACACATGACTAATTGTGTGACATTCATCCAATGTTCATATTTATTGTTAGGGTCAACAACACCATGATCACATTTTAAGTTAAGATGTTACGACGCCAACTAATAAGAGCTCAGACATTTTATTATGTTTACAGCTTTTTTGCTATATACGTAATCAGGGGAATTATGTTACAAACTCTCTAAGTACCTCATTCCTACTTATGAAAAACTAAATTATGTCCAAATATCATTTTACGTCATTCAGTTTTTGGGGGATTTTTAATGAGTATTTTTTAATCAAATTTCTCACTTAGGATTTTAGGAATGAATGCACAGCATATTTTTATCCTAGAGGACATCTGTCATGTTTTATGCCGATGCTTCTGCCCTCTGACTCATATTAGCAGGTTGCAAATGCAGTAAATTTTCATTTAGAATTTAAGTTTGATGAAGTACTATTGACAAGAGTAAATTGATTTTGTTGTTACTCTCTCCTTTCACCGTTGTCCGATTGATTAACTTGTTTTGATGCTGGACAGTTCTGTCATCGACATTGGCTGCTCTCTTCCCCCCAGGTTCATTGATATTGATGCTATATTGTGGAATAAAAACGGAGGGAAAACCAAACAATATAAGCCTACTTGTTTAACATTATTAAAGGAAAATAATTTTTCACATCTATGTGGATACTGTAGAATAAACAGCTCTGGTCTTAGGTTTGCAAACATTATGGGCATAAATGTAATTTTTGTGATCTTTATCTTTCATATGATCTGTTCTTGTACAGTGACTTTATCTTTTTTATATTAGAAGCTAAAGTTTAAATTTAGGGAGATTTTTCTCCTGGGTGGAAACCTGTCCAAGGTGTACCCCATGTACCACCTACTGACAGCTGATGATGGACACCAGCTCCCACACGATCCTGGGCTGCAGCCATAGAAAACGGATAGATGGAGGGATTGTCTCTTCTCTACACAGGATAAAGATTATAATTATAACCATAAACAGTCATATTCAATACATTAGAAGGACTCTTTCAGTAGGTTTTAAAAAATGTTCTTTAAGCCATGATTTTTGTATTAAAAATATCTGATGTAATATTCTAATCTTAAATATTGTAATCCCTTTAGCAGTAGGCACAAAATCATCATAACTTAATATAAATAAAGATTAGAAAACCCCAGTCTGTGTAAATAATTGTTGTGTTTGGTTTATTGAATAGAGTTTGCATGTTCTCCCTGTGCATGCGTGGGTTCTCTCCGGGTACTCCGGCTTCCTCCCACAGTCCAAAAACATGACTGTTAGGTTAATAGGCCTCTCTAAAATTCTCCTTAGTGTGAGTGTGTGTGTGTGTGAATGGTTGTTTATCCTGTTTGCCTCTGTGTTGCCCTGCGACAGACTGGTGACCTGTCCAGGGTGTTCCCCGCCTCTCGCACATTGAATGCTGGAGATAGGCACCAGCACCCCTCGCGACCTCACAAGGGACAAGTGTGACGGAAATTGGATGGATGAATGGATGGATGGATGGATGGATGGATGGATGGACTATGTACACCCCTAGGAATATTTGGTTGTTCCTTAGCAGCCTATTTTTATGGCCATTAACAACACTTGTTTTATCTCAAAAAACAGTTTTAATGCATGTTTGGGAATCCCAGTTTTCTAGTTTTAACTGTCTAGCTGTTGATCTAAGGTTAAGCTGGAGATCTTGAAGAACTTTGAGATAGTCCTCCATGTTCACCCTGTGTAATTAACCAGTACTACTAGCACTGAGATGGCCCCACAGCATGCTGCTGCCACCACAGTGCTTGACAGATGGCATAGTGTTCTTCAGGAAAGAAAGTTTTAACTCGACTCCTCAAAACTTACTTCATATCGTTGTGGCCAGACAGGTAAATTGTTGTCTCATTAGACCATGACATCTCTTCTGCAGACTCAAAAATTCAAAACAAACACCACCCAGACCGGGTTTCGGGACCATTTGTTAAACTATTGACTTGTTCACGGTCTCCCCTGGTTCTTTTATCTCATAATGTAGTGTTTCTATTGTAGACTTCTGTAGTAATAAAAAGACTCTTCAAACCGTAAGTATATTTTACCATATTTAATCTAACAGGCAGAGGGATGTTTACAGTCAGTACTGGGTTTTCATAACAACACAACTGGTATCTGAGAACCCTCTTTGTTCTCCCACACAGATATTTTAGAGGAAACATGTGTCCACCCATTCAGGGGCGGGCACAGTATGATATCAGTGTTCCGTTTATCACATTGGTGGAGAAGATCATCATTCTGTCCAATCCAAGCATATCAGCCTCTGGCCTCCAGAGTCCGTTTATCTGTAATTTCCATGGCAACCACCTTTGCTGTCCAGTCTCTGTAATTTCATAATTTCCAACATTTTGAAGCAACAATGACCATCACATTCCCACCACCATGTTTGATGGCTGTTAACATGTTCTCTCTTTGAAATACTGTGTCACATACTGAGTTCTACTTTTCCAATTTACTATTTTTCCAAAACTTTTGGAAGTGTTTTTTTTTTGTTTGTTTGTTTATCGTTTTTATGTCAGATATTTTTTCACCTTGGAACTCTTATACAGATGCCATTTTTACCCAGACTTATACCCCTGTATGAGTTTTTGATGCGTAGTAGTCGGGCCCAAGTGTTGATAGTGAAATTGAACCTTAAAAAAAAAAAAAAAAAAAAAAAAACTTGCACAGCCACGATTAATTTATAAATTAACAAGCAGATGGCCAATTATATGTTTACGTATGCCCAGGTTGGTTTGGATAGATTTCTCCTCTTAATACATAAAATCATTTTAAACTAGATTTCATGTTTTCTCATCTTATGTCTCTTCCATATTGCAAGCACGTTTTTTTTTCATCTGAAACATTTAAGTTTAACAAAAACTTTAAGGGGATTCTGTATTTTTTACTTATGTTGAAATTATTAAAAAAGGGCAAATTGTGGAAACAATTAAGAAACATATGGAACCTTAGCATCAGCAAGACCAGTAACTCATAGGAATTGAAGACTAACAGTGTTTTTTAATGCTCGCACACTCATAAATACACACACACTCATGCACACACAGCATAAAGTCAGCTGCTCTGTGAAGTTTCAGCAGAGAGTGACAGTAATGATAGTGCATGAAGGTTAACTCCAAGAGAAACTGAGGCACTCCTGCTGAATGGGAAGCAGAGGGGCAGGTTTGAAAAGTACTTATTAGTCAAACTGGGTAACAACGGCACCGCCTGGAAAGTATAATCAAATCACTCTTTATACCTTGTTGCAATAAAGCTTTTGAGAAGCAACCAACTCCGCAGCCTTGACAGGAGGGTTATTTTTACTGATACTTTGCCTGCCTATTGTCTTACGCTTTAGTGAAAACTCTCCCGTCGAGGAAAGGAAATAAATACAAAGAAAGATGAAGGGGCTGTAGAAAATATAAGATTTGACTGTAGGGTGGTGGCATGCTATTATGAACAACTTGTTTTTCCCTTCTTTGCCCTCAAGTTAACAATCCAATTGTTTACTGAACACATGCAATACATAGAGTACCATGAAATTTTAATGACACGCCAGCATTTGTAGATTTCGTTTTTTTTTTTTTTATTTATTTAGTACCACAAACTCCTAGTTGACTCCTCCATGTGTGGTGTCTTGGAATGAGGCAACGAGTTTTAATATCATCTTATAAGATCAGATAGCTCCCTTTGATCCCCCACCGCGACTCGTCTGATCTCCTGATCTGACAGACTCTCGCGTTCATATGCATATTACTATCTAGCAACACAGAGCAGAAGAACAACAGACGTATGCATGCAGAAAAAAAAACAACACTGTCCCTCTTCAAGGAAGTGTTCGTTAACTCTATTTAATATTAAAACCTCCAGGTGTTATTGTTGTTGTTGGTGGTGGTGTTTTGTTTTAGCTGGCACTGAGAAGTGCACATCAAGCAAATTAGCACTCGCAGCTTTGTCCTTAATTGCACATATGAGAAAAGCAGAGGCTTAAGAAAAGTTGTTGTAAACTGGGTTTAATTGTATTTTGTTTACTGCTGGTATTTATCATAAAAATAGTTCCCTTATTGAATAATTTGGTCCATTCAGTGCTTATTAGAACATTAAAATCTCACAAGTAATCGTGCATCTAGGGGAAACTTTAAAAGCTACCCCCACCCAAAACAGGGAAAAAAAAGGGTAAGAGCAACTTGGTTACTTTAGCTGACTTGTCAAAAAGCTAAATTAAAAAAAGAAATGCAGCACAACAATGTCATGAGTACAGATTGAATCTCTCTTTTAAAATGCAGTTTTCCATAATCAATTAATCCAAACCTGACCTTTAATCTAAATACAGTCAAATAAAAAAAAAAAATAGAAGAACTTATAGGAACCTGGGTTGCACAATGTTGGTGCGGTATCATCGTTACCATGTAGCAAGTCCTACCCTGGGGGACATTTAGCAGTGTTTGCTTGTTTTGCCTTTGCATAGTAGTTACTCCACATACTTTGGCTTCCTCCCACAGTCTAAAAACACGACTGTTAGGGTAATTGGTCTCTCCAAATTGCCCTTATGTATAAGTGTGTGTGTGTGTGTGTGTGTGTGTGTGTGTGCGTGTGTGTGTGTGTGTGTGTTTGTGTACTGTGTACTGTGTGTTGAAGTGTTGCCCTTTGATGGACAGGTGACCTGTCCAGTGTGAAACATAAACCCAAAAGTATTGCTACATCCAATAAACCCAAACGTCTAGAAATCACCAACAATAAAGACACAGTCCAATAATTTATTACGGCAACTCATTTCTTAAGAATATTTGAATAGGGACACAAAGTCTTTACTTACCATCTCATTCAAAACTTTGTTATCCTTTTCTGTTAACACAAAGTATGTTACAAGCTATCTTACTATTCTGTGATATATTTAGGATAACAGATACGAGAAAAGTTGAAAACTTAATCTTGAGCATTGTATCCTTTCCAAACATTTAAAACTGTATCAGTGTTACATTTTCTTTTCCCAGTAGTAATCTTGATTCAGTGTAAAAGGAGCAAAAAGGAAATTCACTCACAACAAACTAAGAAGAGACTCACTTTGTGTTCAGTGTTACACATAAATTACAAGTTAAAACAATTAAACTCTTGGCTTTAGGGGCAGCACAATGATGCAACCTATACACAATAAGGTGTCTGATCTGGAGATATTCAAACAATTCATTTTACAATTAGTCCAAGTCATTTGAAAGGAGCAAATCAGAAAAGCTTATCTTAATGTCAGCTGCTCTTAGAAAGAAACCAGAAGCTTTTTTTTTTTTTTTTTTGCAGGGAAAGAAATCTGTGTCCAGAATTGTTTTGTTAAGAGCATGATATGGTGCTACAAAAAACAGAGCTAAAATCATCACTATATAAAGAAATAAATAAAAAACATAATTTGTGTAGATTCGCTCAATATTTCAACCACCAACCATTACACTTGTGAAGTTTTAAAAGTATGAAGAGAAGGTTTTTAACTACTTTTCTGAATAAATCAATTAAAAAGACAGCATTTTTCTAGTAGTGTCATACATCATTTCTGTGTACAGATAGGTAGAAATGCTTTAACCTTGGAAAAGAAACATAATTTCCCTCAGAGCACCAAGTAATGAGCATGTGATAGCATCACCATTAGGGTGAAAGAAGGACCACAATAAAGAAAAGAGAGGCCGCAGCAGTAAATATCCTTGGGCCACATGGTGCAGATACTAATTACACTCCTAAAGTCTAACACAGTAAATAATACAATTAGAATTTCCCTCCTCATTGTGTTCTTCTTTTTGCATGCTTAGATGAATATTTCTCAGCTTACAAATGACAAACTAAAATGTGGAAGTCTCACAAAACATAACAAAACAAATTAGGAATCTTACTAGATCAAGGTTGAGTGTTATCTTTAGGAGAGTTACAAACTCTGTTTTTTTTTTTTTTTTAAAAGATAAAGGCTTAAAGAAACTCTGGCATTTAACCAAACACAGCCCAAAGTCTCCTGCATACTTTCAGAATATCTGTCGTGTTTACTCCTGTAGACATGCTGCAGATCACTGATGTTAGCCTATGGAGCAGTTAATGGAATGGCTGCTATTTACTTTGCAAAGGCTTATGGTACAGAGTAGTAGTGTCCCTGCTCATCTTCCAGAACCTGTTGAAGCCTCAGCTCTTTGGAGAGCCTCTCTTACCCTAGCATCTACGCTGTTCTTCCCTACCCACTCTACTGGACCATCTCGTTCTGCAATTCCCTTTAAAACTGCACTGTATTTCTACAACATCACTCCTGACAAAACCTGACTTCTGTTCAGCCCTTGAAGAAGCTTATTGTTAGCTTTAATATTAACACAATTTTGATATTCTTATGTGTAAGTCACTTTTGATAAAGGCGTCTGCATTTGGCGAAAACGTTCATCTCGCACCATCTGATTTATCCTTAGCATACTGAAAGCTTTAAGTGGCTCCTCTGGCAACGGAGTAAGACCTATTTTCTGATTAATTCTACTTATACTTGATGGTGGCGAATTATTATGTATACAAGTGCTCAGAGATGTATAACTGGTTGTAACTGTCTCACTTACTCATGTCAACTGTATGCTATAGCTGGCATGCATTTCTTAAATATAAAGCGACATACACACTTGATGACTCTGGTTTACAAGGCTCTAATTGTTCCAAACAACCTGGATGACTGAGAATCTTCTTCACCAGCATAAGGCTTTAATAGTTTTTGTTCCTGTTTATTTACATACTTTTCTTGGGAGAACTGAAAGCCGTTTTGCCGTTCGATCAAATTACCTTTTCCATTTCTCTGCTCCTCATGTTCAAACTGAAACGTGAAGGAAAGATGTCGAGTTCTCTGCCCTCTCTGATTGGAAAGAACCCCCAATCTGAAATGAAAATGTCAGAACTGGTTTTATCGGTAGCATCTTGCTTCATCTTAAGAAACCAACAACATGAATCCTCTGAGCAGTCTCTGCATTTTAAATCTTACAGTTTTACTATTTTAAATCTTATGTTGTCACTGTAACAACATAACCTCCATTCCATTTGTCAAATTGCTCACAATGCTTATATTTTTAAGGTTGTTTTGTTACTGTTGTCCATTTTGTTTAGATGACTGGTGCTGCTGCTTTTCTTAGCCAGGTAACGGTTATGAAAAAGGTCTTGAACTCAGTAGGTCCTATTTGGTTAAAGAAACGTTTCATTCAAAATAAAATCTTGTTTTGGTCTTCTACACTGTTTCTTATGTTGAACTTCTGTATTTTTTCAGACTTAAAGGGGACATAACATGCAAAAATCTCTTTTTTAGCCCTTAAATAAATGTTTCTTGTGTACTTGGAGTCTCTAGGAGTGCAGAACATTTTAATGTAGTCTCTTCAGGAGCTGAATAGATATCTTTATATTCTTTTTGGGTCTTATTTTTCAAGCTGTTCAGTTTTTTCTGTTCTCCCATCTTGTTTTTTGAACAGTTACATAACAGTATTTGCTGAGGAACTGATAAACAAGTCCACGGACCGCTGGCTCTCCAGTCTCATGAATCCACCATTTTAATTTCTCTGAGTGAGTTAGTCCACGCTGAAGGATGCCGAAGCTACAAGTGGAAATGTCATCAGTTGTTCATTACACCGTCCCCCAGCACACTCCAAAAATGGGCGAATAGTGTGGAGTGTAACGCTCTGCGACCAGGAAGGGGGTGGGGGGGGCGGTTGGTGGTGAAGTGCCTACCTTTTGATTTGAAGAGATGGCACCAACACGAGTTACTCACAGACACACCTCTGAAGAGGGGTAAAAGCTTTTAAGTTTTCTCAGTCCTTTATAGCCAATTTTAAAGGTATATAGATATTCACTATGAATTTATAGCAGGTATTGCTACAGTGACCAGGGTTTGAAATAGTGAAAGAGCAAAAAAATCATGTATGAGGCAAGAAGGATGGATAAATCACTGGTCAGGCAGATGGCTGAATAGGCAAATGAACTGCTTAATGGATGTATAAATGAATGCATGATTAGACAGATGAACATGTAAATGAATTGAGGGATTTATCACCATGTAGTGTTGGTTCAGCACAAAACGTCACAAATGGTGGTTGCTTTACTCAAAATAGAGGTGCATTTTTTTGATGAACGTCAAATGAGGGTTAATTGACAGTTTTGAATATACCAAGGCTTTGCTAGAGCTAGAGAGAGGTCATTGGACAATTACTACAAATTTACACAGAATGGTCATTTTGGTTCATTGTGTGACACAAATAAGCTTGATTGAATCATAAGACTAACACTGAATGTTGGAAGGGAAAACAAAACTGCCAATGTATGGTAACTTCAAAGACAAACCGAAAGCATGCTATTTTCGATTACTTAAACTAAACCTGGTTTGTTTGTAACTACTGTAGTTCGCTGCACCTGTTTTATCATTAAGTGGAGCTGCGACAAATCTGAATAAACTGAAAGGCTGTGCCACGGAACATGATAAGTGTTGTAATGAATAACAACAATGCAGCACCAAGCCCACAATTCATTCCCCGCACTACCAACAATTAGTCTTTATGTTCATGATTGCTGTCATATTGTACAGCATCAACATTAACGCTATGCCTGTAACAGGCTGGCTAACAGGCCCAGAATTTCCCTCCTCTCCTTTTTCCTTTAGCGCTGCGAAGTCATTCATCTAGATCCACTTGTAAACAAAATCAAATAAATCAACACTTTGCCCAAATATAAAAATATTTGTGTTGTGGACAGATAATTAATGACCACAGCTGCTCTAATTAAAAGCCGTCTGAGTTCCATTAATCTTGGTTGTTGAGTCCCATCGTTTCTCAAAGCGGACAGCCACGCCTTTCCTATGCAATGCCCAGTGTCCTTGGACTCATTTTTCAGGTGCTCTACAAGACCATTGTTTCTTTATTAGCATTGGAAAGAAACATGAAAGTGCAATTAATAATGTGTTTAAAATATTGCCACACAGAAAATATACCTTTCTCCAATAGGTACCATACTTCCATAGACCAACAATATTTTTTGAATGTAAAATCTTTTCTTTTACAAATTGTCCAAACACAAAAAAACTTTATCACACCTATGTTTCTCAACTTCACCTCTCCCTCACAAGCTTAATAAATATAACAAATATCAATCTCAGTAAAATATATTTAAAAACGCTGCTTCTTTTTCCCTAGTGAGTGTTTAATGGAAAAAAAGATTGGAGCAGAGACAGGATGAAATGCAAGACAACCAATAAACTTTCAAAATTATAACAAAAACTTTCAAGTGGAGGAGCTCAGTCTGGGTGTCCTGTTCGCGTGTGATGGTAGGATGGAGCTAGAGATGGGTGAACTGATTATGGCCTGATCTTTAGAAATGCCCTGGTCTGTCATGGTGAAAAAGTGCTGAGCTGAAAAGCAAAGCTCTTCATTTAAGTGTCCCTCTACATTCCAACCCTCGACCTATGACCAAAAAATCCCAACTCACTTTAGTTTTTTTTGGGGGGGATTGTTCCACAGAGAATGTTTAAGGGACTGGGAAGAGGACCCAGAGAGCATCCAGATTTAAGCACCTGGGCTATGAATCCAGCCTTCGTTGGGAAAACCTTGGGATCCCTCAGAAGGAGTGTCGCTACCAAAAAGGATAACTGGGCCCAGGACACAAATTCAAGTAAGCCGAATATGATGAGTGGATGGATGCCATTAAATTAAATACTTTTAAGTCCCCTCAGTGTATCACAATTGAGGACACTTCTTCTTTCATGTAAAATTTGTTATTTGACCAGTTTCACTTTTTTGTAAATTTTCTATTTATGTGCAAAGTCTAGGGTAGAGCTAGAGGTGTTGGACAACTTTACAACTTGTCAATGTTTTACGTTGTCCACAAAACACCTATCAATTTCTGATTGACCTACCCATTTATTAATTTGCAATGTAATGGGTAGTGGAGCAATGGGGTTATTGGAGGTGCTTGGACCTTTTCCCAGCAGTAAACCGGTAAAACACTGTAATTTACAGACCCAACGTGGAAGCAAACAGTCATGTAGGGATGCACTGGCCAAATAAACTAAACATGCATGTTTTTAGACTGTGGGAGGAAGCCGTAATATTTAGAACCAGGGTGCCTGATACGTCAAACGCAATCTACTGGTTGATCACATATCATTAAAAAGTAGGGGATGATTGAAAGGCTATAATCGATTTGACATTTGTCTTTTGATTGACATACAGAGAAGCCAATCTGAATTCCTTGGGTCGCCCCTTTTACGCATGCTCATTAAACTGCGCTAACTTGTTCAGTTTCCATGAGCGTAGCTAGCCTATTTATTTAAGAACAGGTTTAAAAGGCAGTGTTGTAGCTGGCCCGAGTAAGAAGCCTAAAACCTACCAGTTCCATAAGGAATGGGAGGAGGATTTTTCCCCACTATTCAATATTCTAAGTGTGTTTGCCTCATATGTCAGTGAAATAACTAAAATCCCAGTTATCCAGAGCACAGTCATTTTTCTCACCTCTGATTACAAAAGCTAAGGCAGCCACCAAAGCATTATTTCAGGTCACATAAATGCTAAGCACAAGAAGTCCTTTAAAAGAGACATTTGTTGAAGCCACTGATTCCTGCCTATAGGAATTTAAAAACAAATCTGAATTATTATCTTCCGTCAAAGCTCTCCAGCTATCAAGGAATACAGTTACACAGCGCTCTGGAGCCATGGCAAAGAATTTGAACCAACAACTTTGAAAGGATATTGTGGGCTGCGGGTGTTTTTCGCTACAATTAGATGAGTCAACAATGGGAGTAAAACAGCTGAGTTGTACATTTTTATTCTGATGGTGTTTTCTGACTTGAACATAAGAGAGAAGGTCTTAGAAGTACTGCCAATGAAAGACCATACGTGAGGAGAGGAAATGTTTCAGTCTTTCAAGACCTTTATTGGGAAAACGCAGCTTCCATTGTGCAAACACGTGTCCATCACCACGAATGGAGCACCAGCGGTGTTCTGCCACTGGAATGGATTCATTGCTAAGTGTAGGGAGGGTGATGCTTTCATGGACCCCCTCAGTTACCACTGCATTATACATCAACAAGTGCTATACTCTAAAATACTCAACATGAAAAACATAATGGATGTGGCAACAAAGTTCACCTCTTCTATTCGAGCTAGATCTCTTCAACGATGTCTGTTCCGTGCACATCTGGAGAAGGCTGACCGCGACCACTCAACCCAACGTGACATTGCCGACAACTTCCGTGCGCCGCTTTTCACTGGGCCCATATGCGGACTCGCCCATTCGCTTGTTTTTGGCCCTTAGGGGGTCAAGGGAGATTCCTGCAAAGATTTTGAGAGCTCTGTCCAGAGATTAAGGAGTTTTTACTTGTAGCCAGACTTGCAGAATACAGCCAATTAAATGATAACCTGTGGCTGCTAGACTTGGCTTTTTGACCCAATCTGACCAACATGTTGAACGACCTTAACGTAGAGATGCAAAGAAAAGATAAAACTGTGATCAATTTGATCAGCTAGGTTAATGCTTTTAAACGAAAGATGCAACATCTGTCCTTAAAGTTGCATCGCTATGACTAAGCAAACTTCCAGAATGTTGCGTCAAACCTGGATATGCAGGAAAAGACGCGTGAGCAACCTGACAGTGCACACTACACAGAGCAGATTGAGAACTGACTGTCAGCCTTCAAAACAGCTTTTACCAGTTGCTATGTTCATGTGCTACCATTTTCGGGAGGATGCTGAGGTGGTTTCACTTGTATCAAAAATAGCGACGCTGTTTCAATTAAACTCATCTTGTAATGTTTTAGGTTTTTGTTTGTTTTACTTATTTCTGGATTTACCCCGCCTTATTTCTGGATTTACCCCGCCTCTCGCCCATTGACAGCTGGAGATAGGCACCAGCAGCCCTCACACGCTTATCCTCACAAGGGATAAGCATGTCGGAAAATGGATGGATGGATGGCATTTCTGGACTTTTCCTGTGCCCTGTCTCTACCAGATCCTGTGTGCTCAGCCAGTTGGACTCTTCTGTTAAAGGTTGCCTGAGTCTGCATTCTGCAGTTCTGTCCATTTCTCCGTGAGTTCCAGCCGCTTGCTCTGCCCATTTCGGTGGTTCCCCGGTTCACATTGTCCTTTCTGCTCTGTCACAATCTGCATCCTCTGGTCTCCTGCTCATCCCTGCCTGCCTGCACCTTCAGCCAAGATTCATCTGCCTAGTCTGGTTATGTTTGTCTGCCTCACCTGCCACTTCTCATCCTCTTCACAATAAACCTTTTAAACGTAACTCTGTGTCAGGCTGAATATCAGGTTCACCAGCAGTAAGCATTACACGTCTGGTGTCGAGAATTACATTTTGACTCTGCAAGCTGACACTGAGCTAAAGTCCAGGGCTCTTGGACAGTTCTGGGACTTACTAACAGTGAGAAAATACCCCAACATGAGGAATTGTGCCACCTCCCTGACTGTATTGTTTGGTTCCACCTGTTTATGTGAATCAGCCTTCTTCCCACATAAAGATTAATAAGTCCAAATATCACTCTACCACAACTGATGATCATATGGAAGTTTGCTTTAGGAATCAGCATCTACTTTCAGGACTATGCGGCCTTTTGGATGATGCCATTCAGTGCAAGTCAGCAGAGTAAGGTAAGGACAATGTACACAGAATTGTATTGTGCAATTTGGGTTCATGCTGTTATGCAAGACACAACAAAATGTATTCCATGTATTTTAATTCAATAAAACATCCTTTATTTATCCTAACAGGGAAAAAAGGAAAACAAGAAAGACTACACAATATTGAATAGTGATAATAAAATATTGATAATATAAACATATGTTTTGTATTTTTACTCTAGGTACATCATTTTTACTTGGTCATCTTATAAGATGAAAATGTGTGGGCACCCCTGATCTTGAGAAAACACACACATCGACAGAAAAACAGGCAAACTTCACATAGAAAAGCCTTAGGTGGGAAGCACCAACAGAAACCACAATTCCAAAGCCCACTTGTTTTACTTTGTTTGGAAAACCTAATCATAAGGCCATACTGTTTTTTTCTATTGCGTATTCAGATGCACCCTTAATATTTTTGAAAATCCAGCATTGAAAATAAACTTTTGAATAAGGAAGAAAATAGTGTTTGACTGATTTCATTTTTTTTTTTTTTTTTTTTTTTTTTTTTTTTTTTTACATAGGGCTAGGGCTTTTTTTCTTACCTTTTAGAGTTTTTAAATTTCTGCTCTCCCTGCTGATTGAACAAGAGTGGAAAAGTTTTGATACCATAAAAAAAGTATTGGTAAAATGAATACAGAACAGAAGCAGCAGAGGATTAGTTTGTACATGAATATAAGGCTTTTTTGCAATGACGATTCATGCAAATGGTACCGTTTTCCTCGATTTTAAAACTAATACCTCAAACTGTTTGTCCTAAGTCATTATGGATGACAAAAAGCTTTATTTTAGGTAAATATCAGACATATTGTATGTTGTTACACGTCATTTGACTGCATGATGAACTATTTAGCTCAAACCGTGAAAAATACATCTTAATAGGTTGTAAAAAAGAGGTTGTTTAAACTAAAAAAACAACTAAACTATCTAAAAATACAACACCAGCAATTTCGAACACCACCTCTGTTAATTCTTTCAACCTGCTATTTTCTCCTGGCCTTAATTAGTCATTTATTCATATGTTCTGCGCAGTATATAAAATTGGTGACGGTAATCACAGGGGCAAAGGCGATTAAGCCCTAATGTGGGTAATGTTCAGCTAATCAAAGTTTTATGTACGGCAATAACTTTGAAATAAGATTTTTTTAATTATCCTTTAATTTGAGACAAGATATTGGTGCAATCTTTCATAGCAAGCAAGACCAAAACAATAACAATTCCCCAAGGCACTGGTTATGTTTTACACATGAAAGGTAAGGGGGGGGTAGAGTAAACGGACCTTTATTCCCCCACTTTTTTTTCTTAAGAAAATAACATACTTTTACACTGCCAGGGACATTTGTCTTTACTTTAGTAAACAGTCGTAAATGATAATATATACACTAAAATTATTTTCATACTTTAATCTTGTAAAAAAAAAAGTTTATTGATTTCCAAAATGTTTAAGACAAAGGAAAGAAGTATTGCTTACTACATTAAGTATCCAACTTTTTTATTTGCCTATTCTTTGATGGCCAAGCTTAAAACTTTAATTCAATAGACATATGTATGTATGTATGGTTGCACATGTGTCTTGGTCAAATATTAAAAAGGTAAAAAATACCACTTTTATATCTTGTGACTTAATAAATTTGGTGTTCTTTTCTAGCCAATAGTTGCATTTTCTCTTCACTTTGTTGATGAATGAATACAGTATTTACCCCCTTTACTTAATGCCCACCACCCAGGCTCAGACATTTGAGCGAGTTTATTAGTTCAAAAGGATTATTATTCTAATGTGAAAATGGAACTAATGGTGTGCCAGATGCTTTTTTTTTGCACAATTATCTGAGAAAACAAGTCTCAAGACAAGTCATGTGTTATTATTTGGTCATTTTTCAGAGACCCTTCAAAATTGCCCAATTATGTTCTATTAAGGCAAGGCCAGCCCTGTCAATCAATGAAGAAGCATTTGCTCTCGCCGGAGCAAGACGGACCACTCAAGACTTAATGGCTCTCAGAAGTTTGCAAAGCGGCAAAAAAAGAAAAAGTTGCTTGGACAAATGACATTTGTTGTTTTTCCTCAACAATGTCTTTGTAAGTCAGCATTTTTCTTTTTCAAAATGACACAAAAGTGACAAGAACATTAATTTGAATAAAAACTACTGATAATTAAAGAGAGTTGGTGTCCTCCATTAAAACATTGACAAAATATAGTATGAACTTCTGAGCCAGGCTTTACCATTGAAATAGTAAATAACATTGAAGAGGAGGACTGCTCATTCTTTATGACAAAGTGTTTTTCTCTTACTTCCCAGTCTCAAGAAATGGATCTGCATAATGTGCAAATTTGAATTTTATTTATTGTAAATACAAGACTTGCTCTCACATACTGGAAGTCATGATAGCACATTTCTATTCTGTCAGCAGTCTTTTTTTAATAATTTTAGTGTATCTTTTTTTATTATCAGTATTATCAAACGTAATTTGATAAGCTAGAGTGACAATATACCACAGACTATGTAAGTGAGCTTACTCTTTGGTCCTGTTGCACATATCATTTCGCAAGTCATTTGATTTTAAGTCAATTGATTAACATCTCCTGTGAATATTTAGGAAATTCAAATAGGGGAAGGGTCTGTCTTTCGGTGTTCCTCCTGGATTCAAATTGCTCTGGATCCAGTCGCACATCGGTAATTAGCCATCTGGCATGTACAACATTCTATTTTACCAAGCAAAACTTTCTAGGATTTATTTATTTTCAGTAGCAGTATGGGTTTATTTTCTGGATGAATGCAGGATTTTATTAGCGGTCTGCAAAGAAAAAAAAAGCATGAGTCACAAGACTGAGTGAACAATGCTGTTTTTTAGTATAGTAACTAAGCGTGGCTCATCTTGGCTAGAGAAGGTTGAGGGTTTTTTCTAAGCCTGGCTGTTGAAAGCTTGTTCTCAGTAATCAAAAAACTGAAATGTAGTATATATTTATAGTGATATATTAAAAATATTTGAGATATCAAATTTACTAAAATCTTAACTGAGAGTACAAAACAAATTATCCAAGACTTTAATTTGACAATTACACAAACTGCATGGAGTTAAATTAAAATCCCTTACAAACTCACGAGTTCTTCCAGAATGCATGAGTGCTGTGGATCTAAATTTTCTCAGATTTACATGTAAGAAAACCTATGACTGCAAAAGGAGCATAGTCAGCTTTGCTTTTGTTTTCTAAAAAAGAAAAAAAAAATCACTATTTTGTATGAGTGTGTAATGATACATCTACCTCAGGAAGTGGGTATACACACTCCTTTATTCACAAAAGCAATTTTAACAATATTTTTGGAAAAACAATTCTTGCTATATTTTGTTTTTCAAAACAATTGGCATGTCACAAGTCTACTACAAATCTATTGCAGTTCTTTTATACATGTCTAACTCTCAGGTGGTTTAATGCCCAAAATTATAAATTTTGTGTTTTATAAATAAAAATAGAGGTTTCCTAAATTCCAAACTGTTTCAAAAATAACCTATTTTCCAATTAATCATTATCAGTTCATGTTAAAGCAATTTTAGATTTATTTTATTTAATGTTTTCCCCGATAACTACTCTCTTTAGCTGCTGTTACACAGATTCCTCTCTGACCATACATGTTGCCATATGGAAAAAGTACTTTTTTATGCAGGTATAACCCAAGATAAAATGAAGGAGACTTTGTAGAACTTCAAATAATGTCAAGTATTTGAAGTATGTGAGTTGGTTTTCATGCACTTCCAATTTAAAGTGTGAAGCTGTTCACTTTATGCTAACTTTTTACTTCCAGTTGATACAAAAAAAGGCGTTTGTTGGTTTAAAAGCTAAAAATTGTGTAATGTTTACTGGAAGAAAAAAAGAGCAAATTAACGCATCAAACACATTTTTTTTGTGGACACCTGCTTGGTTAACTTTTTTGAGTGTACTGGAATCGAAGGTGTAGAATTCAGTGTCTTTAACTGCATCAGGACAGGGTACATTACATTTGCAATAAAATCTCCCTCTCATTTTATTCTTCCATGTCTAAAGGATCAAGCAACTTTTTGGGAATGGAATTTTCAAGCTGCATTTGTACCTCAAGTGATCAGATAAATATTAGCTTGATTAATAGGAAACTATGTCATGCAATCTGCTTCGTGTTCAGTTTTAAGAATTATTCTTTATTTTTTTTAAGAAAAACATCAAAAATAATTCAGCATCCAAAGCATAGTAAAGCATCATCTGAACAGAACCAGTGTTTGTATAGGTTTGCATCACATTATGTGATGTTAAGATTGGGTAAAATATTTGGCTAGTCGTTGTAGCATCGGCCCATGCATGTGGTATACATGGCATGAGAGACACGATGGGTGAAAAAATTATTACATCAAAACAAAAGTCTGAAAAACATAAAATGGTGTCAAGCTTAGAACGCTCACCAAGATATGTGGAGCTCATATTAACTTTTATGTATTTCACTGGATAAAGTCACATGCTAACAGCGATTGAGTATTAATTCTCCAGACAGACTATGGTGAGAAGAAACATTGTGGCATTTTGATTTTGTGTAAAATAAAAAAAAGAAAAGGATATTTACCTGATTTACAGCAAAGAAGATTCAACAGATTTTTAATTGAAGACCCCTAATCTAAGGGATCACTGGTGAAATTCTGGCTTTGTCTACAGTTCATGTCTATGTCTCAAATTTTTAACCAGGGATTTATCTGCACCCATTAACCTTTGAACACTTAAAAGGACCACCCGTAGTTATGTCTAAACTGCAGCAGGGAAGCATGTAAAATAAGAATGCATCTATTTTTGGACTTCTGCTGTACAGGACTTAAATCTTTAAACCCACATCACTCCTGACATGAAATCTGTTGTGCCCAAAAGTCACTTCGTCCCACGTTGTTCTCAGTTTGCTAAAACTTGTGCTAGGTCAGCTCCAAACAAACGCACCGCCACTGGGAATTTTTTTTTTTTGGCAACCCAGTTGTCACATTTGAGCAAAACATCTGTTGTTTCACCGGCTTGGCCAAACCCATTCTGTCGCAGCATATTAAGAAAAGGGGGAAATAGCACTGCCCCTAAATCTGACACCATTGCCTTATTGGCTTTTGCCTTAGACACACAATTACACACTCAAAAACACGTAGGAAACGGTAGTATAACCATGAGCAATACACTCAACAATTTGAGTAAATCATGCATATTTTTATGTTCAAGTAATATTCAGAGGTTAAACCTAAGAAATACCAAGTGAAGTAGAATGTTCTGATGCAATAAAAACAGAACCTAACATGGTTGGAAGTTCATTTCCATGCTTTCTCTCCGTCTTATGCTTTTGTTTTCATGTCTCGTCCTCTTCATCCTTGCCTTCTCACTTTCTAACCCCATCTTTCCTGAGAGCTAGCATATGTATCCAATCATTTTGCTGCATCCCCCACTCCCTCATCATCTTCTTTCTCCTACATTTCTACTCTTCCTGAGATACTACATCTCTCTCAGTTTGACTCAAGCCATGAGTGGCACAGTTATCAATCACAAAAGTCAAGGATTTTTGAGAACAACGGCTGAACTCAGAGGAGGCCCTTTTCCCCCAATTCATCCTCTTTATATGGCTAGGTCTCTTTCCTCTAACACATTTGTTCCAGTTAATAAGCCCTCCCAAATGACCGCTTCTTCCTAATTAAGCACAGCCAACATGTATGATAATTAATGACGAGATAAACCCTCTCTCAAGGCCCTGTCAGATATCCATGAAACTATGTTTGATATGAAATCAAATTAATAAACTAAAATACAGAGGAATAACTGAAGACTGATTTTTCTCTCTTCCGTTCGGGTTTTTTTTTTTTAAATCTGACACAGGAAAACCATAAACTTGGATTCATGGATTGATCTGTTGTCACTGGTTTGTATTATGAGCCAATTGTTTCTAAGTGCTGTGTGACTATTTTATTAGTCTTAGCTGAATACCAGATTTTTATCACAGTTAACTAAATTACTTTCTAGCATGACATTGACACCACATCCCTATTCTAAACTCAGGGAGTGACTGAATATTTGTCAGCTGACGAGTGAACTCAAGTTAGAACTGTAGCTTTCCCTCAGAATTGTGTCCAACATAATCATGAAAACATAGAAGAATTGGGCAAACGTTTGGTATCAATAAGTAACTGAGAGCAGGTCAAAATGACGCATTAAATTCTTTTGACCACATTGATGTAGGTAACAATTGCATTGATTTTAGTCTGTTTAATTCAAGACTAAACAACAAAAACGCTAAGCTTCAACAGTAGTAAAATGCCAGTCAAAGTGCCAGTCAAATTACAGGGATTCACTTTCATCTTCTTGTTGGGATTGGGTCATGGTTTTTCAGGAAGGAAACCCAGACATCCCTCTCCCAGTCACTCTCAAGATCAATCTGGTGGCGAATCAAAGACATTTACGCCCCAAAAAGGACATATAAAGTTCATTGAGCAGCTTCTGGGTTTAGTTCTGTTTTCTTTCATCCTGATCAGATGCTGCAAGCACCTCAACTCAACTTTCCACTCATGTGGAGTAGAAAGTAAAATTAAGTTGCTTCTATCCAGGATCATCTTCTTCTACTTGTGGTCCTCATCCATATCTGCTGACCATTAGGGCAGGTTTGAAAATAGATGGACCAGTAAATCAAGCGCTTTGCTTTTCGGCTCAGCTTTTTCTTCACCTTGATAGGTTGAAGCAGGAACCATATTGATGTTGATGAGGCCCCATCTCTCTTGCTGTCTTACTATCCCCGATGACCTTGACACCAAGATACTTAAAGTCTGTAAAACCCAACTCATAGGACGGAATCTACCTTTTTCCTGTTAAAAACTATTGCCTTTAGACTTTGAGTGAGGGGCTGACTCTCATTTTGGGTGCTTCGCCCTCAGCTGCCACCGAAAAGTCATGATTCCCTGGAATCCCAATGTTTCAACTCAGACACCCTTACCCTTTTTTAATCAGCATTGTAGGACTCATTTCACTATACTCGACAAAACAGATGTAGACTGGACAACCAAAATTTAATGAACACTGCTAATCCATGAAGTTCACTGATCTACAGCCAGGACGGCAGCCACATTGCATCTCTTGAATCAGTGGTGTCCGTGGCATACTGTAGCAATACAAATGCTTCTGACACAACTTTTGTGTCATTCCATTTGCCATGAAAATCAAAAATAGGAGCCGGGAGTGGGGTAAATCCGAATAAATATCCAGTTCCTATTAACACAATCAGAGAAGTCAGGACTCTGGAATAAAAACAAAACACCTGAAGTTCAGGATTCCATTATGGCGACTGCCAGGAAACTTGTTTTGTTCATAGCACCTCTTACAAAAGTTTTCTAAAGTTGCACTTTTCTCATGCACACACCTCTTTTAATTTGTTTGCCTCAGAGTTGCAGCTGCTACATGTAACATGGATTTTAGACGTTTATTGTAAAATAAACATGCTTTATAACAGCTTACAATGCAAGGAGGTGCCATACTGGACCTGACAACTGGCCTTAAAACATTGTTGGACTTTCCAAGGGGAAAGTCTCCCTTTATCGGCCATTACAGTTGATTTTTCTGCTCGTGAGCCAGGACTTCCGAGTTCCGACTGCAAATGGAAAGCAATATTTGTCAACTTCCAAGGTGCGTGTAGAAGGACAAAGATCTGGTGAGTTGAAGACTCCATCAACACTTGAAATATCGACAACCAAACTTTAATATCAGAGCAACACATTTCAGCTTGTGGGTCATTGACAATGATTAAGGCAACAAGCCTAAATGTCCTTGTTAATAAATTTGGTTAGTTAGTATTTCCAGTGTTGCCGGATTCTTCACTATATTTCTACAGAAACAGTTACATAAATGTTGGGACTAGATAGCCAAGGTCAATAGCCGTATATTTAAACTATGGTAGAAATATTGAGGCATCAGTTTGCAGGGTCAAAGGAACAAACGTTTTGATCTGTGCAACTACAAATTCAGAAAGCAGAGGAGGATCAATTGTTCACTGGAGTAGATGTTTCAAGTTATGTACCGATATAGCTCCATTGTGGCTCTTTGTATATGGACACAGACCTGGTTGTTAATTAATTAAGAACTGGAACAAGCATTAGACTTGATCTAACATTGAAACAACTTTTGTGAAAAACAAAACAAAAAACAAACAACAAATGTTGCTTAATTTGATCTATTTGGTTCACTTTGGACAATGCTTAATGTTAAGCTTCTTTTGCTCTAGTAATCTTTTTGCTGGAAAAAAAATATAAAAGAAGCATACTTTTTCCAAGGTAATTAGTTAAACACTTTTTTTTTTAAATAACTTTTCAACATTTAAAGAATTTTTTATAGCAGTTAACAAAACCCTTCTCAGACTCTTTGAGGAACCAGTGATTGAAGTATGATTAGCCAGTAAAAGATCTATTCGACCGCATTACTTTAGTTATGTCGAAATATTAAATGGTCATCGTGTGATAGGATGGTAGGAATCATGACATGTACTCGGAGGGGCGGGGCCATAGGTGGACTTTCTAAGGATGGCTTGGAAGCCTTCGCATTTTGAATGGTCTTGTCAGCACTTTCAATTGTTTTGTTACTGAAATGTGCTTTATAAATAAACTTGCCTTGCCTTTCATAACAGTTGAATAAATATTTAGAGTTTATCTTAAGATCACATTTTTCCATACTGGATTCAAACACTCAAACAGGGAAATATTCCTCTTTATTGGCTACAGTCGCTGATCCTGATCCAGTGCATGGTTTGACATTGTGAGTGGATCAGCATTAACAATAAACCTTTTAAATGTTTCCTGCTATGACTCATTTGGGTGTTTTAGATACAACACCACGCTATGCGGATCTGAAAATATGAGCAAATTCAAAACATTACGTTTTGATAGAGATTCTTAATGGAGAGCACAATAGAGAAAATCTAAATATATATGTATATAGTTCCACACAAAAAAACAAAAAAAGAATATTTGAAAAGAATGCCTTTTGAGCTTTAAAGAATGATTTAACAGGCCAAGGCAAAACCAAATGTTTATTTCAGGTGTTCTCTTCAGCCAGACATAACATAGAATCAAACTTCATACAAGCTCAAACACGATGATTAATATGCAAATGATTCCAACATTCAAATAAGGTATAACAAAGACTGCTTCAATGAAATGTAGCTCTCTTCACATCGCTTACAAAGAGTATAACAGACACTAAGTGACAATAATTTATTCTCTCTTATCTCATTAACCGTCATATGATGTCTGTGTTTACAACAAACTTCAGTTTCTTTAATCATGTCCAACATCTCAGTCTTTTCTTTTTTTTAACAACCATTAATTAACGGCTGACACAAGAAATCACATTTTAGAATGCTCAGATATTTGTCCAGAACATATGGTGTGCATTATTAATGTTCTGCATCAGTTGTCACATCCTGTCTGGCAGGCCCTTTAAAAAAATAGGCCATTGTGATGCGAGTGCACACATAAGCAAAGTTATGAGTGATTTGTTTGCAGTTGCTGTCTGATGCTGAAAGACTCATTTATAGCGACCGCTTTTTGTTAGACTAGGGCGAGAAAAGAGGAGGACAGGGTGTTAAAATCAAACTTGGACAGTGGGAGAAATAACTATTCGGTACCCTGCTGATTTTATACATTTCAACACGTCAACACAGAAAGTCCAAGACGCTGTCAAAGAACAGCCAAGGCAAGATCTTGGATGTGCACAACGCTGATATGGAGTGCAAGGCTATCACCTAGAAGCTAGCTGAGAAGGACACAAATTGGTAGGCGTATTCTTCAATAAAATAATATGAACAGGACCTTTAGTTTCTCTCGTTTTGGGGCTTAATGCAAGATCTCGCCTGCTGGGAAGAAGATCATCATGGAAAAGTTAAGGGATCAGCAACTACATGGCTCATTTATGACCCTAGGGCAATTCATGCAACAAGCTATGGTATACCAAACTGAAATCTTGAAGCCTTCCGCCATAGAAGGCACATGCATGGACCTGTCTTAAGTTTGCCATTTAGATGATCAAAGAGTTAAAGAATTCAGGTAAAGCATGGGACGTGTTGTTAAGCTCTTTGGCATCCATTCACATGTTTAAAGGATTAAAAAAAAAACAAGCAGGATCTATAAAACACCATCCTTATGATTACCACCTATGGTAGAATTGTTGTGCTTTTGGTATGTTTTTCTGATAAGGATACCATCTGAAAAAAGGTTTAAATTTAGAATAGATATACTTTAAATTATTTACTGACAATCTCCACCATATGTTTGAGGTTGTTAGACTCTTACCTGGTTTTCGCTCAGGATGGCCTTGTCCTGTTCATCGGTCTTCCCATCCAGTTTGATCAGACTGAATATATGTAATTTCAAGTAAATATCGGTTTCTTCCTGGTATACTATAAGACAAAGCAGACACACAATTGAACAACCTGGATTCGGATAAAAGCAGTAATATTGTTGTAATGTGAGGCGCCTATATAAACAGGAATTCTCATGTTGTATATATTGTATTGCACATTACAAATAGCCAATTTAATTGACAACGTTACTGTTGTATAATAAAACAATTACATAATTATAGTAATATAATACATGTAACTGAACATTTGTGCTTCTTAAGACCAGTCAGCAAAGTAGATATTTTCTGCACCGTGTCATTTTGTTATCATAATTATTAAACAGGCAGTCTAACTGTAAACTATTTTTACCAAGTTGGACACTGTAATTGCCTTGCCATTTGAATCTCTTCACTGCGGAAATCTGTCTCGACAATGACAACTACATTTTAGCTCTTGTTCCCCCTGATCTTCAAATCAAATTTACACTGACTACCTTTGATATGTGCAGAAAGCGCGCCTGCATCCCAGTGGACTGTGTGAAAAATAAATAATCCAAAACTCACATCCACAAACAACTAACAACAAATCTGACATATTTACCGTAACAGGCTTTCTGAACTTTGGTCTAAATGAAACACATCCATAAAATAAGTGTTTGTTCTGCACCATCCTTTGAAGTTGGATTTGTTTTTACTCTTTAATGATTTCTTTCTTCTGATGATGATGGAAGCCGTGCTGACACCTTCTTTTGCTTCATCAAGTTCTGCTGCACAATTACATGAATTTACTTTTAATAAATTACCATCTTTGCATACATCAGTCAAATCATCCAGCTGAGGCATTCGCAAACAATATGCATTATTAATTTCATTGTCAGTGTTTATTTGGTTAACTTGTAACCGACTTGGACAGCCCATTGCCTTGATGATGCATTTAAAAGCATCAGGGTCGGCTTTTTAAAAGGAAATCAGGGGGATGACATGCTTCCACATACCACTTTGCTCCCTGCTGAGGCCACAGAGGGGGAAAAAAAAGACTGAACTGCAGTGAAAGACCAATCAAAAACCGAAAAGAGGCATAGTTGAGCTGCTGCAGTCAAAACAACAAAATCAGGGAGATCATCCACATCACAGCGATGCTCAGTGAGCGGTTGCTCGCACTGATTGACTGCATCACAATTTAACGAGTTTCTGCTGTGTACTGTAGTTAATTGAATGAATATAGAGTATTCATAAGAGAAACGTAGTAAGGATGATGAGTTGGGGTTTATCACATTAATGAGTGAAGAGTTTAGCATGTCATCATTGCAAAAAGTATGATAAAGTATAGTTTGGATTTTTTTTTCCAAACAGTAAATGCAGAAGAACTTTTATTTTCACTCAATCCCACAAGTGCATTTTAACCAAGCAACACGCAAAGATAAACAGCGACGAGTCAGCGAGGGGGCTCAAAGAGGAAAAGTTTTAAGGAGCGGTACAAGCCAAATAGACATGCTTACTAATGGCAGGCAAAAGCACAGCAAGAGAAGATGAATCAGAGCGAAGGAGCACCTTCTGAAAGTGCCATGTTGCACCCATCCGTTTAGCCCTGAGGGCACCTGGAGGGTTCTGCGATGGCAGCTCTCATCTGCCATCAAACCAGAATCCCAGACGACAGCTCGTAGGTGCACTCCGAGCTAAATTCTTAAGTCTTCCACCAGGAGAAAAAAACAAACAAAACAAAAAAAAACAATACAGGGTGAATACATGGCAGCACCACCTTGTGAAAATTTCATATGTATATGTAGTACAGCGGATCTTATTAATTTAACAAATGAAGAGAGACAAGCAGATGTTGAGTTCACGTGTGAACAGAAGTCATTGTGTCATGAATCATCAGGAATAGATTGAGAGAAAAGTTGTCTTCTTGGTTATGTTTTTTTTCCCCTAAATCACCTTTGAATGTACAGAAATAATTAAAGATAAGCTGATGTTTTTATTCAAAATGAATAAGACAAAACATCACTGCAACTAGTTATTGTATATAATAGTGATTTCACTTGATATCTAAATACTTCACTAAGGTTTTAACATTTGAATTAAATAATTCTTTAGGTGGAAGATGGATAAATCTTATGACATTGTTCCTGGCAAAAAAAAGAACATATTTAGATGCCCTTCACAATAAGAAAGAAAACAAACTTAAAACTAACTGTTTAACAAAGCCTCTGTGTCATAAATGTTGGCATAACTAACAATTTTGTTGAAATACATGCAACCTAAGTACAGCAGATCTGAAATGTCTACAAGAGCACAACTATTTCTGTAATATTTCCCATATTTACTGTCAAAACAACAATTGGTAAGGTTAACATGAGGAGGGCAAAGTGAAATAAAAACAATCTAGAAAGCTCACTGCAGGAGAACTACAGCAACAAGTGACATTTTGGAATCACTAAGGTCCTGTCTACGTGAGAATGAGATGTATCCGCAAAAGTATTTTGTTGTTTAGGCTGTGTATCTACACAGATCTGACATTTTTTAACTGGGTCCCAAAGGTGAAGAAATGCAAAACGTCGGTTTTGCTTGTGTTTATGCAGCCGTGTCTCTTCTGAAACAATGACATCATAGCTCTACCTTTCTCTGTAACCCATATTCACCTCACTCAACAACAACAATGGCATTGTATGGTGTTGCATTAATGCTAAGGCAAAGGCTGGCTTTCTTATAATAGTTAGTAGCGTCCTCAGACGCTACTTTTCTGACAAGCTGGCTCTACATGGTGTGTCCCCCTCCTAGCCCACATAAAGTTTATGTTGAACGTGTAAAAATGTTTGTGTCTGATCCCCCGCCATGCTGCTGTGTTTACTTCACATAAAGTTGTCTGTGGATGCCCAGTGTTTTTACCGGTGCCACCAAAGGGCCCAGCACATCTACAACAGTGTTTTCAGTGGTGCTGTATATAAACGCAATGTTTTTCTTGATCGTTCATGAAAATTGACCGTGTTCATCTTTACATGAACGGGGCCTATGTCTCCATAAAAGATGCTGTTGTCTAGGAGACATACCTGGGAAAAAAAACACTTTTTGCCGTCCTACCAACAAAGATGCAAATCTATAAAGTTCAATAAACACCACAAGGACTTTAATTGAACCATGTGCTTTAATCAGATGAAGCCAATATCATGAATCCCAGCATGAGAGCCCTCACAATGGATTTGATTTTAAGCAAAGGATAAATACACAGAAAAAAACACTTTAGGCCACTGTGGAAACTCTTTGAAATACTAGGACATACCTACAGCAGTGGTGACCAAAGTCAGTGACATACATGAATAGGTCATTACCACGCTTCTGCAGAGCTAGGAAACATGTTTAAGAGGTAAATGAACCACTTTTAATCAGCTGTGTTGGAGCAAGGAAACATAGAAAACATACAGGCACCAACATTTGAGGATCAGAGTTTGACAGACCCGATCTAGTGAGATGGTGCAAAATGAAATGATTAAACATCCCTGTTTCTGCATGCTCCAGCATTGTGAATATGATACAGGCAAAGACTAAATGCTGTGACACTGGCTAAAGGGGGCTCCAAAAAGTATTAACAGCTGGGATGAAGATGACTGTGGAACCAGTAACTTCATTGATCCCTTACTTATTTGGGACTTTTTGTAACAACTTTCCACACAACACTGCGGATTTCTACAAATTCCAAGAGGCAGTGAACGCTACATACATTATTTGAGTCATTTCTGAATCAAATTTCCTTTTTTTCCCCCCCCCTCCTATCTTAGTGTCATGTTTTATGTCATGCCATCAGTGCTTGAGTTCCAGAGTGGATGAGTGCTGGCGCCAGCAGAGATGCACAGAGCGAGCTGGGACTCTGGGATTCCTGCTTCATCTGCCAGACCTAATGATGGCATCCACCTGCTGTTTTATGGTCCCAGCTGGAGCAACACAGCTCCCATTTGCCCAGAACGCACACTTTCTCTCCTCCTTTTCTCCCCGTGTCTTATTACTCTCCTACCTTTTTCTGGTCGGTCTCTCACACTTTTCTTTTATTCATTCAGGAGCCTCCTCTCCTGGCCCTTGTCTTTCTCATCATCTGCCTCCCCATTCAACACCCTCCTTTCGGTTGCCCGGCCGTTCTTTGTGGCTCATTGCCCTGATGCTCTTTTTATGGTCAACAGCCATGAGGTTCTCATCTGAGTTAGTCTGGCCTCATGTGTTGCAAGAGGGTATGAATAGATGTGCTGGTGAAAGCCCAGGAGGTGTCCAAACAGCTAAATATCAGAACAATATGTCACACAGCTGTCTCATAACCTCGACTGTTCAACCTTGCCAGCATCTGACTGTGCATCTATATCCTGAGGACAGCTCCAACATGAAGGCAATACGTCTTCTCAACCCTGCAAAAAGAATATCTCAACGTTGTTGCTATTCCATCGCATATTCAAGCAAAGCACTTTCCAGTTTTCAACCTTATTTGTGGGATAAGTATACCAATTTGGCTTTACAGTGCTAGGAGCTAATATTAAGGGTATTCAGATGAGGCCTGTCCTTCCGAATACCCTCAATGATTGCTTCTAGCTCCTACTCCTTGACCTTTCATGGGGTCAGCAGTAAGAACTCTATCGTGGATAGGAAAGGAGCTTCAGACTACTGTGCCAAATTCAGACAGCCTTTAACTCCGGCATCATTACGTGACAGAAACTCACATGTACGATGCGAGGTAAATCCAGGCCAACAGCCCAACACAAATTAACTACAAAGTATGCGTTCTCTTCGCTCTGGACATTTTCGTTAATTTCCATGAAAGAAATGGTACGTTTGTACTTGATGTGTAGGGGTCATCTTTTCACTAAGGCTCTTGATGCACTGACTCTAGCCTCAGTCCGCTCATTGTTCTCCAAAATTCCTGAAAAGTTTTTACTTGTCATAGCTTTGTTTGTCTAAGGTATAAATACATTAAACAAGGGCACATTTCAATCAGCCAGTTTTCAAAATGCAAACTATAAGAAGACATAAAGCAGGTGTGTCCTGATCTTTATTAGTCAGGACAAAAAAAGAGAAAAAAGACAACCCACCTAAACTTGCTAATATTTGGAGTCAGATAATCTAATTAAAAACTTTAAAACAACTGGAACTGTGATTAACCAGGTTTGGACCTATAGGCTTATATTGACTTCACAAACAGAGTTGGGATGGTAAGGGAGGTAAGAATAAACTATTTCAATGTAGTACTATGCTACTGCAATGACATTATTTGTTTACGTTAAGGGTTTTAAACATTTATCAGGATCTCCAATAAAGTTAAGGACACTTCAAAATCCCAGGCAAAAACACTGCACAGTTAAAATCATTCTTTGCAACTGTTCACTTAAATAGCTATTCCTTACTAATGAACAAAGTGAACTTACAACAAAAAGTAGAGAGAAAAATCTACTTTGTTGAAAGATTGATTAAAAACTATTTCATTCAAAAATGTTTGTCGGTTTCTCAAACTAGTCTGACCTTGCAACCCATTTAATCCCCATTTGTTATCATAATTTTCAGCTCAATCATGACAGTCTTTCTTGGCCATGTTTCAGACAGGTGATCTCCAAGGAGCCCTTCAGCAGGTGTTGCCAGACAAGTTCTGACTAACTTTACTGAGGAAGATTAGACTTTAGACTAAAAATAGGAGACGCAAATCATTTCTGGAAGACAGGCTGAAATTATTCAATGGCAGGAGGAGGGAAAAAAAATGAAAAATCATGATCGCAACTCAGGCCTGTCAACAACCCGAGACATCCTCAGAGACAGGCACCAGCTTGACAACATGTCAATATCACTTTGAGTGTTTCTCTGCAAACACAGCTCTTTGGGAAATCTCATTTACTTGAACAAAAAAAGATATTTGACATCTACAAAAAAAGAAAAAAAAAATACTGAGCGGTTGATCTTTGAGACCGCAAGATTTTTTTTAAGAAAGGGGAAAAAAAAAAAAAAAAGGTAAAACAACACTTCTTTGTTGATCACTGTCAGTGCGTTTACTGGACCAGACGGTGTTGTCTAACTCGAGGCAGCCAACATCCATCCGTCTGAGATCTTAGAAGCCACTCTCACTGAGTTTAGCCCCCAGTTGAGTTGCCTCTTAAATCTCTCATGGCTGCAGATCTAAGAGGATGGCAGGATGATTGAATGCAAGCTCATATTAACAGTGATGACTTCAGTCATTGTTAGAATGAAGCGAGAAAACAGAACGCAGTGGCAGGTAAGCACAAAAAAAAAACAGACACATCTCTCAGTGGTTGTATAAGGATTCAGACAAATCAGAAGAAAAAGTATGAAATCTAACAAAGAGAAAAGGCAGGCTTATATTAAAGACTCTTGTAACAGTGGCTTCATAGTTTTACATATTGGTATTTGGAAATGACATCTATCTCTCTCTCTCTCTCTAAATATTCTTCCCAAGGGTGTAAAATCACTTCGCCCCTTCATGTACACAGCTCTCTATCCCTCTCCGTCAGGAGGACAGAGTAGTTGGACTACACTGCCCTGTTTTTAACATAAGGCCAAAATAAACGTAACTTTTATATTTAATTGACTTACTAGGTTTATTGTTGCTAGGGCGTACTCTGGGCACGGGCTGCCTAAAGTCTCCCACATGCTCAGGTGTACTGTGCACATACTGTGAGCTTGGCGGACTCCACGCTGACTCTCTGCGGACGTTTTACCCTTCATAGTTGAGCGTACTGTTGCTTACATTTCTTGGGCCAAATTGCTACAATTCCCACACTTTCTGCATGCAGGACGAAGCGGCGGAACGGATGGTGTGATGTCTGATTAGCCAGCTGAGCACCTAGAGCCGTTTCTTTTCCAGCAGGCTCCCACCTGTCAGTGAGAACAGAGAGTGACTGTGATGCAGTGCATCCTTGCGACCGCCTGCTTGGAGCAGCTCAGTGTATCAGAGTCGGTGTCACATATGAAAACAGTTTAAGATAAAGACTTCTTGCCACTGAGAATTCGTAACAATTATGCACTGACCTGTGCGAGCGGACCTCTCTGGATAACTATGCCCAAGAATGTGGGGACCTTTACATGGATGCACTTCTATTTTCAGCATTACAGTCAGGCAGTCTTGGAGACAGCTCAGGGGTCCGATCAGGTAGTGACACAGTGTACCGTAATGCTCCGAATATCCAATGAGCGAAGCGGCTTCGTTACTTATCAAAGTCATACTTACAGTTTTTAACAGATTTTTGAGCGCATTGTACCTCATAAACATCAGTCAGTAAGCACAACGGTAATCATATATAAGGCACACAGAAAATTTAAGAATTTTAAGTACACCTAATAGTCCGAAAAATACAGTGTGTGTGTGTATGTGTATGTGTATATATATATATATATATATATATATATATATATATATATATATATATATATATATATAAAAAAATGGGCTTTTTGTAATTATGACAAACTGCAGAGCTGTGAATTTGCATTTAGGAGCATGCCTTGCAATTTCTATATTTAGCATCCAACCCATAGGTGGGTCTCTCAGCCTCCAGAGACAACAGCCATTCTTGAGTGCGATTTGTCCCAGGGGTTGCTGCATGTGCTGAATAAATATGAGATTCATACTCTTTCCACTACAGTTTTAAAAGGGTCAATGCTGGTATTTACTAGAGCAGCAAATACACTTACAGCCAACACTTATTAGGAAAACAGGTCTTCTTTGTCCATCCATCCATCCATTTTCTGACCAGCATAATATTAAAGTTTTGTTAAAGATTTATTCAGTTTTTTATGAGAAAACATGTTACTTACAATGAATGGGTATAACGTTATTGCCACTCTCAGGTAAAGGCAATGACATTGATTATCTCTTCATTATTAAATCTGTTGGTGGGCATGGATGTGTTACAAGCAGGAAAAAATGGGCAACCATTAGGGTTTGAGTGAGTCTTAGGAGGCTCAAATTGTAATAGCAAGATGATGGCACCAGAACATCTCCAAAGTTGTACCTCGTGTAAGGATTTTCCAGTCTGTAGTAGTCTATCCAGAGTGGTCCAAGGATGGAAGAGTGGTTAACCAGTGATCGTGTTTAATATTCTGCGGGATATTATCTAGCAGATAAGCTACTGCAGCTAAAACTGCTGTAGCAGTTAATGCTTGTTTTAAAAAAAAGTGTATTGGAATACAGTATATCACAGTTTCTTGTTGGGAATTGAGAATCATTTAGACGTTTTTGTTTTTTTGTTTGTTTGAATTTTATTTCGTCAAATGTAAGATGGGCTTTATTTCTTTTTTGGACAGCAGGGATTTTAGGCTTGGAAATCACCCATGAAGACCATTTTTCAGACCCGCAAGATTATCTGCAATTTAATTTTGCTGTGGCTGAAAATTTTAAATTTAACTCTCTGTATATAACGTGGACAGATAAAGAATAAAACATTTAAACTAAACTGGCATCAACTGACAATACTTTTGTCCTATGTGAGATAAATTGACCATCTTGGTATATTTTCTCTTATCAAATAAATTAAAGCACCCCGTATGAGGTCTTTGCTATGAACAGACTGAAAGAGGTCTCCGGTGGTAAAAATGATCCGAACTCATGTCTGAGTAGGACATTTTTATCCCTTTACTGAAAACTATTCAAAAGAAATGACACAATTCCCTGTTGCCATTTTTTTGTCTGTGTACCATACAGCACAAGCAGTGTAAGCAATCTTTTTAATTGTCATCTTTCAAGGCAAAAACGGCCTTGCTTCTGCCTCACACCAATTAGGGAATAAAAAGAGAATTTGTCTTAAGACCTACCCTCAGTGCGTGCTCAATCTCCCCACTAAATCATTCAACAGCACTCTGCTTCTCATTAGCCCGCTTAGCAAAACTTCCTTAAAAAAAAAGAAGAAACATCACATAAATCAGCACCAGAGAAAAGAAATGATACCCATTCCTGAAAGTTCTTGGGGTTTTCTTTAACAATTAAACCATTCCCCCTCCGAGATTGGTATGAATGTAAATAAGGACGTTTACATTCACTGGAATGAAATTTGATTAGAAGTTTTTCCCGTGTGTTTATGCTTCAGTATTTTCAGAGTGAGCTAGTATGGGCTTCAGTCCACTACAATTATCTTTTTAAAAGGAACATTAAGTAAGAAATGTACAGTAAAATTAACCAAAATATTTCTCATTTGTCACCGAATATTACTGTCAGTAGCCATGTTTCAAATGTGATGTAAATTTTTGAGTGAACTTTTGCAAAAATTAATTAGATCTATTTTCATCTACTGATTTGGAGCAAATTAAGCAGGCTACGCAAAGTAAAATTCCCTATAAATAATCAGTCCTCTCCATCAACAATGTCTTAGTACTTTCAAAATTAGAGGTACGGTGCTACTACTTTGGTGCAGAGTGTAGCCCGTGTTTACTTCCTTGTTCCTGATCCAATCATTTGAGGGTTTCCTGGATTTCCAAAACAGAGTGTAGTGTTTGGTATTTTATGTTGGCAAAAGAGCAGCATTCTGCAAACATGGAAGCCGGTAAGAGAAACTGACCAGAGATAGAACAGAATACAACATCATATGCCTATCCTGTGTAAGTAAAAAATCAGTGGGGTTGGTGGGAAGTGTATTTGGCCACCTTTCACAGCAGCAACGCATCGTTAAGGAAAATTTTAAGTCAAAATTTGTCAGGCATGTATGAAACATACAGACTTTAAATGACAGGGACAAGATCTGCTTAATTTACACAGCCCAAACATATTTAGCTTTCCAGTAGAATTAATTACTTGCAAAATCACGTTGTGTGAACCATTGCTCAACTTGTTTGTTCCTTTGTGTCTCTCTTCAAACAATGCCTCCATTCTTCACATCTGATGCTCTGCAAATGCTACTCGTATCACTTAAAATGTCTTGCAGAAGTATGTATCTCCAGTTAGATTTTGCGACATTAAAATCACAAACTGCTTAAAGTCTGGAAATACAGCATTGCTTTCAAATTAAGTTGGTAATTGCCTCAACTCACTGATAACCGGGGTAGCCACTTTAACAGCGGCTGGTAGCAGCAGCTATGATGGCTGTAGATTCCATCTATGGAAGGCTGATGCTTTTTTTTTTTTTTTGCAAATATGCAATAGGATTTATGTAATACATCAGATATATGAAAGTAGCACAAATATACCATTATCTGCTCTGAAAGTGTAACAAAAATAAAGTTAAATAGTTTGCAAAGGGCACAGTGTCGTGAGAATGTTTTCTTGAAAGGAAATTAAAAAAAGAAAGAGAAAACACAACATTGGACAATTATAGCCAGTGAACTGTGTGGAGACACATAAGTTAGTTCACCTGAATTTAATCTAAATCTAATGAATGAAAACATGTCTATAGAAAACTTTGACTTTAATACACCACAACCTGAAGCTGCACAGAGAAAAGATGCACGTCAAATATTGCAGTCAAACCATACAATACAAAAAACAACAACAACTCTTTATTCAGGTAGACCACTTCTCAGCCATCTACAGCATGTTGTAAGGGATAGGGCAAAAAGGATCACCTCAACAATATGCTTCAAAGGACCTTATACAATATCCGATGTAAATATATATCTAAAGACTAATCTTAATCCTGCAAGTCTTCAACAACACAACTGACACATTGATCTTTGCTTTATAGTAGTGTGTGTGTACACAATTGGAGGGCTGATGGTGACCAACCAATAGGGAGCAGTTGTCCCCTTAAGACCGCCCTTCCTCATTTGTATAATGAGGCAGAAATGCATAGAGAAATGAAAAAAGGACAGGTATAAATAAATAGGGTTGAAGAAATAAATGCAGTAAAAATATAGAAAGGAAGAATAAAACTGAAAAAAATATTAAAACAGAGAAACAAATACATTTAAAAACTAAATGATTGTTAAATACACTTGACATTTATAATGAAAAATAAATAAATGAAGTGATTATTAAGAGGAATAAATAAATAAGCTTATTCAAAGAGATTTACATGTATGTCTCATTGTATAAATTACTGATTAGAAGTATTCATTCCCTTTATTTCTGTATTTATTTTATACTTATGTATTTATTGAGCATATATTTATTTCTATATATTTTTTGAATATGCCAGAGTCTGTCCTCCATATTTATGTAGCTTCTTAAAAAGTTAAATGGCATATGGCAGGTTTAACATTTGCAATCACCTACTCTTTTCTGAAAGAATGAAAATATAAAGCAGCAACAACCTTACCAACAATGATTACTTCTTTTCTGGCATTCTTTTGATGAGAGTCAGATGATGAGAAGAGAAACGTTTAACTGCATCAATGTGCTCAATGTCAGTTTAAGCATTCAGTACGAATTAGATAAAAAAAAAAACATCAATGTTTATTTCAGCCCAGTTTCCACACGGCTTGCAAAATGGCCATCGGTAAAATGCAACCCAACATCTGACGTCGTTCGGGCTCGGTTTGTTTATGGAAAGTGATGGTTAGCCGCTGAGATGCAGGACTCACTTGGGACTGAACCAGTCAAATCTCGTCAGACCCAGGATGACTAGATGAAACAGCCGTTCAAGACCCATCCGCACAGGTTTGTGTTCAAAAGACAGCATGGCATGAGGCTTGGGAGACACAACTGCCCATGGGTCCATTTATTTAAAAAAAAAAATGGATTAAAGGGAGAGAAGAGAAAAAAGAGCAGTGTGGGGGATTGAGAAAGAAAAATATGACTTATTTAGTATGTTTACTGTTTACTTTTTCCTGGAGAGCATATCAATTTTTAAACAAAATATACATTTAAAACAGATCTTAAATGTAAAAACTTCAGATTTGCATCACATGTGACACAAGCATGGATCACCTGCTTAACAGGCATACTCTGAGATGTTTACTTTTTCTTTATAAGATTCAAATGTTTTCAGTTTTCTGTATTTTACAGTTTTAGTATCAGAGAGGCAGAAGGAGTTATGAGACAATGCAAACTATTGTGCAATTGCACATAAATACAACTACCTTTTATTTAGCTCAGTCAATAAAGTAATTATTGGATATTACTCCTGAGATATAGTATGTAAAGAAGAACCAAATATCAACCATGAGCTATTCAGTTTCAGCTTCCTCTTTAGTCAAGCCTATTAGTAAAAATCATGTGCGCTTGCTAAAGTTCAAGAGATAACAGCTTGACACTAGCCGTGTTTCCATCAATGTTATTTTATGAGTATTTTGAAATATCGCATTTGAAAAGGTTAATGGAAACGAATACATTCAAAATAACTTTCTAAAATTCGCAAAAAGGTTTTTATGCTCGCATGAAGCAGTTCACGGATTTTGCAGGAAAAAAAGAGATAATACACAAACGGGAGATGGAAGCACATTAGCCGAATAAGTTCTGATGTAGCGAACATTTACCTCACATGACTCATCAGCTATTTGTTAAGCTATCGTCTTCCCGGATATACCCATATTGCACATGGCATTACATTTCTTTCTCAACGTCTCAGGAAAGAAAGTAACATCACCTGTACTAGATAACTTGAGAGAAAAATTACAACTTGCCCAAGAGTAACGCATTCCCAAAAACCTCTCTTTTTTTTACGGCTCGTCATTAAGTGAAAAGTAAAATAGTCCTGTAGAAAACTAAAGTTTTGTAATTAAGCCAACCAGCTAACAAAATACATTGTAACCTATTTGCTACACGTTGAGATGTTCAGTATGATCAACGGCCCTTAGTAAAAGCGAGGTAGAAAATTTAACAATTCAATCAGCACATGGGATGACATTAATTTGCTTGGCCCCCCAATGTTTACACGTTTACAAATGTCAATAACATCCCATTTTTTTGGAAAATTACTCAGCACCTCCTTTGCAGTTAAAGCTTATCTGAAAAGGTTTTCTAAGAGGTTTGGGAGTTTGTTTATGGAAATGTTTGACAACATTTTTAACCCACCATTTGTGAGGTCAGACACCGATGCTGGATGATTAGGCCTTTAAAAGTTACTCCCAAACTTGTTCTTTTGAGTTGACGTCAGGACTCTGTGCAAGCCAGTCAAGTTCTTTAAAACTAAACTGTCAATTATGTCTTGGTGGACCTTGTTTTGTACACTTGTGCTCTGTCATGTTGAAACAAGCAGCTACTTAAGAAACCCTTTCTTGATTAAGATGACTTAATACATTAGAGTCCTACTGTATATCTAATCTTCTTTTCTTACCAAAAATTCTCGAGAAAGTATGTGAATATTTACAAAGTAATGACCTATTTGAAGAGTTTCAGTCAGGCTTCAGAGTTCATCATAGGACCAAAACATCCCTCATATCACTAATGATATTCTCATGGCCTCAGTCAATGTACTTGTGTTGTACTTGTGCTGTTAGATCTCAGTGCTTTATTTGCTACAGTTGATCACAATAGTCTCCTAGAAAGACTTGAACTGTAGGGATTAATGCAAAAGCATTGGGCTGGTTTAAATTGCATCTGTCTGACAGTGTCCAATTTGTTCATGTCAATAATAAATGTTCTTCAAACTCTAGGGTCACTTGTGGAGTACCACAGGGTCCAGTCCTTTGGTCAGTTCTCTTTAATATATATACGCCTCCGATTGGCAAAATGATCAGACAGCATGGGATTAATTTCCACTCTTATGCTGATGACACTCGGCTATGTTCATAAATCCTGACATATCTGATCAATTACTTCGATTACAGGTATTTCGTAATGACATGGAAACCTGGATGACCTTACATTTTCTGCTTTTAAATTGTGACAAGACAGAAGTTGTAATCTTTGGACCAGAGTCCTCAAAAAATAAACACCTTAATCAATCACTTAATCTGGATGGCATTAAATTGGTCTCTGGTAAAAAAGTAAAAAACCTCAGTGTTATTTTTGACCAAGACTATTTTTGTACCTCAAGAAATTTGTCAAAATTAGAAGTATTCTGTCCAGGAGTGAATGCTGAAAAACTGGTCCATGCATTTGTTACTTCAAGGCTGGACTATTGTGATTCTTTACTATCTGGAAGTCCACAAAATGCAGTTCAAAGCCTTCAGCTGATCCAAAATGCTGCAGCAAGAGTTCTGATGAAAATCAACAAGAGAGATCATATTTCTCCTATTTTAGCTTCCTTTCACGGATTCCTGATAAATCAGTAATACATTTTAAAATTCTTCTCACGTATAAAGCCATTAATAATCAGGCTCTATCATATATCAGAGATCTGATTATCCCGTATGTTCCTAACAGAGCACTTCACTCTCAGACTGCAGGTCTGCTGGTGGTTCCTAGAGTCTCTAAAAGTAGAATGGGAGGCAGATCTTTAGCCATCAGGCTCCTCTCTCGTTGAACCAACTCCCAATTTAAGTCTGTGAGCCAGACACCCTGTCTACTTTTAAGACAAGGCTTAAAAGTTTCCTTTTTGACAAAGCTTATAGTTAAAGTGGCTTAGGTTATCCTGTGCTATCTCTATCTCTTTGCTGCTATAGGCTTAGGCTGCTGGAGGACATCAAGATCGATTTTTCTGACTCTGCTGAGTTCTCCAATTCACATTATTTGTTGTTAGTTCAACTTTTAAATTTCTGTTCTCGCTGTCTTTTTTTCTCTTCATAGTAGGTACACCTGAAAAGGCATTATCATATAACACAGACCAGAGAAACCAAAAAAAAGCACAAAAGAAAATATTGATCGAGGAATCCTTTCTGTCATCTTTAACCCCAAGTCGGTCGAGGAAGATGGCCATTCACACAGAGCCTGGTTCTGCTGGAGGTCTTCCTTGTTGTTAAAGGGGCATTTCCTCTCCACCGTCGCTTCATGCATGCTCAGTATGAAGGATTGCTGCAAAGCCATAGACAATGTAGTGGCTTGACTGTAGCTCTATGATCCTTCAGGAGGACTGAATGCAGCTTTTCAAGACTCGATGCCATCTGCTGGGTTTCCTTAGACAGGAAACTTTTTGACCAATCTGAATGATTTGATTGAATTTGACTTTGTAAAGTGCATTGAGATGACATGTGTTGTGAATTGGCGCTATATAAGTAAAATTTAATTGAATCCCCTTTAACATGCAGAGTTTAGTACAGTCAAAACTTGTAGATGTTTATAATTACATTTCTCAGAATATTACAGTGATCTAAGGGCAAATTAAGTGGAACGTTCATCCTTACAAAATACTAGCAAGGACCTTAAATGTTTTTAACTAGTTAATACTCACTATAACTATAGAATAATGTACTTCAAACGATTTTATTACCTCTTATAACCCTTCCCAGGCTTCTGCAATTACTTTCAACGGGCATTGCTCATGTCTTTCCATCTTGATATTGTTACCATCAAACTAACAAACTCTTGCTTTCATAGAGGTGGTCAAACCTGATAGTAATCTGCTAATCAACTGGAGTTAAAAATGGCACCAGCCTGCATCTTTTCTTCTAAAAGTCTATGAAAGCAGCAGTGTTGTAGTCAAGTCACTATGCCTCGAGTCCGAGTCCAGGTTCGAGTCACCAGTGTTCAAGTCCGAGTCAAGTCCAAGTCATTAAAAAAAAAATCCGAGTCGAGTCCGAGTCGAGTCCACTACTCATCCGAGTCAAGTCCGAGTCGAGTCACTTATTGATCCAAGTTCGTTGTAGGAACATGCCGTGACGTGTGATGTATGACATGAAGCAGTAACATTCCATTGCACTAATAACTCTTTCGCTGTAGTTACCCTTGGTTTTACTCGGTAAAACTACCGCTTTTTCCAAGTCTAAGACGTCTCCTAACCATGGTTTTTAAATATTGTTGTTATGGAACGCGCAACAGCGACTCGAGGTACGCTGATAGGCCGCATATGAAGGATGTTAAAGCCGCAAGCGCCGACGTTCGGCCCTCGCAGCCAAGCGCACTCCGGCCTATTGGCCACCGCCGCGGCTCCGGCCGGCGGTGCGGGACACCGCCGCGGCTCCGGCCGGCGGTGCGGGACACCGCCGCGGCTCCGGCCGGCGGGCGGTGTTCGCGCACCTCCGCGGTGCCGGCCGGCGTTCGGGGTTAGCGCGGCAGCATCTGCGGCTCCCCCCACCGCAGATGCTGTCACGCATTTTCCTCGCCCGTCCACCGGGCTATTCCCACAAACGCGTTCGGCAGCGTTCCCCCATTACTCACAACAAATCTGGTGAAGATCGGTCGATGCAGCGAGGAGATACAGCCGTTGGATAATGATAATGCATTTGGCCACCGGACCGGACTAAATTGTTCGGCGGGCCGGAAAATTTATACCGATTCCTGGACGGTGACTACAAACAGAAAAAAAAAAACGGCCGATGACGCAATGAACGCTGAGCAGGAGAAAAACATCGACTTACCTTTCTATCAACTCGGCCCGTTTCCCAGTCTTTCTAAGACCTCGCCACTCAAGTCATCGTTTGAGCTGAACGTTGGTATGTTGTTCCACAGTTCTACCAGTAAAATGGGCGCCTGGACATCCTTTTGTGAAAGTTTAACAGCTGTAAAGTCGGTCATATCCTTGTATCTGTTGCATGTGTAACGGCTGGTTGCTACGTGCGCTCTCACACTGTTTGCCCAACCTTAGCGGCAAGGGGCGTTGCTCATGAGATGGTGACGTCACGTGCGCGGTACGACATTTAGATATTAAAATCATACATCAAATAATATTCTAATGACATTAAAATTATAGCCTAATGATATTAAAAAAAGTCGAGTCTTTTTCTCAATCTCCGAGTCAGAATGATCTGAATGTAGGAGTCCGAGTCCAAGTTCGAGTCATCAGTGCTCAAGTCCAAGTCAAGTCACGAGTCTCTAAATTTAGCTAATGACTCGGACTCGAGTTCGAGTCTCGGACTCGAGTACTACAACACTGGAAAGCAGCAAAGAAGTCAAAGCAAACCACTATAACTTTGAAAATGTGAAAATCATGGGGTACCTGATGGAATAAATATAATTTCAAAGTGAGGTGGTGTTTGACACCCACATAAACACATCCCATCAATATACTCAGCAAATTTCAGTAAGAAAATGAGTTTGTCACACTGACACCAGTGCACGTGTCTTACATTTTCAAGCAGAACAAAAATGAGTACTTTAAGCCTGAAACAGACAATACAACAGTAGCAGTAATTTAAGGTTCAGTAGCCAGCCAAATATTTGCATGAAACCACTTTGTAAAAATATTCTATGGTTAAAAAAAAAAAAAAAAATCTATTTTCACTTAAAAGCTTCACTGACTTTCCATAGCAAAAGACAAAGATTCTGCAATTAACACCAATTCATCTCATTTAAATTTCTAATGTCTATTCGTATCACAACTTTTCCTTCACAGTCTGTGAAACACCATCAAAAATAGCCTATTCAAACTGCAGAATAATAACAGCGGTTCCTCGAGAGACCAGTGCAATAACCATAAGTGTCCACCATTAAGGGACTTAATAAATACGTAACAAAAAAATAGGCAGTAATGCAAATGAAGGTTACGGCGAGACTACTTTGAGGCGACTTTGTGATGCACCAGCTATTCATCACAGAGGCTGGCGATGCACCATTTGCTGTCCTTAGCTTTATCTAATGAAGTCCCAATATGCAAATGAGCCTGCCCTTTTTCCTTGACTCTTCCCTGTCTATGTTTATGGCTGAATGCAAGAAATGGACATTTCAGCATGGCAGAAATGTTACAACACTATAAATTCAAGGACTAATATATGTATAGAGGGCACATTGCACATACTCGGGATAATATTTATTTTAGTTGCAAACTCTATCTAGAAAACCTCAGCCATTCAAATTCTGCCACTGCCACTGAGTGAAAAAAAAAAATCATTATACCGATATTTGACATGTTCATAAATACTATGCCTACTTTAAAACTACTCAAAAGTATATTCCTAAAGAAGGACGAAAGAAAAAAATCTAAAATGATATAGCAGAAAACACCTTGCAGAAAATCATTGTTTTACCTTCTTTGCATGTGTTGTGTTTGCTGCTTTTAAGCAATTTTTTTCTTGACCGGGACAAGATTTAAAATCAAGTATGAGTTTGTCCTGCATGCCAAATACTGGATTTATTGTGCAAGTACTCTACCTTGACTAGAATATTAAAGAAAAAGGAAACCAAATGAAAAAAATAAACAGAATAATTTATCTAAACTAGTCTAGATGCATCTCTTAAAGACCTCGATCTAGGTTCCATTTTTAGATTTCAAGACAGAAAGGTATACATTTTGGAATCCAACTTTTTATACTAAATTGCTAAAGCTTTCTTCATCTTGCAATTCAGGTGAAATGTCCAAAGTTACAATTTACCACTACTATGACCAATACAACAACAGCTGAGTGCATCCACTAAAAATATGTTGCCTTCCATCTGGACAGAGAAATCCACAAGGGACTTTTCTCTCTCTTTTTGACTATTTGACCAAATCTAATTACTAATTTTATACTACTTTTTTTGTTTATACGCCCTATAGGTATCATTGAAGTTGTTTAATTCCCTAGTATCATGTTGACCATGATTGCCAGACTAAAATTCTGACTTTTGTAAGATTTATAGTTTCTTGGAAAAAGTATTCATATTCTGTGTTTTATTACAAACACACCTGATATTTCCAGCATACGTTCTTAAATATGGCAGATATACAAATTTGAGGGGACATATGCCAAATCTATTAAAACATTTTGTTGCGTACTAGGAGTTTCTAGGAGTGCAAAAGATTTGAATGTAGTTTGTCCAGGAGCTACATAGATATCTCCCTATTCTTTTTGGGTCATATTTTTCAGCACGCTCAGTTTGCTATTATGTTTTTTGAACAATTACATCACAGTATTTGCTGTGGAGCTGCTAAACAAGTTCATGGACTTCCCACTTACCAGTCTCGTGAATCTGCCATTTATATCTCTCTGAGCAATTTTGTAGTCCAAGCTGATGGAAGCCAAATCTACAAGCGGATAAGTCAACATGTTTTGTTGTTCATTACACCGTCCCACCCCAGCATACTCCAAGAATGGCAGAACCTGAAGAGGGGCGGGGTGTGAAGTGGCTCCTTTAGATTTAAAGAGACAGCACCAAAACGAGTTGCTCTCAGACGTACCTCAGAACAGGGGTAAAAAGGAAGAATTAATGAGGAATTCAAACCAAAGCATTGTAGTTCCACTTTATATAGACCATAGCTGAATGATTTCAATGTGAAAAGGAAGAACCTAAAAGCATGATGAAAAACCTTAATTGTGTAACTGTAACTTCAGAAAGAAAACTTTTTTTCCGCTGAGTGCCAAAATCTTTTTAGGGGGCTTCATTGTAGTGTTGCAGTTATTCACACCAGTGGAACATCAGTTCAGTGAAGTGGTGTACACATTGTGAAAACTCGCCAACAAATCCACTTTTATTTTAGTCCAATTAAACAAAAGCATCTAAAAGACGTTTTCCAACTCAGTTTAAAATTCACTAAATAACACTCAATATTTTTGCATTGGTTAGTATTTCTGATGAATAAACCATATAGTTGGAAACCGTTCTTTAATTAGACCACAGTGGAACTCAAAACTTTGAAATTATAAGGAAAGGAAAACAAAATAATATGATAATGTGTTAAAATAATTTTTATAGTATAGACAGGATTCATGCAAGCATTGTTTTGGGGCTGCTTAGATATAATTATATAAAGGTGAAGTTTCAAGATGTACTGTACAAAGTCTTAAACATAAAAAAAGGAAACATATTACTAAGAAGGCTAAAATGTACAATTTTATTACTTTTAAGGGAAAGAATGAGCACTGGTCGATCACTTTTGGTCAACCCAAAGCGGCAAACAAGTAAAATAATGTGTAATGAAGAGAGAGCTGGACAGTCGGGTAACATATTGCCAGACAGCAGCCATTAGCTGCAAAGCTGCAAAAGCACAACAGGGGAAAACTCAAAGAGATAGAGCAGCAACACAGAAAGACAGGGGTAAGAGAGAGTGAGGGTTGGAGGCAGAGATGTGAAAAGGGGAGAAAACAGAGTGGAGTGTGGAGACTGATTGCCGTTGATCTTCACAATAAACGGGGCCGACAAGCGGCAAGAGCGCCTCTGCTCCGACACTAATTGCCCGTGAAAGGTGACCCGCGGTGAGGCGGAGGCGCTCAGCTCCGATCGTTCTCGCCGCACGACGTCCGCTCTGATAGCACGCGACACCAGACAGCCAAGCCGTCACACCGGCCACCAGCCCCACCATCTCAGCAGCCGGAACCCATCCACAGGAGGAGACGGATAGAGGGGCTGAAAGATGCTGGGAGTCAGGAGGACATGGATAAGGACCCGGAGGATTGAAAGAGTGAGAGGAAATAGAAATAGGAGGGTGATGATGACTAAACCCTGATCGAGCATTAAAAATAGGAGTAGACTTGGGGAAGAAGAGACTAACTGGGATAAAACACTCAAGAGGCAGAAAGGAGGAAGAAAGTGTGCAGCAGTATGACATGAGTTTCAAAGTTTCCAAAGAATGAACTAAGAAAGTGCTGTATTCATAAGTGCATATGTGTGTAAGTGTACACATACAGTATATACATTTATATATAGCTCAAACAATTTAAGGAACACATTCAATACTGGAATATTGATCTGGTCAGTTAAATAGTAGAGGGGATCGTTAATCAGTGTCAGCTCTCTTTATCTTCAAGATATTAACAACAGGTGCTCTAAAAGGGGCAAAAATGAGACAACCCCAAAACCAGGAATGGTTTTGTAGGGCAAGGCCACAGGCATTCCTATCCCCTCATTTTGTTTGGACTGCTTTTAAGTGGTTTTACATTTGACCAGGATCAGTGTCACTACTGGTAGCATGAGGTGATTCCTGAACCCTACAGAGGTTGCACAGGTAGTCCAAGTTTACCAGGATGGCACATCGACATGTACCATTGCCAGATTTGCTGTGGCTCAAGAGGATGGAGGGGATTCAAGGAGACAGACAGTTACTCTAGGAGAGATTGACAGGGCCATCTGATGTCATCAGCAGGAACGGTATCTGCTCCTTTATGCATGGAGGAAAATGATGAGTACCTGGTCTATAGTCTCGTAAGGTAACCTCCAGACCTCCTGGCATGATATCTCACACCAAATTAGAAAAAGATTTAACGAAGGAAGCATGGAAGCCTGACATCCTCTAGTAGGCCGTGTGCTTACTGCTTGGCACCACTGAGTTTTACAGGTATTTGCCAGAGAACACTGGAATTAGCAGGGACGGAACTGGTGCCCTGTTCTTTTCACAGATGAGAGCAGGTTCACTGAGCTCATGGGAACGATGTAAAAGGGTGTGGAGAAGCTGTGGTGATTGTTATGCTGCGTGCAACATTGTTCAGCATGATTAGTTTGGTGGTGGCTCAGTGTTGGTCTGGAGAAGCATGTCCATGGATGCAGACATAAGAGATGAAAAATGGAACCCTGGCTGCCATTAGGTATTGGGATGAAATCATTATACCCATTGTTAGGCCTTTCACTGGTGTAGTGGGTCCTGGGTTCCTAATGGTGCATGACAGTGCCTGGCCTGGTGCAGCAAGTGTATGCAGTTAGTTCCTGAAGGACGAAGGAATTGATACCATTGACTGGCCTCCATGCACCGCTGACCTAAATCCATCAGAACACTTCTAAAACATCATGGTTAGGTCTATCTGAGGCCATTAGGTTGCACCTCAGATGGTCCAGAAGCTCAGTGATGGCTTGGTCAGAGTCTGGAAGAATATACCCCAGGACACTAGCCGTCATCTCCTAAGTAGCCCCGGCATAATTAGGTAAGCAAACAAGCACATTATGTGAGCCATACAAACTACAGAGTACCATTTTGAGTTGCTGCAATGACATTCAGAAAATCGGACCAGCCTGCCATACCAGCTTTTCAGTTTGGCTTTGTCTGTTACTTCAGGTTTAGCCCTCTGTGAGATGACAATTTTTAATTAAAGAGTGACACTTTTAGGGATGAAGTGGTTTGTATACTGGACAGAGAAGAACGTTGGTTTGAAAGTGGCTTAAAGGAAGCTGTTTTTATGAAAAGAAACTGATCATCGTAAAGCAGGGGTGAAGGACTCCTGTTTCAGATGTCCTCGTCTTAAAAAGTTGTTATGGCAAGTATCACTTAGCTCCCTGGGAACGATAAGTGGCCATCAGAGCACTAGCGATCAGTACCCTGATGGTCCTCCTTTGCATGTGAGCAACAAATTTTTATTGTCACAATTACCTTGCTGAGCTGCTACGCAAAGGTACAGCCTAAAAGGCTGTGTTTATCAGTAACTCTGCATACTAAAGAAGTTTCTTGAAAAAGTGACGAAACATTTCAACAAAGAAGAACCCGTCCAGATGTTTGGTAAGTTATTCAAACGTTTCAGTTTAATATTTATAAGTCTGGTTTGCTTTTTTAACTTGTTGTCCACTAAGGAGCCTACAACTACTACCCAGGCAGTGGCAGCTTACAGCTTGGGATTTGGGCAATGAACATTTCCTCCTCTTATTGTGGGCGGTGACCGCTGCATGAGGACTGGGTTGCCTATGAGTGATTTGGGAAGGGGGAGGGACCCACTGCAACACTAGCTGCTCGTTGCGAAGAGTAAAGGCTTTAGCATATCTCTCTGTTGGTAAGAGAAGCTGCTTTGTCCTCAAATACATGCACATGGCGGTTTCTCTGCAGGATAACAAGGCAATTGTTGGATGATTTTATACCCTGAGATAAATTATCCAAAAGGGACAAAACAGTAAATCTCCAATTAGCAACGAGCTAAAACAGTGACTGCATCTGACGGTGAGAAAATAATCACCAGGAATTACAAACAGTTAATATGGCTAAACAGATATTAGCTGAACATGCTCCTGAAATTTACAAAACAGCAGAAAGACAATATTCTACACTTACTTTGAACAGCCAAATTTAGCAGGTGTTTATTCAGCTGCTCTTTAGGCTGCCTTTCAGTTTAGGTCCGGTCACGTGAGCTGTAAGTTGTTGAGTACCGTAATTGTTTTCCTACTTTGCTAGTAAGCTAAAATGGGCTGCCGTGGTTGATGGTAAAATAAACAGCCAACTGGTGGCTAGCTACCAAGGTTGATAGCGCGACTATATCAACTTGAAATGCATACAAACTTTATCGGGAAAAATTCATAACCTGCTTAATTATGATGTGTATTTAGAACTATGATTAAATGTTGCTGGTGTTTATGTAGCTGTAATTAATTTTTCTGTGTTATGTCTGCCATTACCTGATTCTTCTGCGTTCTAGAAATCACAATAGCTTTTCAAATTGCTGGCTCTTTGATATTTTAGTTGACTTATTGTAACTGTTTTATCCTTTATACTTAAAATATCGGCAGATTATTTTACATTAGTAAAATAGCTTACACTTATTTCAAATAAGGTCACTATTAAGACAATTATCTGTGATCTTCCACTACTATCTGTAAACATTACAGACGATATTGCAAAAGCATGAAATAGAAATGTGTGATTTTTCCTCAGCAGCAGTGGTTTCTGTTAAGAAATCAGCTCAAGCATACTCCCACAGCAACAACTGAAACATTGCTAAACGCTTTACAAAATGTGTTTAAAGAGTGAAACAAGAATATTGCGTTAAATGATTGACAGAATAAAATGTGAAACCATCACTGCTGGTACCAGGTTTTTGAAAAATCTTTTTCTTATAATATCCTACGTGGTTTCTGCAGGTTAAAAAAAAATAGTTTGGGCCATTCATAAAACTTAAAAGTGGACACACAACTTCTCCTTGATTTAAAATGATACAAAACAGGAATCTAAAAATTGTTTCATTCAGTTTCTGCACTTATACAAGAGGGGCTCTTTTAAATATTTGTGCAGTTAAGGTTTTTGGTTTCCCTGTTCCTAGTTAGTTACACTCGACACAGTAAATTTGATATGAATTTGATTCTAAAGCACTTCATCTCTCAAATCATGATTGTTGGCTCGCTTCTTCAAATACACGTCTGCACACAGTGAAGCGTGGAGAGAAGTAAATACAAAACCAAAGGGAGCTTGTATTTACTGATGACATTAAGGGATCTTCATGATTTCTGAACACAGCAGGAAAGGTGGTAACTCGGTCAGAGGTCCAGTAGAAGTCAAAGGAGGAGCAAGAAACAGGGAAAAAAAAAAAAGGAACATTCGGGTTACCGTGGACTGAACATAGAACTTGTCGCAGTGAGATTTAAACGTGAAGACAAGGCCACGCTGCTCACACACATGGAGAAATAAAATAGCTGGCTGGAGTTTTGCCACAGCTGACAGCTCTCCAATAAGCAGATTGTGTGAGAAGCTGCAGGCCCTCCTCCCACTGCAGCATTCTTCCTGGTCCATCCAGGGCAGGCTCTCCGACGTTGCCCTGATTTCTTCAGATGTCTTTTGCTTTTAATTCCTTCATTTACAGGACGTCAGCGTTTGACAATCCCATTGGAAAGCAAAAGGGGAAGTGAAGATGACTTAACATGCATTAAAGGTTTTAACCTTTTAACACACTTTTACTAAAACACATATTTGAACCATGTATGGTAGAAACAGTGTAAAACGGATGCAAAAGAATGTCGGCAAAATAAATGTTGCAAGGTAAATTGAGTTAGTCTTATGCATTATTACACAGACGATTTTGATAAATGTCCACTATGAAATTGTCTGTTAAGTGAAAATATTTCTGCACCAATCTATAAAATTAGACCCAATAAATAAATTTTATTGTAAAATGACTAAGTCGCATTTATCAAGTTGGAAACTTCCAGAAGCACTTTTATTATCGATTTTCTCTGCTTCTCTTTGGTTTTAAGAGGTAATGAGCGGATAAAGAAGAGAGACGAGCCTGGATCTTTTTACACAGTGGAGCCAGACAGCTGGAGCCCAGTGTGGGGGAAGGAGCGCGGGCAGGCTACATACCATTTTCCCAGCATAGATACTTAGATATTGGAAAGCAGTGGCCATTAATAACAACTGAGTTGTCATCTGCACAGTCATTGACCCCCAGACCGTTCAATAAGCAAGGAAAAAAAAAAGGAGGCTGTGTATGCTGGTGTGCATAAGGGAATGAGGTAAATCTGTTCCTAAATCAGACAGACAATATGTATAAAAATCAGTTTCAAGCTGGAATAAATATACATTTTTTATGTTACAATATAATGTAAGAGATGATATTTCTGCTCTGAATATGGATGTAACAAGGGATTGATTCAGTTTGAGGTTAGCACCACCCTTTGGTAGTCCACAGTATTGGATTCTGACAACAAAACGTATGTGGTTCATGTTAATTAACCTTCCTGCATTAAGACTGCATGAATTATGACTTTATTCTCAGAACAGTGTCCGCTGAAAGAATGCCTTCACTCACCCATACATGTAGTAATCTGTGGATGCTGGCCAATCCTTTTGTTTCTCCATGCACCAAAACAAAAATAAGGAGGATGAGATTTGATTACAAAACAGCAGCGTTTGTAATTTTAAACAAGCTCATTGTTTTCCCACCGCAAGAACTAAGGTAATTTTAGACACAAAAGTTAATAAAGTAAAATCAGAGAGAATTAGCTGACTCAATACATACAGTGACCACAGCAGAATAATAGGTATACTCTCAGTTTTATAAATGTGTCTTTTGTGTGATGTTATCATATTTTGTACTGTTATTTTCTATGTATTGCTCACTGTGGAAACATGCTTTCCTGCAGATGAAACAGAGAAGACACGCTTAGACCAATTAAAGAGGCTGCTGTGTAAATGTTACTTACCTGTGCCAGGAACTCATGACAAGTTAATTTTATGCAGTAGAGATGTTTCTAGCAAGAGTGTCAAACAATGCTCAGTTATGGTCTTGACTACTAGATGAAAAGCGAAAGGATTTAAGGTTCTCAAAAAAAAAAAAAAAAAAAAAAAAAAAAAATTCTTAAAACTGAGGTGTGTTAGTAGATCTGATATTGCTTCTTTCCTAAGACCGGTTCCACCTACAATATAAATCCTAAATGTTTTTATGTTCCCTGATCAAATTATGTAGCTGGTAATTGACTCAATCCTTGACAGCATGAGTATTTTTACAAATCAAATGTTTCTTTCATTATTTACAAAAGTATGTCCATAAATTCCAGTTTCTGATCAAAATGTGTGTGTGACAGTCCTTCCCTCAGCATAACATCTGAAGCACACAACCAATATTTTCTTGCCAACCCTGGTCTGGTAAAAGTTCTAACATCCCCCCCTCCCCAAAAAAAGAACACATGGAAAAATGCACAATTTAATATTGTATTGTTTAGTGTACAAAGCAACACTGGGCATGCATTTAGTAGTTTTATACAGACGTTTTTTACAGACGTTAAATAGCATAAAAAAAATATATGCAACAAATAACTTTTTCCAATGTAGTTATCAAGTTTAAACGCCCGAAAATGAAAATTGTATTTGAATATTGTTTTGCTGAATATTCATTCTGGTGACAAAGTTTTGACCTGACAAAAACTAAAATTTTCAAGTTTAAATTCTAGATAAAGATTGTCAGTACTGTTAAAAAAGTTAAATAAAACTAAATAAAAAAGGTAAACCATTATTCTGTCTACATAATTTTCACAAACAAATATTTTCAAAATACATTTGCAAAAAATGTTATATTTTGCTTTCAGTTTTTTTTTTTATACATAAAACTTTTATAACTGGGTTTGGGAAAAGTTGATGTTTCAATACTTTAAGAAACATTAACTGAGGAAGGATGGAAAAAAGAAAATATTTTTCCACTTCAAAATTAGGGATCTTGCATTATTTGGGTAAATGAACTGATGACTGAAACTTGTTTACTGTAAAGGTTTCAAATCCGCCTCTTTGATGGAGCGTTTTAAAACCTAAGTGTCTCACTTGAGAAGATAATCCATGGCTCCAAATGATAATCAAGGTTCTAAAGTTCTCTGGAATCACCACATATCCAAGAGCAATCTAAGGGACTTCCTAATTAAGAAGTTACCACTCAGAGGCTTCTAAGGCGTGAAAAAAAAAAAACTGTTAGAAAGTTCCTTAACTTCCACCAGTCCTGCACACTTTGTAGTGCTGCGGCATAAACTCTCAAAGTCAAGGAGCTTTGCTAGTTTTCCCCCTGGAGACCATCCCCAAGATTTCCCTTTGTACATTTCCGCGCGGCTACAGAGAGTGGCGAGTGATAACGCGGTCTAAGATGCTAACACCTCGCCATTAACATGTGGCCAGTCCTAGCGGCCTCTCATCAGCGCCCCAAGGGTTTCCTCCTCTGAAATGCTCTTTTAGCAGCTCCCTGACAGGCGAGCGCTTGGCTTTCTAGTTAATTAAAGGGAAAAACATGGCCTTAACTGGTGCATGGTTGCGCCCAGCCTGCATAATGGGACGTAATTAACTTCCCCTCATCGTTACTTCACTTCAAAGGGTCGCTTTTGAGTCAGCCATGCTGACACACAAAGACGCACACATACATATAAGATGTGCATCTATGTCTGCCTGTGCTCGCAGTTAGACCCGGAGAAATAGATCTCCGGAACTCTCCTTGGGGAATTGCATACGAGACTTTCAGCTCTGATAGTGTGGTTAAAAAAATGTAATAAAAAAAATAAAATCTTCCTGCTAACTTATGAGTGAGCACTGTCTGAGAACATACTCTCAAATCTAGTGATATCTCCTTAAAAAAAAAAAAAAAAAGGGTCATGTGTACAAAATTTGAATATGATATTAAATCTCGGCCATTGCTTGGTTCTGTTTCACTGCCTCTCTGGGTTCTCCGTATTACACAGAGGCATAAATCTCGGAAGCAAGAGATTCTTTACAGGCATTGCAAAGCACCTTTCATTTCCATCTCATCTGTGCTAATCCTCTTTTTTTGCTGACCAAAGGGGAAAAGTGAAGTTTGAAGGTTAACTGATAAAAAGAAAACTTTTCAGTAGTGAAATATATGGGTGTAGAGGGATCTTGTGGCACTAGTTCTTTTTATATTAAAAGTCTGCAATATTTCTCACCAAAGTTGAGCTTAAACCTGTTGTTTTTATGTTTGACATTCTTGTTTTGAATGTCAAACATTGTTTTGAATGTTTTTTTATTTTTTTTTTATTTATTGAACCAGAGCTATGTATTATACATTTGCATTCATCTAAAAAATGCTCTATGCCAGATTGAAGCTCTGAGCTAATTTACACCTGCTGTTCCCGACACAAAAAAACATTTATTACACAAAAAACTGCTTAAACGTAAGTAAAAATGTATGAAACAATACATACAAAAACATTCATGTCACAAAATATTTTTTAAATGTTTTTATATAAGTAATTCTGACGATACACCCCCCCCTTGCCACCCAGTTGTCCCTTAAAATGTACATATTTAATAATAAAATTACATTTTGATCTTTCCAACTGAGGGAATCAAGACAAATAATCAAATTAATGTCAACATATCTGTTGACATTAATTAATTTAGCCATTGTTTTGAATTAGGAAGTGATTGGAATAATTGTGTATTTTTTTATTGTGTATGACACTATGCCCGTTGGATGTTGAATGTATTACTCTGCTCATACGTTTTTAGATGTTAATTAAAGCACCCCTTTTGAGAGGGGACGTTACATATTTTTTTTTTTTTTTAAGGGTGGATGTAAATTTGCATATTTAATGTTATTTTCAGCATATTGGTAAGAAGGTAAGTGATGTTGATAATATTTATGGGTTTTCCTGTCTTGGATCCTATGTGTCTGTTTATAAAAGGAACTTGATATACCAAATAAAAAAAATTACATTGCTTTCACAAATGTTTTGGAAACTCCTATTCTCAGTTAAAGCCGCAATAAGTAACTTTTGTATAAATGTATTTTTTACATATTAGTTAAAATTGTCAATGTCCTGACAGTTAAATATGAGACAGATAACTAGTGAAAAAAAGCTCCTCCCATTGGTCCTACTGCCATTTGCAGAAATACATTGCTCCCATTCAGAAACAACCAATCAGAGTCAGGAGAAATGTCTGGTTTTAGTTAGTTGTTAGCAGTGTCAATCACTCTTATGTATGTGCTCCTCAGACTTCATCTCCTTCATAGCGTTTCAATCATTCAAGCTCAAAATTGCCGGTGAGTTGCAGGTGTTTGTAGAAATAACTTACTTTACAGGAAAGCTGCCGATGTTTCCTGCTCAGAAAACAAAGACAGGCAAACATTGGAGCAGCACGGCAGGCTCCGCTGTGTGGGAGGCGCCGTGAAGGGAGGGCTGTAATGCAGAAGACAGCGAGAGGGGGAGGGGCCTGTAACTTGTGCTTGTTCAAATTTTCAGGCCAAGCCCACGGATTTCTCAAAACTCCCTACTGCATCTTTAGGTGTCAAATTGTATTTAGGAGTTTAACAAAGCTTTTCAGTCTCTTTAGAATCTAAAATAACTCCCAGATGTTTACACTGATGGGCAATTCCCATAACTGTTACAGTGGGTTAAGCTTTATGATTTCGTTTGCATGATAAAAACATTGTTGATATCCACATGTCATTAACATAACACCCGGATGATCTATTATCCATATATAAATGTAAAAAGTAGTGACCTCAACAAGGTTACTTGTGGTATTCCCCCAGGTGTTGATCACCTGCCTTTGTAAGATCAGTGCTCCTAGTAATTGCTTTGTTGTCTTGACAGAGTCAACTAATAAAGACTGTGCTGGCAAACACAACACAATCACAAAAAAAAAAAAAAAAGACAGAAGAATCCTCCATCTTGTAGCATTTTGAGCATTTGGTAACAAATGACAAAAAAGATGTGGACTGTTTGCAAGCACTGTACGAGCATCAAGTCTAACTTTTTACTGCTATTAAGTCCAAACTCCATTTGATTATCCTTTGTTTGAACTAAAACACTGATCAAACAAAATGGAAATATTCTACAATGAGTAGAGATTCTTTAAAACCAAGTTACAAACCCAGTTATAAACCCAGTTTGCTATTTATACCCTAGTTCCATTTGGAGAAAAACCCCAAAAAGGATGCGTTTCCTTTTCCTCATTAGGCCCACCTTGAAATTAGACTAGTATAAAAATGTTTTAAAATAAAATATAGGCTAATTAAAAATTAGGAGGAATTTTATTCCTACTTAAACTCAAACTAAGCATGACAAACCATACACACAAAAGCACAAATCACTGCAGGGTGAAAGGAGAAAAAGCTATCTGAATGCTGACATCTGCCACATGCGTTTGGCTGCTACCCACATCGAGGTGTGCCCAATGTTGAGACTTTGTTTCCCCCGTCCTCTCCTAAACTAAACCAAGTTACCGTGAATCTTCCAGCTGTGAGTGAGCGAGCGAGCCGGGCGACAAGGCTCGGCCAAATCGGAATGATGGTTGGGCTCTGTTTGCCTTTTGCTGTTATTTATTCATGTGTTTATTCTTCCTGTCGTTATCTCCTCCGATCCAGTGGCCCCTCTGCAATCCTCTCTCTATTTTCTCTCGCCGCCGGCCAGCAAGGAAACAATGTCTTGTTGCATCAGGTGTGATGTGCACCCACCACGTCCTGGTGAGTGCATCTCTAAAAAAAAAAAAGGGGGACTGATTGTACGACTTAAAGTAAAGAGATTCAAATAATTAGTCAAATTTAAGCCTGTATTTAAATATGTAGCATGAAAACTGTTGGAAAATACAGATTTTTTTCCCCCCCAATCAGCTCAAAAATGTTTAAGCATTGCTCAGTAGCAACTTGTCCAGTGGGACATATTGCAGGCTAAAATGTGCTTGGTGGCTGCTACAAGTGATGATGATCAAATGGTTGCTCACAGCAGGAGGTCTTATTCGGGCAGGAAAAAAAAATGGCCATCCTTGGTCAGCAGTAGTGAAACACTACTATATGTATAGTCACACACACACACACACACACGAACAGTTGCCACGCTGCAGTTACTTGTCCCCGATGTTCACCACGACTCTCCTGAATTTACATGTGTGCTAATTAGACTGGAAGAAATGATTGGCTGCTCACAACATTGCAATAAAGAGGGCCCAGATGCATACGAAAACACACAGAAACGCACACACACACACACACTCTCATGCTCGCCTGCACACACAGGCCCATATGGGCGTCTGCATACACAAAGCTCCGGTGGACAGTAATGCATTGGGGCGGGCCCCATCACACTGTGTCAAGAAACACACCTCGGCCGAGTTTGGGCTCTGTCACAAATGATTTAGTCGTGGTCACACAACCTCACACCCCTCCTACAGAGTGTACGAATCTATATCCCTCCAAATCTCCAAAATTGTATCTGCGTCTTTCATGCCGTTTCCTGCATGTTTTGATACCCATGCCGATGACATAAGCTGCAAGTATTTTTGCTAGGTCTGTTAGCGACAAAGCCCCCACAGAGCTTCTACATAATAGACCTAAATCTGCCTTGTAATAACACCTCACCCTGCGTTATTCCTCTTGCAGTCATGTGTCCTCAGGCCAACAAACTTCTTCCAAACAGCCACTTTTGAAGTCTCAACTGCTAAGGACACACCCTTGAACCCTCATTCTCACAGTCACAAAACACAACAAGGGGTATATTTAGAGTAAGTTGCAATCAAACCAGAAATGTGGGTGCATTTAAGATGTTGTGGGTAAATCTGATCAATCCAGAGATTACAGTAGTGAGCTTTGACGGTGTACAATTGTGTCGGGAGAAGCATAATGTCTGAACTGATGCTGGACTATTGTAAATACCCTTATCAGCAGCAGAAGAAATTAAATTAAAACAAGGTGTTTCCTTCTTAGTATAAAGAAGGAACAGTAAACCACCAGACTTTCTTAACAGCAGCAAAGAGATGAATCTTTAGTTGAATAAATTGGATTATTAAGTGGACAAAAACTGACAGTCTCAATATTTACAGACTACTGGACTGGGGAAGAATAACACTTATCTTAATGTTGCTGAAAATGTTTTTTTTTTTTTTTCCCAGTTTTTGTCATAACCTGCCCTTTGCCATCTAAACAGACAAGCTTTTAAATCCCTGCATCCAATGACTCAAACATTTCTCCCTCGAGAACCAACCAATAGTAAAATGTTCACTTTATTCACTCGTATTTAAGCAGGAGACATTTATATCATTGTTTTTGCCTTGGGTAGCCTTTGTGTTATGCAATGATGTGAAATGTTGTATTTCTTTTAAAACATGAGAAAAGGTGAATTTTGGAATTTGAAAAATGTTTTCATTAGTATTACCATTACTGTATACAATAAAAAAAAGTTGTGGTTCATCTTTCTGGTTCTTTGTTATGGGTAACTGTATTTTAGCCATTTTTTTTAAACATTTCAGTCACTTTGTAGTAATGCCAAGGCCTGTTCAATTTGCTGCTTGAACCAGGCAGGGCCTGACATGCCATCACAAGTGCATTTCATACAAATTGTCACTTTTTTTCTAAAATTTCTTTCCCACAGTGGCTGATGGATTATTATTATTTTTATTATTATTATTATTTCCAATCCTAATATGAACATTTAAAACCCAAGCGCATGCAAAACAACGTATTGACAAACTACAGGGGTAAATGTCTTCAAGCTAGATTTTTAAACTGATTAGCCGAGAGGGAGACCCTAAAAGTGGGTCATGAGTTCTGCTAGTGCCGCGTTCAGACGAATGTTATTCACCGGACCGTTGACTCGCAGACAAGGTCAAATTGGATTACTCAGTTCAGAACCTCTATGTTCTTTGCTATTAGTTTCACACCAGTGCAAAACACCGTCTGCCTCCATTCAGCTTCACAATTTGAAAACATTACAAGGTCAGTTGTTCACAAGTCTTCACCACGCATGTGTGTTTGGGTGTGTGTGTGTGTGTGTGTGTGTGTGTGTGTGTGTGTGTGTGTGTGTGTGTGTGTGTGTGTGTGTGTGTGTGTGTGTGTGTGTGTGTGAGAGAGAGAGAGAGAGAAACATGTGGACACACACACACATGCTGTAACAACAACTCCATACTCCAGCACAATTTAAATACTGCTGAGACGCATGATTCAGTCAGACAAGGAGGAAACACTCCTCCAGCGCTGTGTCAAACATTTTCCCCGTCTCTGTCCCTGGATTTTATTTTTCTTTCCTTCATTTCTGTCTTTCTAAACAGGAAGATGAGCAACACGGCAATTACTTGTGCGCTAGGGAGACAAGAACGAGCTCCCTCTCAGAGCGATATGAAATCATTTGATTGTTTATGCATGTGTTAAAAGCACAGCATTGCTCACGGTTATTACAAATGTTTATGTACATTTCACGCATTGCAAATTTCAAACCAATTGTGCCTGGTATAAGGTGTTTGATTTATTATAATTAAAAGCTCAATTAATAGAACATCTAGGATGAGTGCCAGCTCATCAGTTAGTGGAGATGCTCTTTTTAAGCACTATTAATTTTATCTTTACCCTTAAATTTAATTCCTTTTAATGCAGTAAACCTTTGTATTTTAGGCTTTTTAACACATTAAACAAATTATGTATAAATCATTTTACATTAGGTTGTACCTTTAAAGGGAGACAGAAATATGGCAAAAATCATGTGCGCAATCTACAGAAATAATTCACAGCACATTAATATTTAACGTTCAAACAAATCAGAACGTTGTGGGCTTGTCGCACACGACGGAGAAAACTAAAAATGCACCTTAAGTGCGACGAAAACTGTTTTCAATTTGGTTCTGAACCTCTCTGCAAGGTTCTGAGGTATCCATCATCCCTCCAGAAGAAAAGAAAGGAAATCATCTAATTTAGCCAAAGAAGGACGAGTGAGAGAAAATTCTGAAGCCCCCAATTACGAGTAATTACCGCTTTTCTCGCTCTCGACATGGCGAAATGATTTGATGCCTTGCAGAGGGGAGTCTGGTTTAGCTCAGAGCAGACATCTCCCCTCTGCCTTGTGTTAGTCTTTGGCGGTGGGTTAACATGATCATCTGGAGGAGATAAAAAGACGGGTCGTTTAAAAATGATGGCGCTGGAGTCGGATCTGCTGGTCATTAATCATGCGAGGTGGTACAGTGCTGAGATAGAGCTCAGGTATATGTGCCCCGACAGCCTTTAGCCGTGACCAAGACTGGAATAAAATACCTCTGAGGTGTTCGTGGAGTGGCAGCCATGTACGTTTATGTTTGTACATGAAATTTCTTGTTGGTGTTGTTCCTACTTGGAAGAACATTAACAGAGAAAACGTATCCATCAATCCATAAGCATTTTCTTCCTACACCAGTTCAGAGTATTTTAGGTCTGGAGAATTACACTGTAAAAAACTCCAATAGTCAGTGTTGTAAAAGATCTTATAAGTAATTTCTCTTCCCAATTTTATCAAGAGAAATGTTTTTATTTTAAGCAATGATGCTCTAAAAACATTAAAATTCAAAAAATATGAACTAGGCTGGCTTAATTAGCTCTTTTTCATAAAAACTAAACAATGACACTTAAAAATAGCCCAAGGATTCTAGTTCTGTTTGAATCATTGCTGATAAAGAGAATTAATTAAAATTACACCACTGTAAACACAGACCAATTTTAAGCATATTCCGAAAAGCAGTGTCAACAGGAAGTTGTATTTATCATATTTTGATTCTTATTTACACATGTCAATTTATCTAGTTTCCATGCAATCTTCATGCTCATAGGTATGTGCATTTTTTTGTGAATCTTTCAGACTGCAACATTAAAAAAAAAATGGCACAACTTGAAATTTAAAAAAAAAAAAAAACGGGAAGATTTGGATGCATAGTGAATTTGTCCTTCCAATTAATCCTGGCTGAAATTTTGACCAGTCTATTCACAGATTTGGTAGAGTTAATTTAAAAGAGTGGCATGGACACAATTTTCAAGTGTAATCTCCAAAGTTTACTCCGGCTTCCTCCCACAGTCCAAGAACATGCCTGTTAGGTTAATTGGCCTCTCTAAATTCTCCTTAGGTGTGAGTGTGTGTGAGAATGGTTGTTTGTCCTGTTTGTCTCCGTGTTGTCCTGCGATAGACTGGCGACCTGTCCAGGGTGTACCCGGCCTCTCACCCATTGACAGCTGGAGATAGGCACCAGCACCCCTCGCGATCCCATGAAGGATAGACGTGTTAGAAAATGGATGGATGGATGTCCAAAGTTTTAAGAGCATTAAATTAAGGACTTTTGGAATGCCACTTCAGAGGATAAATGTTATTCTGCTTTATTCTTTCCAAAACTAACTTGGATTCATATTAGGATTCATTGTCTTGACAAGCAAAAGGTGTCCAATTAAAGCATTGGCAAGAGTTTTTGCTATAAGATAATAAAGCTTACCTATGAACACTTTTGGCAAGTGTTTAGCTGCAAAAAACAATATCCTCCATGCCTTGTGGTGATGAACATGGTGTACCATCGCCCCCCTCTCCCCCTTGTGGTAGTATTGACATCATATTACTTCCAGGGAAAAAGCAACACATATGAAAAGAATAATTTTTTTGTTGGATTTCTATTCCTTACATCCTAAAGGGGAATTTAAATGAGCCAATGTCAGTATCGGGATACCAGATTTGCAGAAAATAAAAGTCAGTTATCGGAAATTGGGTACAAATCTTTGAGCATTGCATTTCTGCATTATCACTGCCCATCCCATTTTTTTTGTTTTAGCAACAGCCGAGTCCAGATTATTAATATGGCAATACAGCAATGTATACCTAAACTAAACTAAAGCCCCATCCACACGGAGACGAGATTATGTGTATCGCAAAGGTGTTTTGTCATTCAGGTGTTCAGTCCACATTGATCCGGCGGTTTTGGGAGACCTTGAATGATCATTTTTGAAACCAGGTAATAAAGTGGAAAAACTTAAAAACACTTGTGTACATGTGCCACATGTTTTCTTAAACAATGACGTCATGCTCTTTATCAAGTACCGAGAACCCCACATCGCAGTGTCTGAAAACAGCTTGGGCTGTTAGTAGTGCCCTGGGACCTTACCTTTCTAACGAGCCCACTCTACACGGCGTGTCACCAGCCAACCCACAAAAAGATCACATTGAATATTCGTAAGTGTTTGTGTCTGATCCAAAACAATGTTGTTGAGTTGTCTGTGCATGCCCGGTGTTTTTTTTGCATGCTTCTGTGGCAGTATCACAGCGCCACATATGGGCCTGGCATAGCTACTACAAGTTTTCAGTGGTGCTGCGACATCTCATATTTTTTTCTTAATCGTTTATGAATACCGTGTTTGTTTTCGTGTGAACGAGGCCTGAGTATAATTTACTTATACAGTACTGATACAAATATTTAACTAAGACGGTCTTTTTCTAGTAAAAAAAAATAAATATATTTATGAGACTTTACTGGCTTAGAAATAGCAAGAATGGCATCAGGTTTTTTTGCAATAAGCCTTAGGTACAGAGTGGTATTCTTTACTGTACTTCTTGAAAGTAGCATTACAGTGCAGTTTAATAGGGTACATAACCAGAGAAGAACAACCAACTGTGGATCAAGAAGAATCCATGCATCTGCATTTTGGGTCATGGAAAGAAACACCAAACCACGTGAGGTCTTTTTTTCCATCTGCAAGCCAGCTTAAAAACAGAGAAGAGCTTTTTCATCCAGGGAGACACTATGGAATAAAAACGCTGCTCGTTTGGAAAGTGCGGTGACCCCTCTTACACTTCAGATCACAACAAAAGCCCCCAGAGACGAGCAGAAAACATCTGTCTATCAAAAGGCTGCAACTTCTTACACCCTAGTGATACACACACACACCATTCACACATAGATGCCCTCAACCCAACTCCTCCCACTCACTCCAAATGTTACACCACAACACTGACACGGGGAAAACAGTTCCAATTCACCTGGTCGTTTGATGGCTCGCACACTCACACATGACAATGCATTGATTTTTATTTTATTTCATTTTTTTTCCCCTTCATCCCTCCCCCTCTTTTCTGGCTCTGCTGGACACGCCGACGGAGCAGTGTGGAGAAATCCATTAAGCCGACACTTCTCGTTTCCATTGACTGACGGGCCTTGACGGGCCCAGGCTTTTGGCCCTCCCGCTTGACTGGCAGCTCGACAGTTAAACAAGCCCTCCAGTTGCTATAATAGTTTAAAACACTTTCAATTACCCGAGTCAAACAAATCCAGCAGACAAGCACTCGGGCGCTCCTCTACAAGCAATCGCACACCCCAGCAGGTCCCTCTCCGCCTGTCGTTCAGTTTATGTCGAGATTGCAACAACCGTGGGGAAGATATCTTTTTTTTTTTTCCGTCTTTCTTACAAAGAAAACAAAAACTCTGGAAATAAAATTAGAAGAAACAAACTACAGGATACCATGAAAAGAAGGACAACTTTAAAAGAAAATCCGAAACCGTCTGCTGACAGCGAATGCAATAATTCACTTCCCTGCCGCTTGGTCAGTGTAGCTCTATGGGTTGCATTTACATGGAAAAAGATGACCTGATTCTACCACCCCTTCCAACTGCTCCTGTTACATTCACACATAAACAGGAGGTCGGGCATTTACCGCAAATCAATGAAATACTGCAGCCGTAAGCCCAGTCCATAAATCACTTGTTAACAAGCGAGTTCAGCTGCATCATCGGTCGACTCAGGTTTAAACACTCCCTTGATGCCCTAATTGGCAGAATACAGTTTGCAATTAAGAATTTCAGTAAAATTGACTTCTGTGTTCTGATTTTTAAAAACATCCACCCTGAACAAGGGTTCAAAACGAGAATAATATTTAGCATTTTTTCAACTCGCGCTGTGTACTATTTACCATCTTATTTTTAAGAAGTAGTCAGTTTGCAGTAACATCCATCTACTGTATTAATTTTGACAAATTTAGTAACTGAACATAAATGACAAATGTATAAAATTTTGAGATTTTAACAAATTAGTACTACCTGGGTTAATTGTGATGCTTTGCTCTCAAAATATATTTGGCACCTCACTTATATTGTTTTCTAAAAATGAGAAACTGTGAATCCAAATAGTACAGAGCATTACGTGTTAATCTTTAGAAGTTTTTAAACCACTTTTGGCGGTTCAGTTTTAAATCTTTACCAAACTACAGTTTTAAAACAGCAGCACTTTCAAAAGAGTGATGCGTCCAAATCCTACCACCTCATAATTATCTGTGGTCTTTCTGACCAGAAGTTTTTCCAGTTCTAAGAACGAAAGATGACTATGATGGCATTCCTTAAGCCAGCTGGCAGGTATTGCACAGCAACAAGTGGGGAAGGGGAACCACAGAAGCCGAGAAAACTCAGTTAATTTCTCTGGCATCTCATTTAAGTGAATTTAAACTTTTTAAAAACATTGTTAAATTGTGATTCTTGTAACCAAAATCAGTTACAAGTTTGCTTATTTCAATGCATGATTTCCTATTTTGCTATTATAGTTTGAGGTTTTTTTTTTTTGTACAAGGTTTCTTACCCTTTTTAATTTTTACCTAAAAGTTCTAAATACTTTGTGATGGACTCAGCCACACATATTACATAAGCCACATTCACACCTTAGAGTTTTGCTACATTTATACTTTGCAGCCACAACATTCAATATTTCAGTATTTCCTTTTTTTACTTGGGTTTTTCAACTTTACATTTGTGTCATGGATGCCATTTATGTATAGAAAGAAGCATTCATGACTGCATCTGTTGCAGCGAGTCACCCAGGCCCAATAAGGTACAGGTGGACAAATTCTTATATCTTTTTGGATTGATTGCTTCATATTTGCTTGGTCTAGACCAGGGGTGTCAAACTCATTTCTATATTGGGCCACATTGGCATCATGAAGTCACTAAAAGGGCCTGTTGCTCCTGTATAGATGATACTTTTGATTTAATTTAATTTCAGTTTACATAGAAATATTGAAAACAATGCACAGTAACATACAAGTAGCACCTTAGAATCAGTTTATACAGTTTATCTGCTAAAAGAAATTTGATATTGGGGTGAGTTAAACTACAAATTCTCATCATTCTACATCACTTTTTCTCCTTCTGGACATTTCTGGGTTGTTTTAATGTGTGGTGGGAAAATTGACACCTAGTGGTATGATGCTGTTACTACAGCGTAAAAAAAAAAAAAATAATCAACATTCTCTACAGGAGGCACAGTTTTAGCCATTTTATAAAGTTTAAAAGGATATATGTCTCTACTTTATGACATGATCTGCCTTTTTTGGCTCTTGAGGGCCGGATAAATTGCCTTGATGGGCCGGGTTCGGCCCGCGGGCCTTGAGTTTGACACCTGTAGTCTAGACAAAAACAAACATAATGTTTAATATATTCTTAGCAGCAACAGCAGAATATGGGTCACTCTTCTCAAAGAGCTTCTTGTATTTAGGCAGGTTTAATAAGTGGGTGTGACCAAGTCTGCTTATGAGTTAGTCATTGGGTGCCAGTGGTCCTACTTGCTATGAAATTAAAATTAAACCACAGCGATGTAAAAGATGAATGCTTCGTGTTTCAGAAAATCTCATCCCAAAACAAAACAGGATCCATCTGCTTTATTCCCCACGGCTGGTGGACCAATTGTGTACTATTGCATTGTGGTCAATAGAGCCTATAAAAGGCCAGGACACCTCAGTTTAGTCTTTGGTCAAACAAAACAGCCATCTTGATTACTTTTGCATACGAATAGTTTTGAGAGAAAAGTATAAAACAATTATAACCACTGTCAAACTGTTGGCCTTATAAAATGTTAACTTAAATCCCGTTTGAGTGGCTCCATAGTGATAAACTTTTTTCCTTTTTTTAAAAAAAACAAAAAAAAAACATTTCTTTAGGTAGTACCAGTTAATTAGTGCTTACCAGCTGTGTCTAGTTGCTGAAATGACACAACATTATGACAGGCAGCTCCAGTGCAGCAAGTGCACATGACTTATGCGTTCAAAACACTGGAGCAGTGGGAGCCTATCCTCACACAAGCCAGACCATAAATGTCATTCAGCTCATTGTGGTCTGGTAGGACTCAACGGGCATTAACTTTAACTGGAGCTGATAATGGCTGCATACCCAGCACTTCACAGATGATTGGAACATATTTTAGCAGAGTAAAATTATAAGGAGACTTTTATTTTTCCTACGTAGCCATCAAAACACACCTGTTCTGCTAATATATTGCATCATACATTAGATTTTACAGCTTAAAAAGGTAGCTAATTAGAAATATCTTTCTCAGTATGCTGAAGTGAGTTTTGCAGGAGCTCGCTATCAGGTTGCTTATTGATGTCATCAAGCTCATTCAGCAATCCTAAGATCTCATAGCTCCTGGGCTCTGCGAAGACAATAGTGATCATTTTTAACCCAAGAGAACCCGCGGCGATTTGATTCTACTTCACCTTTAGGTTTGCGAGCGGCTGTGTTGGAAAACAATGCTTCTTCTGAATCGCCCGCAGGCAATACTCCCCAAGCAAAAGGAACCCACAATATTTGGGACTACTTGAAATCTTTGTTTGTGCAAAGACCTGTCCGAGCTCTGCAGAGAAGTATTATACGAACGGAAGTCCAACTTGGACACCTAATCTTCCTATCCAGTTCAATACACCCAGGCGCCACCGTGCAAACAGCCCAGGACACACCATGTAAAGTGACTCTGCATCCCTCCAACCCCCATACCACCTTTGTCGTTGGACACTACTCACCCTTAACAACCCCCATTGATTTTCTTTTGTTTTCCCCTGATGAGGATCTGGCCAGCATTTAATCTAACATTGTAGCCTCCTGCTGTAGGACACGGCTGAGCATGGCATGCTAATCAATTGGCCACCGCAACACTGGCTGAGCAATTATCTTTACTTCTGCTGATGAGAAGTAAGTAGCTGTGACCGAGGATGCGTTTTTAGGCTCATCTATCGAGCCATCTTTGTGAAGAGGCAGAATATCAGCAACACATGTACGGTGAACAAGACTGTGCGTCATCAAAACACCAGCCGGTTCCAGATAGGTTTGGGTTTCTTATCTGAGACGCAAAGCAGATCAGGATTATATTATTGTCAAAGCCCCTTACTCAGTAATAATTCACATTTAGTCACAGCACTTCAAGGCACTAAGCATATTTCACTAAATACACCATCAAGCTCCTTGACAATAGCCCACTGTTTACAGAGATTTGACTTGACCATTTATGCTGCCCATAATCCAATTTTTTTGTTACGGCGAACCTTCTTTAGGCAAGCACACATTAAATACTTGCTACAATATTCTAAAAATACTTTGCCCTTGCATATTTCTTCTTTTGTTTCCCTTATGGGGATGGAAAAAAAGTTAGATCAATTACATTTTAATATCAGGTTAAAATCGATTTGATCTAAAACAAACACCAGGATTATATTATTACAAAATTGACCAGTATGAAAAGAAAATGCAATTTTAAAAACAACCACATTTATTGTCAAAAGCTACCCAAGCAAACCTGAAACAAAATAATTAGCCCTTAAACCTAATACAAAGGTCAAAAACCTGTTTAACTGCCAATTTTTATGTTGCTGAGGGTTTTTATTGCATTGATGATGGAGGGTTTTATGCATTAGTGATCTGTTCATGGGGATCCAGCAGCATCTCAGTTGTATATACCTTTGGACTTTTGACGATGCCATTTCAAAATATTCATTTTTTTTCAGCCACTCAGAGTTGCTTGTGTACTTTGGATCATTGTCTTGCTGCATAACCCAAGTGCATTGAAGCTTAATATCATTAACTGATGGGTGTACAGTGTCCAGAGAGAGCTTTCAACAGAGAGCAGAAATGGCTTAATCAATCACTGCAACCAGTGGTTTTGGCTTTACTCTGCCAAAAGATGTCATATTTGCCCAGTCGAATCATGAGCACTGACCTTAACTGAGGGAACAGAGTCCTAGGGTGCTTTAGATGTGCTGGAACCTGCTTGATGAGTTGTTGCACTTTGAATAAGTTTGAGAGGCTGGCCCATCCTGGGTAGTTTCAGCACCATGCTTTTTCCCCATTAGTGGATAATAGCTCTTATTGTAAGTCACTTGAGTCCTAAAGCCCTAAAATGCCTCTAAGCCTTTCCAGACTAGTAGATGTCAATGGGGGTGTTTGACATATCATCTTGATCTGCTCTAGATGGACCCATGATGTGTTGCTTTCTGAGATCTTTAGGCCTAATTTATGTTGTCCTACATGTTCTGTTTAAGTGTTTTTTTTATTCTACAGGTCAGGCAGCACTTTACATAACACTGCCTTTCAATCAAGCTTGGAGGCTGGTCGGCAAATGACCAATCAGCAATCGCAATTTGTCCCAAAGTGAAATGCCTCTTACCTGCGGAAGCTGCAAGCCTTCAGCCAGACAACATTTTGCATTACAAATGCATGACGGTCAGATGGAGTTTGTCAAAAACTTTGGTAAAAATGGTTAAACATTGTCAGTGGGTAAAGTACAACTCAGACATGCGTCATCCCCTATATGTTTAGAGGCTGGACTACAGTTTATTCCTTTCCTAAAAAACAGAAAAAGTTTAGAAAAATTTAAGATGGATAAAGGCAAGCGGCTGACCCCATGAGCAGCCAAATACAATAGCAACTGTAACTACAGCATGTTCGTCTGTACGGAAGGTAACTTCATTTTTGTTCAATTACCTAGTATGCTTAGTGCCTAAAAGAAAGTGTAACACTTGCCACTAGTTCTGCTGTGTTTTGTGTGTTCTGGATATATCCAAGTAGCAACTTCTGGTTGCATAAATTTAAGATTTGTCAGCCATGATCAGTTAACATGACTCTCAATAACTGATGAATAAAAGAGTGCTCCAGAAAATATCCATATGTTGGTCTGACGTGGGTGGTGGAGGTGGGTCCACCTAAGGCCAGGCTGGTTTGGACAGGTTTTTAAATAGTAATTTTTTGCATTTTTATCGAAACGTTAAAATTTGGTTGAAGATCTGAAATTTAATGCATCTGACAAAGAAAACATAAAAAAAAAAAAAAAAACAAGAAATCCTATGCGTTTCATAGCTATTTAAATATCTCAAGCATTATGATCACAGAATTAGTCATCCTCACCACTAATTTGACAATCACAAAGTTTTAAACATTTAATCCTGCCCTGGATGGGATCATTTGTGACACTAAAAAGGTAAATTTGTTTCTCACCATTAGATTTTAGGCTAGTTTTAATCCTCTCCCACCTGAGTGAAAAGATAATAACATCTCTTATTAGTAAAATAGCCTGTATTTAAGTTTAAGACCCCGTGATTTGTTGTTGAACAAGCAAAAATAGCAAGAAAATAGAAAATATGATTATATGCCACACAGTCATTTTACCTTATTTATTTCCTATGATTCTCGCAATAGTCACTGTTGTAAAATAAAAACAACAGAAAATAAAACAAAACTATCTAGGTCTCCTTTCATCACCACATAAATAAATAACCAAAATATAGACCACATCCCCACTGTACATCAAACACGGCCAATATTGCATATGACAAGCCTGGCAATTAACAATTTCTCTCACTCTGAATTGGAACCACATTAAAAAAAAAAAAAAAAACGATCAAGGCTAGCTGATATCCACAGACGATGCATAATTTATGTGGCTGGTACAAAATACCGTTCTGTTGCAGTTTTGTTCATTCACTCGACTAATTCATTGAAATAAAGCATCCCAGAGGGGTATCCGTGTAATCTAGCCTAATCCCAGATTGATTTGAGAAGCAGTCGCAGACACAAAACCTGGAGAAATATGTGGGAGCTTTCCGTCAGAGGAGCAAGGCTGGAGGAAGCTAAATGAGCAAGAAAGGAAGCTCCGAGCAGAGGCTTCACTTTCAAATGGTGAAAAGCAAAGAGGTATTTATTTGAAACACCATTGAACATAATAGCTGATTTAAAAAAAAAAGTTTTTAACCAGTTTTAGATTTAAAAAAAAATTATTTTTAAATCCCTTTTGATTTTCTTAATACTTTTATTTATTTATTTATTTATTTAATTTTTTATTGGGGTGTACTTGTGATGGAATCTAACATACTTTACTTTTGCTATATCCACATGGAGCTAAATACTGTATCCGCGTGAAGCCAGAAAAGCCTTAATAGACATTGCAAAACCTATGCAAAGCCAGGGGGTGGCACGTTAACGCTGCCAAGAAGCAAAGAAGGGCGAAGAAGGAAGAATAGCAGGGCAAAAACAAACGTAGGAAAAAAAAAAGATCAAGGTGATCAAGAAAGTTTGTGTGGACTGATGACAAGGCAGTCCATGCAAGCATAATGGAGATGCAAAATGTGTTGGTATAAAATACACAAGAAATAGAAGAGAGTTTGAAATACAAACACAACTCAGACGTCCAGCATTGACGTGTTAGTGCATGGGTGTCAAGAGAGAGGCGAGGCCTACGTCCCCCAGTGTGCATCAACACATCCGTTTGTTGCTGGTTATGTGGATGGGTTGTCCAGGCAGAGGTGCGGGGCGGCTTCAAACTTTCCCCACTCAGGGAACGGGTTTCAAATCTTGTCGGATTCGCCGGGACTTAGTCTGAACGGGACTCTCTACCCAACCAAGAAATTTGTCAGATACAGCCAACCCCATCTTCATATTTTAGTCAATCATTCTTGACTAAAAACAGTAACTTGACACTTAAAGGGGACATATCATGGTTTTTGATCACTTCTTTTTTTACATTGAAATCATTTAACTGTGGAACGGCAATGCTTCGGTCTGAATTCCTCGTTATTGTTGCTCCACAGCCCCTCTTTTACTTCTGTTCTGAAGTTTCAGAGCAACTTGTTTTGGTGTACTCTTTAAATGCAAATGAGGCACTTCACACCCCCCCCCCCCTGAAGATTGCAGGGTGCGCACCGCTCCCTTAAATTCAGCCATTTTTGTAGTATGCTGGGGGATGGTGTACTGACCTGTGTGGGTTAATACACCCAACAACTGAATGTTTTCACTTACAACTCTTTTTACAGCTGCATCCATTAGACTATATTGCTGTGTCTCCTGATGATCAACAACCTTTTGATATTAAGAGTTATATTTAATCAAAATATTTAACCTTAGATTTTTTTTAAAGTCAAATAATATGTTTTATCATCCGAGGAACATTTCCATAGTTCAACTGTATCGTTCTGCGATGGTGGAGCAGAGGTTAGGCAGTTTGTCCTGCAATTGGCGGGTTGCTGGTTTGATCCCCTGCTCTTACTGTCTCATTCTGTCCTTGGGCAAGACTCTTCACCCGCATTGCCTGCTGGTGGTGGTCAGAGGGCCGGTGGCGCTGGTGTGTGGCAGACTCACCTCTGTCAGTCTGCCCCGGGGCAGCTGTGGCTACAAACATAGCTCACCACCGTCAGGGTGTGAATGGGTGAATGACTAAAACTGTCGTGTGAAGTGCTTTGGAGGTCGTCAAGACTAGTTAAAAGTGCTATACAAGTACAAGCCATTTACCATTTTACCATTTCTTAGCCGAATGCAAAGGTGATTCCACACAGTTTAATAACACGCCAAACTGTTTACTGTAAAGCTCTCCTTGCTGGTCTTTCTAAGAAGAACATGGCTCAGCTGCAGTTATTGCAAAGTTGCAAAAATGCCACAGAGGACCAGAAAGAACTTGTATCTCATAAATTATCTGAAATGGCTACTTGTCCACGTTACAATGGCCACCTCGCCATCAGCTAAATCTTTGGCTCCCACCACAGACTCAGATTTGGGTTGAGACTCAAACCTGGGGCCAATTTCAAACTTCAGAGAAAAAAAAAAAAAAAAAAAAAAAAAAAAAAAAAAACCACATGAAAAAAAGCAATAGCAAGAAAAAAAAAACTGCCTAGCATTTTCTTTAGATGTAGCAACCAGGTTTTCTGGCCCAATACAGATTTTCAGTTTTCATTGAAAGTCTGACTGGATAATACCAACTTGTTTTTTTTTTTTGTTGTAAAAAGTAATTCATGAGTTAGGAATGTGCATTAAGGTTTTTTGATAGAGGCAATATATTTGGTTCCGACAAAACCTGAAGGAATTACAAGAGTATCCTCCATTTATGCATTAACATATGAAGGGTTCATTTACAAAAACAGAACTTCGTTTTTAATAAATAAAAAAAATAAAATAAAAAAAAATGTATTATTTAGTTAAGGTGATACCAGTCCAACTAAAGGTTGGTGAATTTGATCAAGTAAGAGTGAGATAACAAAATAATGACATCTCAAAAATATACCTTTATTATAAAAAGGACCCCACCCCCCACTTACGTTTTAGTTTTTTTGGCTAAAAACAGAGTCATCTGTTTTTGTAAATAAACTCTTCATATATATGTCCACAACCTTTACCTGTTTTTATTGAACTCCAGAAAAAATGCATTAAAAGACAAACCAGTGATGCCTTTATTGACCAAAATGGTGGAAACATTTACTACTTATGCATTGATGCTGTTATAAATAAGGGAAAACAATCTAATTATTTAGCATTTGACCTCCCAATTACCAATCTCAGGTTGACTGATTAGTGATAAGATATGCATCCAACTACATCCTGTATGAATGCAACATCACTCAGTCCTCGCTATATTGCTCACTCCATTAGGAGAAATAATCTCCACCTTTGTCTTTGTTGCAGTTACACTCCTGATACCTCTTCGCTGCACACTGGTTGACTTCTCAGGGAGCTACACTACATCATTATCGTTTCTCACAGACCCTGCAGCCCAATCTTGTCCCACTTTGACTAAAACGACAACGAAGTCCATGTTCCTTCTTTGTCTCCTTGCCGTCGTGACAGCAGAGAAGAGAATTAACAAAAGGTTTAAAAGCAAGGTGATATTTAAAAAGAACAAAAGCTAATTCACTGCAACAGATACTAGCCAATTAACTGCGCTTTATTTCTTTAAAAAAAAAAAAAATTAAAATCACATTCTGGCTTTTCTTTTGACAGGGTTACAAAAAGTATGAGAGAAATTACAGTCTCTGTTGTCAGTCTTTTTTTTATTGTCAGTCACCTGTACTCTCAAATTCAGTGCGCTTTAACTAAAAGGTAACTGGATATGAGTGTTGTAACTTATATTTTACATAAATGTTATCAAGCTACATCTATTGATGAAACCCTATTTTCCACATCTTCTGTTGGTTTAACTTATCTTATTATGCAACTGACTTTGGTGCTTTTAAAAACCTTAACCTTTAAACTAGGTTTTTTTTATTCTTAGTTATTTATGGAGCCACAACTGGTTAAAAAAGTAACATTATTTAAAGATCAGAAGGCTCCATCTAGTGAGATCATCCAGTTACTGCAAATCTTTGATATAAAGTTAAAAATGAAAGACATTCTTAAATCCATTAACATATGCCTTGATAGACCCAATAATTCAAGGATGCCTATATATTAAAATTAACCTCTGCATTATAGAGAAATGTCTCCTTTCTACACGCAAATACAGTCATATTCTATAAATTAGAATATACATTTCTAACATAACAATGTTTTTAGACTGTGGGAAAAACGTATAGTACCTTTCCAGACATTTTGTCAAAGAACAAAGAGGTCCATGTGTCTCCTTTATATTAGACATACATCTTCCTGGTGCACCTGGAGGGAACCCACACATGCACAGGGAGGACATGCAAACTGCATTCAGAGAGACACTAGACAGACAAGAAATCCCATTGGTTTTTAACTTGGAACTATAGAACATATTTAAATTTGATTTGATGTAATTTCTAGATTCAAGCGTCTACTTGAGAGGTAAGTGAAATAACACACAAAGGGCAACTAAAATGTGTTCATGGCTCATTGCAGTCTGCCGTAGATGGTTCCAGGAGTTCTCAAGAAAGTTTGACCGCTTGCACTTCTCTTCCGAGAAGAATGGGATGAAGAAAAGCGCAATGAGCTCAAACAGCAGTTGGTGCAGAACATCTTTCCACGGCTTGAGAGCCCCTAATATACATACACTAATCTGCATTAAATTTTTTTTAATGAGATTTTTTTTTGCTGCAGAATTAGTACAATATGGTTATAATTCCAAGAGTCTTTTGAATACTTTAAAATTTTACAGATTTATTATGCTCATCCACCTTAACTTCCTCAGAGTTTATTGCTTGTGTGACTTGATCATATCTAAAATGAATCCAGTAGCCAGAAGACTGCGCAATTGGCAATCACATCCTCTATCCATAAACATTCATAATCTTTCATAGCAACATATTTGACAGCATCAATTGTATGCATATCAGCGAGTGTTTCATATGTCATCTGGCTCCACTAACTGATACGGTGCATCAGGACAGAATAACTCACATCTCACTAAACAGATCTAACACTGCCCATTGGAACAAGTGTCATTTCCGGCGCAGTTTTAAAACCTGTGGTGTTTTAAAAAAAATACACTTTTAATCCACAAATGCAACACAGAGCATAAAAATGGACAATTGCACCAGTTAGGCAGAAACAGGAAAAATATTTATGTTTATCCAAGCTTTGGCTCAACCAGTTTTTCAATAAATTCCACAGAAATGGGTCCTAAAGCACAGTAAGAGTACTTAAACACATTTAAAATTCAGATTATGGTTTATATAAAAAAGGAAATTAATGTGGTGATTCAGATTCACCACTGCTATAAAAAGATGAAAAACAAACAAATACAAAACTGAACCCATTTTTTAATTCTCAAAACAACTGCACCTGGATAAATGTTCAGAGGGCTCCATCTAGTGTCTAGCTGCATAATTGTTTTAGCCCTGGTCAGGTTTTCTTCCTAGTTGTTTTTAATGTTTCATTTGTATCTGTTTGCCACTGTAGCACTTTGATGTTTAATGTAAAATGTAAAGTGCATTATAAACAAAAAATATTTCTGAGCAGCTTTTAAAACAAGTTTTAGATTATTTAATGAGTGGTTCTTACGATCAACTATAGAGTATATCAAAGGCTTTAATCCCATTCACATCATGAAGAAGAAATTGCAAGGACAAACGTAATTATGCATTGACACGGCACCACACACCCCTTCATATAAAAGACATTTAGCCTTTTTCTTTAAAGCTTTGCATCCCAGGGACTTTTTCATCCTGATTCATTTGCTTTTTTAAGCGTTGTGCAGTCTTCAAACTCTTCTGGCTACTTTCTAGAGAGTGACTGATGCCAGCTTGCATAAACCTTAGGTGTTTAGGGTGCAAAAGAAAAACTGATCTTGATAATTCATTTCTCATATATACACACACTGCACTTTTTTCATTTGTTACAATTAGACCTTAGTATATCAAACTTTTAATATACAAAAGATAATCCGATTAAACATAAAAACACATTTGAAATAATGATTTCCTTTTTGTGAAAATGCAATTGCATTGCCTTGTTAATTAATTCAGCTACCTACGATTTGCCACATTTTTAAATTCAATTTCACAAGCCTCATTCTCATCTGTGTACTCCTCCACCCAAAGAATAAAACTAATTAAAATTAAATAGATACTGTCTTAAAAAAATTAAAACTTAGGATGATGAGTCTCAAAAAGAAACATTCTAAAATAAAATAAAAAAAAACTGACTGGTAGCCATGGTGGTAGCTTCAAAACTTGACGAGCAAGCCCCTTCTTATCAAGACAACTGAAGCCAGCAGTCAGACACATGGGAGAAAAGCCTAAATCATTACCTGAATTTCAGTTGTTCTCAGCATTGATCTACTTCGCAGGAGCTGTCAGACGTGTCCCTTCTCCAACACACCTGACTGAATTGAATGGCTCAGTACCAGGCCTCTGCAGAGCTGAATGACATGCAGATGAGGGAATTTGACTCAGGTGTGCTGGAGAAGAGCCACGTAGCTCCAAGGACCAGACAACCCAGATAAAAATGTTTGTGATGGTTCTGATATGAATAAAGTTTTCTTTTTCTTTTTTTTTTAAATAAAATAGTTAAGTAATGATCCTGTGACAATTCTCCTGTAGTTTGGTGGTTGGAGACCTGTGCAGTTTTTTTAAAAGCAGGAATGCATGTCAGGCACTCTGTATCTCTGTAGTTTGAAACAAAGTTTTAAACAATCTATGAATCAACTCTCCTAATCCAGCAGACACTTTGATTAAATGTTGACTCATATGTGCTTTTTTTTAAGGCTTACTTTTTGATATTTTTAAGACAAAACATTTTATACAACACCTTCCTGGAGAATGGACACATACCAAAAAAAAAAAAAAAAAAAAACTAAAGCCAGAATGCTCAGGGACCACTACATCCAGGCTATTTAATCTGACTCTTGTATTATTGTCAGTAGGCCATGTGGAAATGAATCCCAGTCAACTGGATGATAACAAAATAGACTTGCTACCTCTGAGTACACGACACTCAGTCATCCAGGTCAGCTAATGTGATGACCTGGCAGCTGCAGCTGACAGCACAATTATCACAACATGAGTCACAACGGCTAGACCGGGCTTCACACTTATCAGAACAACCACAGAGGATCACACAACCACCGAAAACAAACTGCTTAACCTAGTCTCCGCAGTGCCCGGTTCTCTTGGGTGTGTGTGACATGGCAGAGGCCTTCTCTTTTACACCAGCAGTTCGATGTTTGGGGGGATGACATCAGCCCGATCCTCTTGGAGGTCAGCCTGATTGATCCGGACCCGGTGTGTGGAGGGCAGCGACTGATGGATGAACAGCTGCTCCCTCTGAGCTGGGTCCGACAGCCAGCGTTGTTACAGCAGTAAAAAAAAAAAAAACACCGGTCAGGTATCCATGGATGACACAGCAGTGTTCACCTCATTAAAAAACAAAATTAAATCTTAAAAAGTAGACAGGGTGTCCCTGTGGACACCCTGTCTACTTTTTAAGTAGGGGAGCCCTGTGGCTCCCCTACTGTGGAACCAACTCCTCACTGGGAGTTGGTTCCACAGTAGGGGAGCCTGATCTGCTTTTAGAACCTCTAGGAACCACCAGTCGATCTGCAATCTGAGAAGGAAGTGCTCTGTTTGGAACATCTGGCACAATCAGCTCTCTGATGTATGATGGAGCTTGATTATTAAGAGCTTTATACGTGGGAAGAAGAATTTTTAAGTCTACAAGGACTATCCAAATGTTAATATCAAAGAAGAAATCATAGATAATGTTAATTCAAACACCTGGGTGTTGTAATAGCTCAGCATTAAAGGGGACTATATTGTGTTTTTCAGTTTATCCTTTTCACATCAAAATCATTCAGTTGTGGTCTATGTATAGTGGAACTGCAATCTTTTGGTTGAAATGCCTCTTTAATTTATCCCCACGTATCCACTCTTTTACACCTATTCTGAGGTGTGTCTGAGAGCAACTCGTTTTTGTGCTGTCTCTTTAAATCTAAAGGGGGCCCTTCACACCCCAACACCTTCCAAGTTGCAGTGCGTTCCACTCCACCATTTTGGCCATTTTTAGAGTATGCTGGGGGACGGTGTAATGACCAACCAAATGTTTTTACTTACTTCCGCATCCTCAGTCATGGACTACAACATCGTTCAGAGAAATAAAAATGGTGGATTTGCGTGACTGGTAAGCTGCAAGCACATGACTTGCAGCTTACTTAGTACTTTAGCATCTTTTCTAGTTCTGCAGCAAATACTGTAACATAATTGTTCAAAAACAACATAGAAAACCAAGAAAACTGAACTGCTTGAAAAATATGATCCAAAAAGAATATAAGGACATCTACACAGTACTTGGACAGACTACGTTTACGTTTTCTGCACTCACAGAGACTCCAAGAATGAAACAAAATGAATCTAAGGCCTTAAAAAGGTGGATTCTTGAAATTTACCAATAGGTAATGATAGGTCCCCTTTAAAACATTTAAGTGACCGAAATGCACTCTGGGATAGGTCTTTGCAGCCTTTAGAACAACTAGAAACGTTTTCACATCAGAGTCAAAACCTAAAACCTTTTATGGTCAGACCATGACACATTTCTCCTACTGCATGTCTTGTGGGTCACAAGCAAACAAGACAACCTTAAAATACGTAGAATCTTTGTTTAATCATGCATAAAACGACATGGCTGTGTGACGACTTGTTATATACTGAACACAAATAAAATGTTAAGTTTTAAAAATCGCTTTTGTTGATGTGAGTTTAGCTTTTTAAAGGTCCTCCATCATCCGTTACCTCCAGCTCCCAAGTTATTTGTTTTCCTGGCAGAGTAACAAGGTTGACCACCAGTAGGAAATCTATAGTATCACTAAACTGCCTGTGCAATATCTGTGTTTTCTTACCAGTCTATAAAAGGCTGAAACAAACTCCCTACTCACCTAAAATTACTATGAAGTATACAATTGTTCTCAGGAAACAAAACAGTGGATTTTAAGAAACCATTTGTCTTATTGTTTATTCTTCTTAGGATATATTTTAGCTGGATGACTGTTTAAGTATTATATAATTAATATTGTATGTATTATTTTCTTAAATCATATTTTTCTATTGTTTCTGTACAAAACATTTATCTTGATTTTTCTTTTCCTCACCTGCAACAGGGCCTGTTAGAGCTTAATGTTTTTCTCTGTACATTGTCCCTGATCAAATACATGCATATAAAATAAAGAAAACTACACCTGTTTATTATGTTTAATTATCTTCAGCTGCATTCTAAATATAGCTTCATATGATTATCATTCAGCCCCTGTTTGTTGAAAAGGACCGTTGCACAATACTGCTAAATATTATCAGCAAAATGAGGAACGGAAACGTCGCTGAACAGCTTTAGTATTTACCTGGAGGAGTGTTTCTCACCCTTGTCCTCAGGGCCCACAGTCCTTCATGTTTTACACGCGTTTCTGCTCCAGCACGCCTGATTTAGAGTGATTACAGCACCCCGTCCGTAGGCCCGCAGAAGCCTGTTAAGCACCCATTCATTTAAGTCAGATGGGTGGCAGAAGGGAAACAACAAAAACATATAAAACATTGTTGCCTGAGGTGCGGGTTGAGACCTAGAGGAAAAGAATATTGGCAACAAAAAAAAAAAAAGAGAGGTTGCACAACAAAACCTTGAAGAGCTTCTTCGTGCATTGGTATTAACACCTTGTTTCTAAATTAATAGGACATAGAATTGGTTCATTTTAGGTAAATAATGAGGTCAGACCAGTGTGAACGTACAGAGAAATTTAGATTTATTCATCTTTTGAGGCATACCGACCGGCCAGTGCACACTTCTGACTCCTTAGGTCACCCGTGGCAACAACAATTACCTTCAAAACGGTTTACTTGAACTTTTGTGGTCACCATCATAGTGTGTTATCTTAGGAGCTTGCAGCTAAATGTCAATGTGCTGTATCGGATTATTGTGACCAGCTCAGTGCCTGACCAGAAAATATTTTTTTTCCACAAATATACAGCAAAGAAGAGTTTGTGATATAAATTTCTCTCGCACAAAAAAAAAATATACAGTGTGCTTTCCATATTCAGCTTCTACTGCAAAGTAAATTGGGTTCTGCTGAAACAGTGCATACTGGACTGAGTGGACAGTAAAATTTGCACAGCTCACCCTGTGGTGAGAATGTGATTTATGAACAGAGTACCTTTCAGGAATATTAAATTTGTCCACATTACAACCACAAACTCTGATGTATTTGATTGCCTCTCATACAACAGTATTTGCAACACATTATATAAAGAAAGTCAAAGATAGGGGGAAAAATTATCATTGACATAAATGCGTGGTCAGCCCCTACTAGTCAGACCTTCAGAGAACTTTCCCTGGAACAGCAGCAAGTCTTTTTCAGGCTTTGCACATTTGCAGATGGAAATCTGCCCGTTCTTCATTGTATAATCGGATGGGAAACAGCTGTAAACATCAGCTTTCTAAGCCTTGCCACAGATGCTCAATTGGGTTTCAAATCTAAACTCTGACAGGATCATTCAAACACACGAATATGCTTTGATGGAAACATTTCGCCTGTAGCTCTGGCGGGATGTTTAGGGTCACTGCAGGTGTCCCCTGCCCCAGTCTTTAATCTTCTTCAGCTCCTTCCAGGTTTTCTTCCTGGACTGCCCTGCGGATACTTCCACACCTCCTATCTTCTATTCTGCCCAGCGTTCTTATCCCTGCTAAACTGAAAACATAATCATAGCACAATGCTCCAACGCCCATGTTTCACTTTCGTGACAGTGCTCTCAAGGGGATGTACAGTGTTAGTTTTTACAGCCACCATTAACCACGTGTCTTCTCTGTCATGGAAGTTACCTCTGGCCCAGTGTTTCTGTCTCGAGTTGTGTATCCTTACTGGACGAGCCACCGCTGCGACCAGCAATGTGTACTCGTTTTCTTTTCCGAAGAAAGAACAGGAGAAAGCGCCGCCTCTGTGCCAGCTTGTTGCTTGACATGGCTGTGTGTACGTCTGCTTCTGCTGTAGGTATCTTCTACTTTAGAGATACCCGTCGCCACTTTCCTGAGACTGAGGGATTCCTGCAGAGTCGACAACTCCCTGCAATCAACTAACCTGACGAGCCAGATGAATTTCGTTCCGCTTAGCTCCGCCTAGCTTCACTCACATCCATCTGGGACCTCTTCCATAGAGAGTGATTTTTCCAAACAATTTTATTGTCCAGCCAATCAGGACGCAGGGCTGGAGTTTCATAGATGTGACGTAGTGGAGAACCGACCGTGACGTGAGACTGTTTAGATTCAGACAACAATGGCGGCTCGCATCGAGGAAGCAAGCGTTAACATTGATGCTGCTATTTCTTCCGTGTTGTCCAATCTACCTAATATTGTTTCATTAAAACAACATCAGAGAACGCCTCTGAAGGCTTTTGTTGGCTGTTCTGTTTTATTTTTTCCTGCGTCGCTCTCATCAGCATCACGGGTTGGCTTAGGTGTGAGTGGTTGAAATAGCACGTCGATAAAGATGACAGACAAGTTGCTTATCCAATCATATGCAAGGATTTTTGATAAGGCCCAGCCTTCTGAAACGCCATTCCTATGGATCTGTTCCAGATGGATGAGTGGAGCTAGGCGGAGCGATATCTATTTGGCCAGGGTCAGGTTAGCAATCATCTGTGATAAAAGGAAAACCTTTTACAGATGACCAATTATAATGATCAACAACCATATCAGAACATAGTAGAATTGGTTTACAGTAGAATCAATGATATTGATCTGGATTCAATTTAGACCAAGTTTTTTTTCCCATATATTTGGATATGAGTTTGGCCTTTTGTCTTTTAAAGTGTTTTGGGATTACATTTACAGTGTTTACACATAAACTGAAGTGAATTAAACTCATATGCAGGTAGCCCGAGTTTCACAAGGGTCACCTGTGTACAAACTGCGTTTCAGAAAAAGAAAAAAAAGAAACACACTTCTTACAAAAGCAATTAGCCTTTTTTATTTTTTTTACATTGCATTGAAAATTTACATAATAGATTCATACATTTTACAAATAATTTCCTCATAAAAATATATTTCTGTACAAAACACTTTTTTATTCTATATTTTCTCTTTTTTTTTTCTCAAATGGTGATATATTTCCAATGTCCCCGGGCAGGAACGGCTTTAAGTCTTTTTAAATCACATGGGCGTTATTGCGCTCAGTCCGTAGGAAAAGCTTTGTGGCAAAATAGACTGAAGCTTAGAAAAGAAAATAGCCTCGTCCAGGAGAAGGAGAGGTTGTTGGAGCCAGTACATGTTGGCATGACGGGGTGTGCAGGTACCTGTGTGCATGTGAGAGAAAGCAGAGCTGATGGCACAGAGGGTCCCGTGACTTTTTTTTTTCCTTTTTTTTTTTTTTCTTTATCTTTTGGTAGGCACTGAGTCAGATTCTTACCAAAGGGGAGCAAAAACACAAGAGGAGCAGCAACAATCGATCAGAAACGTAATGAAAAGAAATCATATCACCGCAGCAGTGTAGAGCAGGGTGGTCGCTGGGTGGGTAAACAAGAAAGCCCCAGCTGTACTGCTGCTTTTAAATCAGTAATGACTTTAAAAGGAGTTTAGTGTCGGCTGGTGGCAGCTGGCGCCTGTGGTCGCAGCGGCGGGGGCGTTGAGAACAGAGTGCTCCCTGGCACCCGGACTCATTAAAAAGCACAAAGTTATTTATCATCTGAGGCTTGCTCTTCAGATTCTTCAAAACAAATCCAAAGTCATCTTTTTTGCGAGGTGGGGTGCGCATCAAAGCTGCAGAACTTAGACTAATTCTGACATTTGACATGTATTTTTTTTTGTCTGTTTTTCTCTTCTATCTTCTTTTTTTTTTTTTTTTTGGTCAATTAGGAACCAGGTAGGAACAGTGTAGTTTATGCTACATTTTGAAAGTTTACAGTTGCTCATTTGAATGAAAGAGGCAGTGTACCATTCCCCATATCTCAGCAGGAGTTTTGTGGCACACGGCGCCACGAGAAAGACAAACAGCCTACGTTTGCTGAAAAAGAGAACATGAAATAGGCAGTTTCCAAGACGCATTGAATTTGTCATCAGGAGGTGGCAGATCAGACTAAATGCAACCAGCCGTATAACATTAAGCAAAACCGTATGGCTTTACAGGGAAACACGATTAAAAAGGGACCGCAGTTTTCATCTGTTTTTGATGATCAACTAAGTTCTGGCTTAGCATTTGATAAAAAAAAAAAAAAGCTAGGACCGGGCTCTTTAGCAAACTGTAAACTTAAAGCAAGGCATGCAGTTGACTTGCTTTCAAGCTGCCACCAGCAGCATTACCCTTTTAAGCTCTAAATTAAAAGTTTCTATTGAGCTTTTTTTTCCTGATTGTATAATTCATTTTCACCGGTCTTATTGTAGATGAAGAATCTATCAAAACTCTAGAAGTTCAGATAAGAGGACCTTTTATCAACTGGTTCTTTTTTTAATTTGTGAAGTCAGGTGCTTCTTTAACTGCACGAGATGTAAAAGCGGATCCTGAATCAGTGATAATGCTTTTAAGTCTTGTCCTTCCAAACGAGTAGTTATTTATAGGCTGTGCCATTTACCCCACATTTGGCACCCCTCCTAAAGAAAACCATGTAAAAAATAAATTAATATTTCACAGCATAAAAGTAATCTCACAGTCAAAGAATTTAGGAAAACTCAGGGAAACGGACACATTTTCTTACCGATTCCAAACAATCCTTACAAAACGTACTTAACTGGAGCATTTTTACATTTGTATTTCACTTTTTAAAGCAAGGAATTTTTTTTATCCTACGATTAAAACCTTAAACCCGTTTGGAATTTAAGTGGAACAGCGTGCTTCTGTCAGATGAGACGTTGACAGGTTTTCTTTTAGCGACAAAAACACTTGCAGTAATTCCATCATAAACATGTGGCCCAGTATTAAAGCACGGTGGAGTGATTATTATTTCGTGGGCTGTTTCTCTTTCAAAGGATCCGGGAATCTTGTTAGAGTGTGCAGCATTGTCTGATCTTTGAAAAAACATGGAGCTTTACAAAAAGATCTGAAGGAAAACTGAAAATGGCTCATCGCTGCGTATTACCGCAGCACAAGAAGCCAAAACAAATTGTTTGCCAGTCACAAAATCCTTCTCCATCCAAAGCCATCCCACTGTGGCGACATCAAGCCTTTGGAGAACCCTTATTGAACTTTTCTATGTTGAAACAGTGTGACATTTTTCAAGAGAAGATCTTCTTATTGGTAAAATAGGAGTGGTACAAAGTAGCAATAGCAGGCAAGACAATAAGGTTGACACCCGTGATTTTGTTAAATAGATTTGTTTTAAGTGGGATTTTTTTTTTTACCATATCTATTTATTAAATATACTTAAATTAAAGGGCAGTGTGAGATTATGCTACAGTGATAAAGGTTCATTTATATTAAGGCTTTTTACACAATAATTAGCGAGGGTGCTGTAGATAACAGATTAGATTGTAGTTTGCCCTTCTTATCTGTTCTGCACAGACATCGCCTCTCACATGCTTTCACTGACTCTGCAGGTTCTATGTCGACTCCTCAGGATTTGACACAAACAAACAGGAACAGAGCAATGTCAGCGTACAACACAAGCTTTCTTGAGCCATCATACCCAAAGTACACATAATACAGGTAACCGACAATCGTCACTAATTCTTCTGCCCAATTGAAAATGGAAATGTCTAATTTTCACTAACATCTAAGAGGTTGTTTGATTTCTGTGGTTTTCACAGTGTTTTGAATTTCTGCCCCATTTCAAATTTAATCTTTGCTTTTTTTTTGCAACTCTAACTCTAACATATTTTAATAATAGACAAAGGAAACTATAGGCAATAAAAATAGCCGTTTGAAATGATTTCTTTTCTTAAGAATGAGAAAAAGCGATCTGAGCCCCTTTACATTAAAAAGTAATTGCCCCACTTGTTAAACTAGGAATTAACCGTGGTTGAGTTTATTTATTTATTTTTTAGTCAGTTTTTACAAGCCAATGCAGGTCTGATTACTACCAGTCCGGTAAAATCCAGACCTCACTTAAAAAGAAGCTAAAAGAAACGCTAGCCATCATGCCTTGATCTCAAGACAAGAACAAATAAGACAATTATGTATTTTGAAGGCTATGACTTTTGCAGCAGTAAGTAAGCAGACTTTATAACTTACTTTTCTAAATGCTTGAAGCATCTAGCTGTGCTGCAATACAAACATTAGCTGGTATAAGAACAGTGACCTTGATGTCCAAGCAGTCAGGTTTGTAGTGGGAAAACAGTCCAATGTGAATGGCTGAGTCAGAAAAGCTAAAAAAAAAAATGTAACTAAGATTAAAGAATCCTTTAATGGCTGCATTAAACAATTCTGCAAAGAAAAGTGGCCCAAAATTCGCCAAAAGCGAAGTAAAAGAAAATCCTCATTGCCAACTTTTGCAAATGATTGATGGGCAGCCAGTTTTCAGATTGAGGGGGCAATTATCTTTAACACAGAGACAGGCAACTTTGGAGAAGTTTTTTTTTTCTCCTTAATCAAGAAATCATTTGAAAACTGCTTTTATTAATTACTTAGGTTATGCTTGTCTAATATCAAAATGCTGTGCAACACCACAATACAAAACAGAAGAGATCTGAGAGTGGGCAAGTATTTTTTCGCAGCATTATATGCTGATCACATAGCTGAGTGCTTTCCGGCGCAAATGTCACTGTTAAGCAAGAAACGCCTGTTTTATACCCCCAGACGATCATTTAAAGCCACCAAAGTGCAAAAGTATCTCCAATTCTGGGTTTTAAAACATCTGCCATTGAGTTTAAGGTATGATTGTTGCTGGTAAACCTTGCATTGTGATAATGGCAACAACACCACGCCTCAGTGAGAAAGACAGCGATGGTGACGGGGAACTCCATGCCATAAATGAATTTCAAATAAACTAGATTTTGCAGTGGAAACTCTGTGGGTTGCATGTGAAAAGCAGATAGCTCTGATGTCTTTTACTCTGATAATTCTTCTTTTTCTAAAAACTCTGTTAGAATCTGCCCCCTCCCTCCCCCACACACACCATTTACCCTCCCTTTGTGGTAAATATATAGCACAAAAATATAGGTGGTGAATGCTCCCCGAATATATATGCAATAGATTTACAGATCAGAAGATTCTGCAGCTGTAACAAACAAAGAAGGTAAGCACTCTCAGAGTGCAGGATCACGTGGACGATGTCCACAGACGCAGGGCGAAAGACCCTGTCTTTCTAAACCTGTCTATTCATTTATGACTCCTGTCTAACAGCCTGTTTCTGCGTGTCTGTCTGCCCGAAAGCCTCCTGCTTATATCTTGGAGTAAAGATAGATTGAAATAAAAAAAACAAAACAGGACCTTTCTGTCCCTGTGTTAGTCCATCTCTCGTTGCGTAGACAGGTAGTGTCCCTGCGAAATGTGCTTTAGTGCTGGAGCTTTCTCTGTTTCCAAGTCATTTTTTTTTTCTACCCTTGTGGTCCGCCGGAGTCCTCCGCTTTCGTTTGGCCTCTTTCTGATCACAACCTGCTGGCAAAATTCTCAGGTTCAGGAATATATTCTCCTGGAGGCTATGTCCCGTTTGACCTGATCTGATTCATCTTGTATAAAGGAGGAGGACCGATCACTTTCAGTCGATTACTTCAGGTCAGACAAGCTCTGATTGGTTGTGTTAGGATTGTAAGATCTCGTCCTTTTTTTTTTTTGTTGTTGTTAATGACTTACTCACTCTGCTTCCAGCTCAGTTAGAGGCTGTCTTCATCGCGTTAGAGGCAGTTTATCCATTAGATGAGTCAGTCTCTCATCTCTCCTGTTAGTGCTAGCTCCACTTTAGACTCCTTGTAAGTTTCGCTTTGCTCTAATCCCAGCTCAGTCAGGATTACAGCTCCATCTCCAGGGATGCCCTATCCCTATCATCATCCCTTGCTTAGCGGTTAGTCTCGTTTCAAAGCAACTTTTGCTTCTGTCTAGAAGCATTAGCCTTCTTAGGCTCCATGTAAGAAGAAGAAGAAGAAAAAAAAATAGAGACCAGTTTCACCAGTCTCAGCTTGTCACGGAGACGGGAGAGGGTTCCATGTGGTTGTGAGGTTGTTGTAGTTCCGTGGTCGTTTTAGAAACAAGTTTTGTCTTCATAACCAGTCAGAAGGTTTCAGCAATATTCTGCCGGTGACAAAGTTGTTTTAACTGTCGGTATAATTTCACAGTGTCCTTAATGACATCTTTGATATAATGTCGCAGGTTCTCCTAAGTTTCTGATGTGTGATCATAGCCGGAGCAGATCTTCTTCTCTGGTCTCTAAAACTTTGCCTCCGTCGAAAACTGTGATGACATACGAGGTCCGAACAGCAGGTCATGGCTTACCCATAGGTGTTGGTCTTACAAACAGTGATTGAGGTTAAATACTAGCTAAAATGTTTGGTGTTTGTGTCTGGTTTAGAATCAGATCAGAAAGTTACCATGACTTGCTCAGAGTTGGGGATAGAAATGGAGCTTTTTTTTGTCACCTTACAGCTTTTTGTCTCACTAAGTGCTGATAGCTGAGGCAAACCAGCGTTGGCTTTTGGTTTCATCTGGAGAGTTGTTTCTCTGCTAGTGGGTCGGGACTGGATTTCCAAACAGAAAGGGTTGGTTGCTTGTTTGGCTGGTGTACACACCATGCTGCTTGGCCTTGGTAAAGTCTGCCCTTTCCACTTTCTTTGCACCAATTGTGGTCCCATAGGAGATGTGAGTCAATACGTTTGACTGAGGACAATCGTTCCTCAGACCATGGTGCAGACAGTATTTAGATTGGGATCGAATCTGACGGCCTTTCCCTCGACAGCTTTGGCATTGGTGTTGTACATGGGGTTCTCGAAGGCAGCCTGGCCATTGTTGTTTTCGTGAACCGAGCAGCCTGTGTACTGTGTTTTTGGTGTAGTTCTGAAAATACAAAACAAAAAAAGAAACACATTTACTTGACAAAAGATAAGGAAAATGCAATATATCCAGATACTCAATATAACAAACTTTGTTTCACATAACAGTCTGAAATTGCAACTATCAAACATAAACTTTCACGGCAATCTTTACCTGCCTGGGTCTACAATTGTGTTCACAACAATACAGGTTCTACATCCTGGTAGAAAGGATATTTTTGTGTGGACAACAATGCTACTTCATGGAATAGTAGAGTCACAGAAAACCAAGAAGCCCTACTTTCGTGGGATGCATGCTGATGATTCTCCGTGAATAAATCACTATTTAATGAGGCATGTTTGAAATAATAGCAGTGCGGACGAGCAAGTGTTGGAATCTGTGTAAATATGAGTAGAATTAACTGTGTTGTTTAACAGCTTGATTAGAGAAGGGGAAACATTTAAAGAAGGGCGGAAAAAAAATATTGTCTGCTTTGATAAAATTATTTTAAATGCTTAAAAATAAAATAAAAATATTTTTTATTTTTTGGCAAATGAATCAATGAATCAAAAAAAATGACCAAAATGACAAGAACATGAACGGTGACCAGTTTCTGGGTGATCTATGAAGGTTCACAGTTACCAGAGGGAAAGAACATGCTTACGTGAAGCCATTTGTTAAACAAATTACATGCTAACGAGGTTAATTTGCCAACAATCACATTAGCTGACCTAAAAAGACATTTTATAGACTGCTTACATCAAGACTGTTTGTTTTGGGTTTTGGGACCACAGACAGTTGGTTAGACAATCTCCAAACAATGAATTCAAGCCACATTTAACTTTTAAGAGAGGTGCCACGGATATCATGATACAGGGATCATGATATTGTGCCGTGACTTTTTGCTGCATCACAGGGATCCTAGGTCGGTTTAAATCCGTCAGACGCATGCACAGGTCATGTTGTCTTATTTAAAAGAGAAAACGCAGTTGAAATGAGTTTGTCAACGAGGCAACGACCACCACTAGTAAGTGAGTAGCCTCACTGTTTCGAATCAATAACATTAATGCCGTGGAGTGGCCTGCCGAATACCCAGACTTAATCGGATAGATTTAATCGGATAGATTAAGTCTGGGTTGATGGGGGCGGAATAAAAAATGCTGAGGCAAACGCAAGAAATACGGAGGAATTGTGGAAAATGTAATCAGAGCGTCCTGGGCTGAAACAACTGCTCATAGATGCCAGACGTTTGTCGGCTCCGTGCTACACAGACGTAAAGAACTGCGAAACGGTGGTCAAAATGTCAGTTCAGGGAGTCACAGGAAATCTTTATCTTCCACATGTTTCAGTCCATCCACTTAACATTTAGTAAACGTTGAAACTTGTGCAGAAAGATGCAAGTGTTGACATTTCTGAGCAGCCTAATATTTATTTTTCCTCTCTTATTGTAGACATTTTATAAATGCAATATTTTTTTTATGTTTTGCATTTGTGCATATGGAAATAAAAGCTATCGCAAGAGCTTTGACACGTGACTTTTTGAACGCACTGCTATTATTTTGAACACTATATTATATTTTGCAAAACATCCCACATACGGTATTGCCGTATCATTCTTAGCTCTTATACAAAAACCTAATAAAAAGATATCTAATAGAAGATATTTTCCCCTAAATGTCTGTTAACTACGTAGGCAACAGACAACAGTGAATGCAGCCTCTGAGGTGTGTTGTGCTTTTTAGTCAGCCTAAAGAGATTCCAAGCAGCCCATCCAAAACTAATTCCTTCAGCAAGTCCCCCTGTTTTCATGATATTTCCAGAAATTAACAGCAGAACAGACATTATCTGCATCTGTTAACAACCTTAACACCAGTCAGTTGTGCTTTAACCTTGTCTGGGAAAAATCCAATTTACCACCTTCTAAACAAGGATTGTTTTGCAGCAGGCAGCGACTTAGCTGTCTCTTAACACCTCAACAATCAAACCACCGAAGCAGGGGTTGTTTTCGCAAATTAGACATCTTCTTAAAATGTTAATGATGGCCTGTTTTTTTTTTCTGATTACTTATCAGCTGACAAGGACATAATCTTTAAAGGGAAATCTGCAGGCTTATTTATTATTATGTTTGTTGCTGTTGTTTTCTGTTCCTGTTTTCTAGGGCCTACCTCTGCTTGTAGAGATAGAATCCAAAGCCAGTAAAGATCAGAGCGAAGAAAGGCACCAGAATAGCGATGGCCACAGAACTGCTGTTGGTACCAAGCTGTGGAGGTGTCGAGTTTTGACTCTCTGACATGTTCAGACCTGCAACAGATAATGCTGTTACCATCCAAACTGTCTGGGTGACAAAAAAAAAAAAAAAATACCATGTCAAAGTACAAGCTTTATCAAAGAAAACAGTCATAGTTGTTTGGAAGAAAGATGATTCTGTCAAAAAGATTTTTACACATCACTAAATTTAACATATTGGGATTTCATGTCATAGACCAATACATAGTACTGCAACACTGTGACGTGGATGGAAAAAAGACAAGCCTACCGAAACTAGGATGGCATTAATCAGAGCAGCAACCTAGTAACCCATTGTTATTCTGGAGGAGCTGCAGAGATCCACAGCTCAGGTGAGAAAATCTGTGACTTTGGCTCCTATGCATCCGGCAACACAGAAATCTCAATTTCTTTCAAAAAGCGGCAATAGGAAATTACTTTTTTTTTTAGAAATTACTCAGACATCCCATTTGCAGTTTACAACACCACCGCAAACGTGTAAAAGAAGGTGCTCTGATCAAATGAGAGCAAAATTGAGCCTACAGGCCAAAGTCTAGGTGTGACAAAAAAAAAAGACACTTTACGTTGACCTCATCGTATAATTCTCAACATAAAACATGGTGTTGAAAGCATGAATACAGAACGCTGTGGGAAGGCTTTGCAACTGCACTGGCAGATTAGGGTGGGAAGCTTAAAACAAATGCACTATATCATAAAATCCTAAAAAAAAAAATGCATTTTTGTAGTACCTGTAATTTAGTAAAATGCAACCCCCCCCAAAAACAAAAAAACAAAAAAAACAACTAAACAATCATAAAAAAGAATTATGTGCTCTTTTACAAGGTACATCATCTTTCACATTAATGACTTTTCTCATCTTTGTGCTTGGGTCACAATTAAACTGACAATTCCGGTATACTGAAAACAGTGGTTTTAAAAGTATGTGAGAAGATATCCTTCAAGAAGCTTTTCTACTATTTTCAGCTGGTGTCAACATTTAACACTGACTTTTAGAAAGATGTAATACATTAGTATTTGGCGCTTCTGAGCCTAAGAGAGAAATACCCAGTCTTTGCAGTCCGAACTGTCCATAGTCTTTTCCCTGAATGAAACCCTGGAATACATAAGTAGATCCATCAGGCTCTGCTGATACCTGGAGAGAACACACAACAGAAAGATGAGTTGTAACAAGGCAGCAAACGTATTGATGGGAAGACGGGGGTGTACATTATTTATAAAACAATGACTTTAGACTTACAAATCCGTCCATAGTCCAGGAGTCCTCCATGATCTTGGCTGGAGAGATGGCCGAATCTTTCTGTTGGCTTCCTTGGTTCACATGGTTCACCTGATACATCAGAAGCAACAGTCTGGCCTCCGAAGCCTTATACACGCCTGAAAAGGCATAAAAAGCACAATTTATAACAGAGAAATTCATATCTTGCTTGTAAATCATTAGATTGATCTGCATGTGTGTCTTTTTTCCCCTGGAGCATTAATGAAATGAGTGTAGCTTCCCTGTTTAACTGCAGAGAGATGTTTTATATGGACATAAAAAGAGAACAACATCTCGGATACAGTTGTAAAATAAATTAACATTGATTAAAAAGAAATAGAGGGAACCTGGGAGAATGTTGACAGCATATTTAGACAAAAATGTGCCCGCACAGTAATATCACACATCATTATTGTGATATATGCCATCAATAGGACAGATTTAGAGGTGTTGGTTGGAATGTTTTTCATCTTAAGCAGAGACGCCTGTTTTCCCATAACTCTAGTCTTTATGCTAAGCAGTACTGTGAATGTGTCAGCATATTTAGATTCCGGCTTTACACTCAGCATGCAGACATGCTATTTATATTTAAAATGCTGAACAGCTGCCTAAAGAGCACGACTTGGGGAAAACATGCAGGTTTTAAGCAGCTGCAACTCTGCTGTGGCGATGAAAGTGCAGCTTTAGCCGGTATTGATCTAAAGCTGTGCCTTTGAGCCAGATGACAGACAATAAAAGGGTGATTGCGGCACGGATTTCAGATACAGTTTTTTTTTTTTGTTGCACGTTGTTACTTTGGGAACCAATTCTGGCTTCAACAGGATTTGCGTTATATTATGGTCTCAACGCGGACTGGCACTATTAAGGGACTTGGAGAAGTGTGCATGAGTGTATATATTAGGATATGAGAGACACAACAATAATCCACCATTACAAAGCGGCACGCATGAGTAAAAGTGTTGCTAGCAGGAGCTCAATCCCGCATTTAATGTCTGCGTGTGTGTTTACTGTATTGCCAATGAATCAGCTCAGCAGCCGTGTAGCACTGTATCATAAACTTGAAGCATCGTCATCGCATATCCTGATCGCGGAGTATAGCTCCCCTTATGAAGGTATTAATGGAGTGCTTAAAGTTGAGCAATGAGGCAACATACCTGACAGGAGCAGTTCCAGGTTGCCATTGCTGAGCGTCACGTTTACTCTCCCGGTCGTGGAGTTGAAGCTGGTGATGCTCAGCGTCATCGGTTGCTTCCTACCGCGGTAATTATAGGAACCCTTCCATATGTAGTTAGGAGCAAAAACATCATCCGGAACTACAGGAGACAAAAGATGAGAAATTAGATTCACAACTCTTACTTACAGTTTTCTTCATGCACTATTTTCCTTTTTCTTATGCATTTCTGAGAGCCTTTGACTTCTGAATTTTTAGCATGATAGATAGATAGATAGATAGATAGATAGATAGATAGATAGATAGATAGATAGATAGATAGATAGATAGATAGATAGATAGATAGATAGATAGATAGATAGATAGATAGATAGATAGATAGATAGATAGATAGATAGATAGATAGATAGATAGATAGATAGAGATATTGTGAAATACATTTTATTTACCATTCTTTTGGTTCAATTTTTCAATTTCGTTAGCCACACTCAAGCCTGGTTACTGCCAGAACTGTGGAATCGACAAACCACTTAAATGCAACCTGTCTAATAACACAAAGTAGGCCACAGGAGCTCAAAAAGAAGAACATGGTCCTCCGATCCTGAGAAATTTAACCACCAGATGTGAAACAAAGGCTTGCAAAGCCTTAAGGAAATGGTTCGAAAAAGGTTTTGGAAAACCAGCAAACCATGGTGAAAGCCAGTATCCACAAATGGAGAAGATGTGGAACAGTGGTAGTAGTCTGTCTACCAAAGCTAGAGTGTCTCATCATCAGCTCATCCAGGTCAGAAAAGAATGCAACTGCTGGACAAACAGAACAAACATGCCTGTCTCATATTTGACAATAAACAATTTGACAAACCTTCAGACTTTTGGGAAAACATTCTCTGGACTGAGGAGAATAAAGTGGAACTATTTGCGAGGTGTGCATCTCCCATAAAAATTATTTAAGAAACTGTGTAACTGCAGTCAAATATGTTTTTGTGTTGTGGGGTCGCTTTAGGACTTAGATGACTTGCCATAACTGAAGGATTATGGCAAGTCATCCACTTTCACTCTCTACCAGACAGTCCTGAAGGACAATGTCTGGCCATAAGGTCAAAACCTTAAAGTCAGGCGCAGTTGGGTTATGCAGCAGGAGAATGACCCAAATTATCTACTTCTAAATGGCTCAAAAATTATGGGAAACAGACGGTGTTGGAATGGCCAACAAAAAGTCCAAAGTTAAATCTGACTGAGATGCAGTGGTCCAAAGCACAGAAAAGGACATCTATGTTCAAAAGCCTTCCAATTTGGCTAAAATATGGCTATGCAAACAAAACTGTGCCAGTTATCCCCCTAAATGATGTACAATGCTCATTGCACATCATTGCAAAAGATTTGATGGCAGCTTTTCCTGCCAACTGCAGTCCTGCTGAAAACATCCCAAGTTTTGGCACATGCTTTTAAACTCAAAAATAATACTATTTGCCAAGGCCTCAACTATCCAAAGTGAAACTGTATAAAAAAAAAAAAAAGAGGTGACTGGCACTTGGGCTGACATTTAACTCTATTCAGTGACTTCGTACCACCACATCCGGGTATCAGGAAGGAGCAACGCTCTAATTAAAATTTCTGAGTCTGTCATTTCCTTTTACTGTTGTTTAACTATTCTCTCTAACCAAAATGCATACAAATACAACCAAATTAACAACACATATGCTGCACAAGTGACTGCAGGTTAAGTTAGCTGACCTTTACTTAAATAAAATTCATTAAGGTAGAGTATCAGTGATTTATGATTCGAAAGAGCGCACGATTAAAAGTCTGGCATTAATGTTCCACTTTTCGGTCATATTTTCAGACATTACGGCAAGCGGAAAACAAGAAAAGAAAAAAAATATGAATTAGAGAAAATCGACTGGGAATCCTGCTACATAAAGATCCAAGAAATGAGAGCAAGGGGAATAAGAAATAAGTAAACAGATTGTCAAGAGAAAGAAAATCATGGACTCAGGATACATTTTGAAATCTTGTAACTGGTCTGTAGAGGAACTGAATGGTCTAAGGCTAAAATACAGAACATCTCAAAAGTTAATTGTCAGTAATGAGCCATTTAGACCTCTTTATGTCAGCAGAGACCTGTTCACTCAGCGTTTTTGGGACTACAAAACCAAACGAGGCATTGTTTCTAGTTTTGCTCCCTGAAAACCTGTGATGTAGAGAAATCTTTGGCTTCTAACTCAGGACTGAAGCATTATTGTTACTGCAGCGTTCTAGGAAAGCCCAAAATTTATTTTATTCATTTCCAGCTATGTACTTGTTTAAATGTTGCATTTTAGTGCTTACTTCTTTTAATGCAATTGCTAAAGTTTACTGACATTACTCACATGCATTCTTGTCTTTTGACATAATTGATCTTTCACTGTTTTTGATCTTTTACTGTTTTTTTTCCAAATCATTTTAAGTTGCCTGTGTGTTAATGATTATATTTGAAAGATAAATTTTGCATTTATGATGCACGACTTAATCGACCACCTTTTAACAGATTTAAAAATATGTCTGAGAAATGAACATTAACTAGTTAGGTTTGAAGTTTGTGAATGTAGCTCTAAAATTTTGAGGTGGTGAACTATAAACAAGGCAGTTTTAATCTGAGCAGACCAAACTTTTAACTAGGTTAGTGAAGTGTGAACTTGTGAGTATGGTGCCTCTCTTTCCACATTTCTCGTCGGTATTGCTTTGTCTCCTCTATTGATAGGTCTGTCCTTGTGCTGTTGTTCCCCTGCAGCTGGTAGTGCATTCTGGATGGGCTTCTTCAAAACAGGTCATTTATTTTCTTTGGCCTCAGCCTCTCTGGAGCTTCACCTCAGTTTAGTGAGCAGAGCCGCGAGTCTTTATTGGGCTTTGTCTACATAAAATAGAATATTGCCTCCCAGTAAGTCAAAATTTGGTCTATCACATCAACCACCCAAAAGATGGAAAGCTCCCTTTCTTCTCACTTAGTTAAAGGGAGGGTCTTATTCTAATTTAAATTATGATTGCCCTTTATTGAAACCCAGTGAAATTGGTTTCGGTCAAGGCTTAAGGCTGGTTTAGAAGCTACTGGAGGAGCACTGATGGAAGAAATGTTATTGATCATAAATGCTTTTTGTAAGGCAGACGCTGTGCTATTTATCTCAGTCTGAAGTCAGGCTGAATTTTTTTCTAAAATGTAATTATCTTTTTAAAAATGGCCATAGTTGGGTAATTTTTTTTCCCTAAAACCGTGAAAAAGAAGGGCAAATGAGAAATAGACCTAAAGCTAGCAAAAAGCAAGAGGTCCAAGTGAGATTCTGGAGATGGGGTCTTGCAATGGCATGTTTGAAGGTGGTTAGCAAAATTCCTCAGCTAAAACCTGAGTTAATAAAAGACAGGAGAGATGGGCCAAATGTGTTAAAATGTCTTCAAACAACTTAGTACGAAGAAAGTCAAGGGGGCAGTTAGCAATTTTCAAGTGTTGTCAAATTTGGTTCAAATAAGAAAAAGACAATGGTTCGAACTGCACACAAAAAGCTGAATCAGCAAGGACAGCAGAAACAACTATATTAAATGGTTTACCCAGGGCATACCTAACAGATTACAGTTTTTCTAAGAAAAATTTAGGAACTATCTCTTGTTAATTTAGCCCCACATTCTCTTCTTTAACCCCTGTTCTGAGGTGTGTCTCAGAGCAACTCGTTTTGGTGCTGTCTCTTCAAATCTAAAGGAGACACTTTATACCCCGCCCAACTTCGGGTCTTGACTTTTTAAAGTCAACAGGAGTATAAAAGTCCAGAATCTCATGACAAGTGTCATACAAAGAGGAAATAAAGTCATTACGACATAATGCGGTGTTCAGACCGCTTGAGGTTAAGAACTGCAAGTCAGTGAAAGCAGCAGAAAGCTGTTCAGAAGTAACAGAGGTCAAGATGCAATGATGGAAACTCGCTGCCAATGGCCTACTGGCCAAAGAGGAAGTTGTGAATTTAGTAAAGATGAGGGGAAATGATCTGAGCGTGAAATGGATTGGCCCTACAGGTTAAAAGATGATCATATTCAGGAATAAAATATGCCAGAAATTTTATATTATACCAAGCTGGGTGGTGAACAACCACACATAAAACAATCTGTGTGAGCTCAGCCACAAACATCTGCAGGTCAAAAGAATAATAAATGATTGTAGGCAAAAGTCTGAAATTAAAATAGTCTCTGTAGACAGCTGCATCTTTCCACCACACCCAGCATGGGAAACTGAAGAAACCCCACCAGGGGTAGAAGCTCTGAGAACACGTCGTTGTCACCTGGATTAATCCCCATTTCCATCAACAACAGAAGACCCAGGAAATGAAATCGGGAAAAGGTCATCAAGGATAGTTTTGTTTGTGAGTAATCTGGAGTTGAACAGATACTAGAATAAAGCAACAGCTTCTCTGCTAGGAAGCACTGACAAGTAAAGCGCAGACACAGTCCAACATACAGTCCCATTTGCAGATCTTTGCATGCCTGCAGCGAAGAAATGTGCTGTCAGCGTGCGTGTCATCGGGACGAAGCCAAGGTACAAGACGAGGTACATCAAAAAGGCAGTATTCACGTGGAATCCTGCAGGATGGCGAGTATTAAGTTGCTGCAAGGTGCGCTCAAAGCCTTCAGAGGAGTCCGCCTCTCCAGCCACGCCTCCAGGTACGCCAGCTGCTACAGGTAACCACTGTGGTTTCTTCTTTTCTTTTTATTCATTTGCTAATGGATAGAAGCCCAGGTTTGTGGGGATTTTCTGAAGATTTTGAAAAGGAGTCTCTTTATAATAGAGTTAACCTCATGGGGCTTCTTGGATAAATAACAGGAAGACAAAAAATGCAAATGATGCACCCTAGCTTGTTGATTTTCCCTGTGTGTTTTTTTTTACCATTAAACAAACTAAACAACAGGAGTAAATAAAACTGTAGCAAAGAGGAAAGCAGGATCATTACAGAAGATAATCAACGTTGTGTGCAGTGAGAAAATAAATTATTAAGAACAAGCATGGTGAGTATTAAAGCACTGTCAAGTCAACAAAAAAAACGAAAGAAAAGCAACCCTGTGGTGCAAAACTGAGTAGAGGAAAACGGAGCAGAGCAGAATCCCTCAAACCATACACTAAAACAAGACTGAAAGAGCAGAAATGAGGATGAATAAGATTAATGGAAAAATGTTCTACTTCCAGTGCCAGATGGACAGACAGACAGACACTCACGCAAACAGAAAAAAACAATGGATAGGCGGATGGTACACATACTGACTGAAAGAACTGACCATTAAGTTTTGGGCTGGGTGTCCCTGGCACAGGTTTCACAGGTTTCTTCTTCTCTCCAGCTGGAAGTACAATCAAAAGAGACACAACATCTAGATAAACCTTCAAGTTATGAAGATTTTACAACGCTTTGTTCGGCCTAATTTACAGACTTTTTTTTTCCCCCCATGGATGTCCATAAAACCGTTCTGTCCAGAGGAAAAGCCTTCCGCATTAGAATTCAGCACCAGTCACTCTTAGCCACACATGTGCATAATGAGCGAGGAGCATTTTGAAAAGGGTCAAAGAAAATAAACGTCTTTATTGAGCAATTCACAAGCGGAGAAAAGCAAACAGAGTTCAGGACCAATAATAGTTGTGCATTCGGGACCTATTTACAACGCAGCTCAAAGGCACGGGTCCTGATGACTGAGAGCACCCTAGATCATCTTTTCAAGATGCAGCCTTTGTTTTCAATAGGGGATAAAAAAAAAAAAAAAAAAAACAAGCACGGGAGAAGGCCTGTATACTAGAATCCCAATTTGGATGGGAGATAGCCTGAGTTTAAAAGAGATCACCAGGGCAACAACAGGGTGGTTGCCTTGTTGGATTAAGAAAACAGAAACAAAAATAGAGACGTTCAGCTCTTTCCAGAGCTTATTGATATTTTTTGCCGCACATTGTTTGTTGACTGGTTGTAGCTACGTTTGAAAAGGCTACTTTTGTGAAGGTATAAACAAATTAGACTAAACATATTTGTTTCAGCAGGTTACTCATCCACAAAGCATCAGTACGTTTCAAATTTAAATGCCCAACAATTAAAAGTCAATAACCAGCATCATGTCGGTACCCTGCAATCTATCAATATAAGAGTTATGACATAGTTTTAGGGAATCCGAGTTTGTTATGTTGGAATTTTGAAATGAAACTTGATGTTGTAGCACAGAGTTCGTGCATCTTTTAAGTGCCCATATTTTTTTTACCACAATTCGTTTTATTTCCCATACTCATACGTATACTTATTTCCCAAATACTTCAATTAAATATGACATTTTGAATACTGTGCCTGTGCCCATACTTTCAGTAATTCACAAAGCTCCACCAAATGCACATTATCCCCTTACTAAGGTGGGCATTTTGTATATCACTTATACCACATTAAGTTCTTCACACTATACAAGCCCACCATCTGTCTGTGCCGGCGGTAAACATCACCCAACTCCAGATGGTCTATATAGGGTGTCCTTGAGCAAGACGCATTCAAGTTCTCCTCTCTTTTTACTCGAAAATCTGCACAGAACTATACAATAAATGCAGCTAATGCTAACAGTGCCGCTGAGAGGCACAGAAAGGGAATCACGCACCTCTACATATTGGCATCTTTCCCGTCCACGTGCCATCGTTCTTGCAGACCCGGTGCTCGGAGCCCCCCGCCAGGAAGTAGCCGCGTTGACAGCTGTAGACCAAGGTGTAGCCAAATCCGGGCAGATCCATCCCCACCACGTCCACGTGCAGCGGGCTCTCCGGTTGCTTACATGCGTGGGCTGCAGGTTCAAAACAGATTTTTTTTTTTCTCTCTTCCATAAGAATCCACGAAGGGTTAGACACGGCAGGTGAGGAGCTAACGTGTATGTTTCTTACGTATGCACTCGGGCTGTGTCCCAGTCCAAGTCAAATCGGGTTGGCAGGTTCTGGATGAAGATCCCTGAAGCAAATGACCCGACTGGCACTGAAATGACACCACGCTCCCCACCTAGACACAAGCAGACAGACGGCAAAACATAAAAAAAACAATGAAATACGGGGCAGTGTTTAGTGTAGTTATATCATGTCAGTACCTTCAGGGGAGCTGATACTACGGGCCAATGTCACTAGTTTATTTTAGGAGGACAGATTGAGTTATGCTGGCAGGTATTCCTTTGCTATTTCTGACATGATAATTAAAGTGCCTTGTAATATTGTCTTTCCCTTTTTCACATATCTCACTTTACAGCCACACATCCCAGCATATTTTATTGGGAAATTATTTGGATAGCAGAGCACAAAGAAATACATAACTAGAAAAGTAGAGTGGAATGGAAATAATACATGCTTTAAAAGGCAAAACGAAAACAAATGAGGATCTGATAAGTTTATCTGAACTAAATCTGTATTTAGCACCTCCTTACTCCAATGCAAATAGTTGCCTTCTAAAACCACCTTTTTGCCAAACTGAGTTCATCTATGTGCCATTTAATCACAGTATTAATCTAGCTGCAATGTGAAGGCTGCGGATTTTTGTGAAAACGCTGCAAAAACAGAACTAAAAATAAGTAACATTTTCTTGAAACAAGTGTATTTGAGCAGGTAAATAAGATGATCTGCCAATGGAATGAGTATTTTGACCCCTAAAAAAAGATAATTAGATATACTGCACTTGAAATAAGACGATGGAGAAGAATTGTTCCTATTTTAAGTCCAGAAATCTTATTCCACTGGCAGATCATGTTATTTACCTGGTCAAATCAAGGACAAGATACACTAATTTCAAGAAAACATTACTTATTTTTAGTTTTAGCACGTGAAGGCAGAGGGCCGGGGAGGAAAGCAGATAAGTTAGGGCTAAAGTTAAGCTAAAGTAATGTGAAAGCAGGGTTAGTTAAGGAAACAATATCCAAGGCTTTGAATCAGTGTAAAAAAAAAAAGAAAAAAAAAAGAGGTTGCAACCCAACCAAGATACAGGCAGATAACTATACTACCAGGCCTTGCAAAAAGAGTATGAACAAGAGAGGCCGGCAGAGCAAGGAAGCAAAAACAAACAAACAAAACACTGTTTAAAAAAAATCTTGATAGAGGTACATCCTGTTTGCACTTTGCCCCAAGAGATGTTTTAGACTCAGCCAAAATGTGGAAGAAGATGAAGGAATACTACTGCAACTCAGTGTCCTGAACACACCATTCCCTCTTGGAAACATGGTGGTGGCAGCATGATGATTTGGGAACGGATGAATGGATTCATGTGCTGACCCTGTCAACGTCTGAGTGAAGCCCAATTGAAAACCTATAGCAAGAGTTGAAAACTCTCTGTCCAATCTGACTGAGTTTGGGTTCATTTTGCAAAGTAAAAATGGCCAAAAAAATCTCAGTTTCTGGATGTGCAAAGCTGTTAGAGACATCCCTCGAAAGACCTGCAGCTAAATTTCCAGAAAAGGTGCATAAATTCAGCTGCAAACCAAAACATATTTTATTTTTGTTGAATATTTAGAAAACTTTTCCTTCCACTTCACAAGTATGCACTTATTCTGCTGGTCTACGACATACATTTGTGGTGAGAAGCAAACTAATTAGAGTCTGTGGTTGCAACATGACAGGATCCTTTAACACGTCTCTTAGGTTTTCTCATCTGTTCAATCCAAACTGAGAAGTTGTGTCACCCTGAACATTACAAACGCTTACATCACAACTTGTTACCATGACAAAGTCCTTATCGCAAGCCAGACAAGAGAACTGTTTTCATTAAAACAACTAATTGGGTAAGGAGGTGGATCTAGAGCCCGCCAGGGCACACATATATTACCTTAAAGCCATAGGTCCGATTTAAGGAGCCGTAACGAGGCGTTCCTGGGTTATCGCAGCTGGTTTTGGTCGGCTCTGTAAGGGAAGTAAACAGTGTAAGAAGACACACACAGACACACACACAAGTAAAAAGAAATCCAAGAGAAAGATAAATTAACTGCAACATTTTTTAAATCCTGTGCTTTTCTCCATTTCTCTCCCATGTTGTCATGGTAACAGGGGGTTGTGGGTGCCGTCGGGCCGGCAGGGGGCAGTAGTGCTTCGTGAGAAAACGAGCGAGGCCTCCGCTTGGATTTTCTGTCTGTGAGAGAGTGTGTGTGTGTGTGTGTGTGTGTGTGTGTGTGTGGCAGGGTCATCAGCATGTAGAGCACATCCTGACGCGGAGCTCGATTCAATACAGCTTCCAAAATGACAGATTCACTCTCCACCTTCTTCTTCCTGTACTTCTCTATTCGCTCTCCTTCTCTCTCCCTCGCTCTGTTTTTTTTTTCTCTCTCCTCCTCTCCCTCTCTGTAACCGCTCTTTTCTTCTATGTTTCTATGCCACTATCTCCACTTCTTCGCAACCCCCGAAAAATGCCTCGTCTGTCTTATTTAAAGAGCAGGCTGCTTTGCCTCAAAACTCATTCTGGTTTCAGCCACGTCGTAATACACACCGCACTCTTAACATACAGCTGCAATCCCACACCAATAAATCACCCCTGCACACGTACGCCTAACACTCAGCGCTCCTTTCCGAGCACATTTCCACCACGTGAGAGAAAGGGGAAGCGGCGGCAGCGGGAATCACGTCGTGTTTGCGTGTGGACGCTTGTGAGCGAGCAACAGTCTCTAACTAGTAAAAAAAAATAATTACGCAAGTCGGAAGATTTGGTCTTATACCCCCGGAAGTTGAAGATTAAGCCTTTACATCTGCACTTCGCAGGCAGCCTCCTATTTTTAGATCATCAATTTTACAGGCAACATTAGCCTTTACTGCGGCTGTAAAAGTGCTAGATGTGCAGCACGGCTTATCAGCGGGTGTGAGGGAAGTCAGAAGTCTGTCTCCGCAACAAAAAGCTTTAACTGATCACAATTCATCTTGATGCTTGCTTGCCTTCGATCGGATGTGTGCGTGCAAGGTGGTTCTCCCTAACAAAAAAAAAAAAAAAAAATCTGAAACACTCCCAACATGGACAGTATTTGTTCGTGTTGTGTTCTTTTCAACCATGGTCAGCACCAACTTGTTTGAAGTTGGATATTGGAGGATTCTTTACTGAAGGGTGAAAGTAACAGACTGTAGCGCTGTTACACTTTTGCTTTGGTTTCTTTGGTGAAGAACTACTAGATCCCTGCTAAGCTGAACTAAAAGCTTTCCTTTATTTTCAGAGGGAAAGACTCAAGTTCTCAGGTACTCTGCACGTTATATTACATAGTACTGTGAAAAAGTCTTGGAACATACATACATCCTCTTCTCTTTCTTCCAACAGTGTACCTATGGAAGCTAGATGGCGAACAAATGGAATAGGCCGTAGAATAAAGTTTAGAAATATGCATACTTTTCCATACTTTCTTTTTCCATATAAATAAAATAAGGTATTTCAATCAAAATTCCGATCCTTTTTCTAGACTACATAGGAAGGATACCAGTATATATATACTGGTCCAAAAATAAAGGGAGCACTTAAGCAACTCAATGCAGTGCATTGTCCCATGCGTACATACAAGTCTGAGGATAGTGTAAGAAAAAAAAGGCACAGATGTCCGCATTTAATTCAAGCGACAGACATGACTGCAGAGGAGAAAGCTGTTTTCATCTGTCATCCTCCAAATCAACATATAGGCTGTATTTAACAATTTCCTCGTCCCCCACACACTTCGCTTTTGATGCATTTCATTCAGAAAATCAAGTGCCATGCAGCTCAGTCAAGAGCATACAGATGTGCAATTTGTTACTGACAATGACTTGTGAAATAGCACGCTGCCATAATATTCAATCTGCACACTCGCAGATGACCTTTGTGAAATCGTCCGCTGGAGTGCTTTTAGTGGATCGCGGTACAGCTGGATGGAGGGGTGGCCAAGTTATGAAACTAAAAATGCTTATATGAAATGACTGAGATTACTCATTCACGAGGCTTTAAAATTGTTTCGATACGTATCAGAAACCTGCTGTTTTCTCCAGAAAAGTTACCAATCTAAAAAAATTATACTTCAACTCGCTTCCGAGGAACCCTTAAACGCCCCTGCTTAAGGTTTCCTTTTCGTTAGCAGGAATGTCAGAGACGCAGTTCAAGTCAGTATCTGTCATGATTCCAATGAAACTTTTAATGTCACGGAGCAAAAATTGCTCTCCAAAATAGACCCACGGGTAAACTGACATGTGGCTGTTGCCTGTGTAATAATGGGTGCGTAATGGCGATAATTAGGCATTGGTGCTAATTAACTGGTGGCACAAACGGCATGTGTCTGATAGGTTCCGAACCGACAGGGGAGTGAACAAAATGAAAATTAGCAACAAAAAAAAATAACCACATAAGATTGTTCAGCCACCGAGTTCTGGAAATACTTCTGTCTGACATAGAGAGCATCGTGTTATAAATCATAAGAGAACACATGTACTGCATAGGGACAGCATTAAACACTCTTCTGTAATACTGCGCTGTGATATGTTATTTAAGGCAAGATATTTATTTTACGAGAACGACCTCTCGGGAAATCTGCCACAGAAGTTTGGTGCCTTTTAATTTGATCCTAGACTTTGAAGTGGGGAGGACACCCCTGCCCGGGGAAGCTCCTTTGGGTTCCAACTCATACGGAGATAAATCACTGGTGATGACTGACTCAGAAAGTGGAGAAGAGCATTCACTTAAATCTTAAATCAATAGTTAGAAACACTTAAAAATTGCACTCTACAGTTAAAGAACTGGAGACTTATTTAGAAATAATAATGAAAAAGAAATGTCTGTTCAGAAGTTTATATGCTATCAACGTGGGCATGAATATGATTTATCTGAACCGTACACTGAATTTACTGTGAATTGCACATCCACCAAGGGTCAAAATGATACATACAAATGTATACATACAGTACACTCCCACTATTATTCGGTTAGATGTCCCTCAGATGGTTCCACTTCAACCACACCCATTTCATACCATAAATCAAGCTTCTGGCATAATTCTGGGTGGATATTTGAACACTCTTCTTGGCAGAATTGGTAGAGCTCATTTGAGTTGCTTGGATTCCTGGTATGGCCATAGGTTCTAAGCAGGCTTTTAAACAGGCTCACATTGAGCTTAAGGTTAGCCTTAACTGGTTTACACATTTCAAAACCAGTTATGATGTTTGTTTGGGTTCATCATCCTTTAGGAACGACCCGATTTCAACCACCTTTCTGGTGATTTGAGGTGATGTGGAATGATTTGTGGGTGCCTGGTTACATCCGCCTTGTGCGAGGCACTAATAGCAATGACAGTAAACCAGACCCTCACCATGATGCTGCCACCACCACCATGCTTGTCAGTTCGTATAGTGTTGTTGGTGTCAAACCTTCATCATGACTGCTAGAAACATTCTTCCTGCCATTGTGGCCAAACAGCTCCAGGTTTTTCATGAATGTTTTCCCCAAAAGGGCATTTGGTTTTACCAAGTGGGCAGCTGCAAATTTAATTCACGCTTGAAGGTGATGATTTTGTAGAAGGTGCTTCTTTATTGGTCAGCCCCCCTCTGAGTCCATGTTGATGTTAAACGTGCTGCTGTTCCAGCATCTTCCAGTTTATAATGGGCTCCTGTTGTTGTGGTTCTTAGATTGTTCCTTAACATTATGACTAATTTCCTTTACTATGAAAGTGATTTCTTATAAAAAGTGATCATTTCAGACAAATCATTAATTAGTTAAGACTTAACCAACTGGTATTCTGCTCCCACTTTGGTTTTGCCTTCATTCTTTAGTCAAACTGGGCTTTGTTATTTCACCGTGTTCTCTGCAGTATGTTCATAGTTCTGGCTAATACCTCTCTGCAGCAAATAGAAGGGATGTCCATAACTGGTTTTGCATTAAGCTTCTGGAAAGGACATAGCCTCAGCTTTATTTATTATTTTCGGATTGTGCTCAAAAGCAAGATCCATGCCAGGAAGCCGACTAGTTTAAATGATCTTCACCTACTCTGCCAAGAAAGGAGGTCAAATATCCACCCCGCATATTATGCTAGAAGATTCTTGATGGCTTAAAAAAAACATGTGGTTTCTTTGCATATTGCTAAGGGATATTAACCTAAATATTAGTGGTGCTGTATGCACATATTTAAACATGTATGAAGAATTCTGACTATTGTGCGCATTCGAGAAAATCCACAATAAACTCAAACTTTCACAGTACACTTATTTTTTTTTATCAAGCAGTTTGTTTTATAAATTCAACCCTAAAAAGGCTGTAAAATTTTAAGCCGTTTTACTTAACTTAAATGGTATGGACCTGGAGCAGTGTTTCTTGTTCATACAGAGTGATACACAGCACACACTACACTGCAGGAGGTTCTGGATGAGTCACGTTCTCTTAACTAGAAAAGCCGGCAAGTGTCAGCTCAGGCTTTCTGGTCAATCATAATGATCGCTGTCTTTGTTTTTAGATTCCTACTGCATCTTCCGCCTAGCCACATTATTGACATATGGCTGAAAAGTGAAATGCATGCCAGTTGAAAACAGTATGAACAACTCAGCCGATATCAGCATGAATCCTCACTCGCCACAGACTCTCGGGAGAATCCAAACAGAGCTCAATCTAAGGCTGCACAGACTTCGCACAAGAAGATTCACTGGTATATCGCAAATAAACATTTTACATTCAATCCTAAATTGCTTTGATATTAAGAGTGTGAATAGAAGGAAGCCATGCACCAGTTTGAATAAAAGTTTTGCTCTGTTTATAATTGGGTTGTTCATAAATTGTGTGTTGTTCAGGAATCACCAGAAAGACATCCAGTCATCACAACATCCATTCATATATAGAATACAAATCTTTTTCGTATAGATTGATGACGTTCACACTAACACATAAAAAGTGTGTGTGCGAATAAAATGTCAACCAAATCTTTATGCATATTCTTCAACTTGCCTTCAAGTTTGAGTTCTCTTACCAAAATAAAGTAATTTGCTGTGGCTAAATGTTTAGACAAGAAGTGTGTTCTGTGACTTTCTGGCTGTTTCGGAGAACTAACTGTACAAATTACCGATGCAGCGTGGTTGAGTACCACTCCAGGTGCCGTCATTCTCGCAAAGTCTGGTTGTTGTGCCGACAAGTATCAGAGGTGGAGAACAGCTGAAGGACACTTCGGATTGATAAATGAAACTCCGACCCTCTCTGAAACCGCCGACTGGAGTACCTGGGTCGCCACAGAACTTGGCTGGAGATACAAAAACACAGATGTGAATGTAACAGTTGCGACGCTTAGAACGCAAAAGACAAGTGGTTGAAAATGTTGCCAGCAACATGCATGGGTGCAACGCAGTGCTTACGTAGGCACTGTGGGAGCATGCCGCTCCAGGTGCCATTGGCCACGCAGGTCAGGATGGCTGGGAAGGAGAGTTCATACCCTGGTGAGCAACTGTAGCTCACACTGCTTCCCCATTCAAAGTCACTGCCCTGCAAGACCCCATTGCTGATGGCAGGGGGAGCCGGACAGGTCACCGCTGGGACAAAAGAAGACTAAGTTAAGACCCGACAGTTGATGATCAACCGATTAGAGAAATGTGAGTGTACAATTTACAGCAGAGATGTAATGTAATCCATCCATTTATCGTTTAAAGGCATTTTGAGTATTATGTGCATAACTTACCTGTACATATGGGCATGTTTCCGCTCCACGTCCCATTCTGGGTGCACATCCTCACAGGTGAGCCGTCCTCCTCCATTCTGTATCCCGGTTGGCACAGAAAGGAAATGTTCTGCCCGATAGTGAAATCCTCCCCGTAGCGAAGGCCGTTAGCCGGCATGCCGGGATCCCCGCAGTTTATCACTGAGGGAGAGGGCACAAGTGGCGTTGACAAAATTAACACAACGACAAGCTGTAGTTTACCTCTCATCAAGCTTTCGGAGAAGATAATTGGATTTTTAATTTGGTTATTTTCTCTTTATCTGCATTCTTGACTATCGGGTAATTCCAATTATACAAAATAGACAGGAAGAGGAAGACGGAGGTTGAGAAGGAGGCCGAGAAATGGCATTCAACTGATTGTGAAAGGTAATACATAAAGTAGGTGCAGAATTAAAGAAGGAAAAGTGAGTCAAACTATTTAAAAAAATATACACTATGTTATTATTGTGTAATTGGTAAAAATAGTAGCTTTTGCCATTACAAAATACTTTTGCTGACATCCCATTTAGAACATAAAACTAAAATATTATACTTAACAGACAGTAAAACAAACAATCTACAAAGTATAAAAGAGAAATAAATCACAGTGGACCTAAAGCAAATGAGTAGTTTCAAGAAACAAAGCGTTCTGAGTCATGCTGGTAAAACCAGATCTGCACTTATATGAATAATAACACTGTCTGGGAGCCTGTCCAGTCTAATGATTGCCTGATGCTACATAGTTAAAACATATTATTTTCTTGTCAACGAAAAGATGTTTCTAATGAATCTGAATATAAGATCTGTGGCAACTTATTGGCAGAACAGAAAACACGGAAGAAGGGAGCCCTTATGCAACAAAATCTTCTATGAAGCAGAAGTGGGTGAGCTGCATGGATGTAATCAGATGAGGATGAGATTCTTTCTCCACACCAAAATAGTCCCTTCATTGGAAACACTTTTGCACCAGGATTATTTAACAATTGGAGTTCTGGACTTAAAAGAAGGAAGACCCCTAAGCGGACAGGAAAGGACTGATTCTAGTTTGTGCCACAGCTATGATGGATAAACGTCTGCAGGTGTCGTTTGTGAGCATAAAGTTTATCAGGTGAGAAAATGCAGTCCTTTACCATCACCTTTACTATTTGTGTCTATTCTATCAATACAAAATTGGCAGATTTCCTGAATTTAAAAAAAGCTCTCTACGAAGGTTCCTCCTGTATGTTCATCAACAATAAATAACTGTGACAGCTGCTTGTGAGCCAAATAAAGGACCTTTTTGACTAATAGATACAAAAGAGGAAAGCCAATATAGTTTTTGATGAAAAATATACTTTTAGTACATGTATTACTTTATTATTTGATTTTCAGCTGAATAAATTACAAAAATACATTTCAGATCCCTTTATGGGTTCCACATTATATAAATGAGGAATGATATAAAAATGGCTTAGGCTGTCCTGGGACAGTTTTAAGGAGCATTAGAATTCCCCAGACAGTACTTTTAGGGCACTGTCCTTCATAGTCTAATAGGCAGTTTTACTGCTTTTATACCCACCCCACATTCTGTCATGCCTCTTAATAGATGTGGTGTAATCTACTGTAAAAGCCAGCCATTTCCCCTTTAAGAAAGACATTGTTAAAAAAAATTGTCTTTTACTTCCAGGAAGCCCTGATTCTAGATTTTGGTTTCTCAGCACTTCTGAGTCTTTGTCCTTTTATTCTGCCCTGCTGGATATTTCATGGCTTATTTCTTTACATAAATGCGTTAAAAGTCAGAAATGTCAGTGTAAATGGGAAACCATAAAGATGACAGTAGATTTCCCTCAGAAAGAAGTCCTTTCTCTGACAACGCATAGCTGCCAATTCCTCTGGGAGTAAGTATTAGGATCTATATTTTGCACATATCTTATAACGCAATGCAGGCAAGCCCAGCAGATGCATGCTGCTCTGATTAACACTTGCTCAAGTATGGCTTTGGTCATATTTCACACAGCAAGAGACTTTTTTAATTTTATGGTTATTTACCCTATTGGAGTTTTCCCTCTGGGTTGAAAAAGCAAATTAGCTAAAGTAAACAACAATCAAGGTTATTCATGCAATGCTATAAAGTGAGTAGCAGGAGCATAAATAGTTGAGCTTTATTTCATTCCTCAGACCGTATAGTATTGGAGAATAATTTAAAACAGGTCATAAAGCAGTGTCACAAAGGGCTGTGGAGGACAACTCGTACAGTAATCCACGTAAGGAATTTGGCAATGTTAACGGGTTAATTGGAACTGTGTTGCATAAATTATGGTTTAGATTGCAAAATCAACAGCCTGTTTTACATACAGTTGAGGCTCTGTTAAAACTGCCAATATAGGAGGTGCAGATCACATTTTTAGCAAGCGTTTTTTTTTTGTTGGAGCAACTATTTTTCAGAAAGTCTCATCTTTCAATTTTTTAAAACTCCTTCCTTGCGCTTTAGATTTCTTTAATGTTTGTCATCGGCTCTGATGAATATTGAGAACCTTGTGGAACGATGCCAGCTGATATAGATGTAACTGAAAGTGACACTTGACATCTTGGTATTTTGATTAAAATCTTTTTCAGTAAAATCATTACCGCATTGATCACACTGCTGCTTCCAACTCAGCATGCCCACATAACTTTGTTTCTGTGTTCCGGATAAAGCCACACCTAAAACAGTATCTTTCTTTATCTATCTCATCATTTGTTTTCAACTTTCATGATGCTCTGCATAACTGAATTTCTAAATGGTCGTCTAGTCTCAATGTTGACAGCTGCGCTGCAAAAAAGGTCATTTATCAGTCAATTACTTGAAATAGAAATAAGAAACATGTGTAGCGCCTTACTTTTCTGTAAATAATACAGTTCCTTGCAAAAACTTTCATAGCCCCTTTTCACATTTTATCTGTGTTGCAACCTTGGACTTTATTATAATGGGATTTTAGGTGACAGACTGAATAAAAGTGGTGCACTATTGTGAAGTTTAAGGAAAATAATAAAGAGTTTTAATGAAAATCTTTGAATTTGTGGAACTCTCCCATGGAGGAGTTTTAGCCCAGAGTCGTTCTTATTGTTGAATCTTAACTGTTGAAGTAAGGTCTGCAGTGTTTTAGATGTGGTTCTAGGTTGAATTTTGACCTGCTGGTTTGAACCGTCTGTGTTCTCTTGGAGTAACTTTGGTTGACAGGCCTCTCCTGGGAAGGTGCTCCATGTTTTCTCCAGCTGTGGACTATGGCTCTCACTTAAGTTCACGCTATATCAAACTCTCAGAAGCTTTTTTTTCCCTTGAAGGATGAAGTCATCCTTGGAAACGGCTTTTTGTATTTACTAAGAGTACTTTTTTTTTAATCCAGTCTTAAAAGTTGTTTGATGATCTGAAAGACTTAAGTGCGGCAGAAAAAAGAAAAAGTGGAACAAATCTGTCTTGAGGCAACCACTTTTTCAAAGCACTGTACATACTGTATGCTACGATGGCCAAATCAATGCCCAGACCTACATCCAACTGAGAATGTGCGGCAAGAATTAAAAGTAAATGTTTAGTTACCCTCCATCCATTCTGATGAGTTTTAATTATTTCTGTAAAGAGGAATTGGGCAAATAGTTCAGTCTGTTGATGCGCAAAGCTGGAAGAGACATACCCCTAAAAGACTTGCGGCTGTAACTGGGGCAAGATATCATTCCACAAAGTTTTCACTCAGTGGGCTTTTTATTTGTAAAAAACAATAAAATACAAAATAAAAAGAAATATGTCGAAACCGTGTATAATTTTCCCTCTCCTTCACTATGGTCTACTTTGTGTTGGTCTATTAAATCAAACCCTGATATTATACATTTAAGTTGGTGCTTTAAATGTGCCAAAACTTGAACAAAAAAAAGTTAACAGGATAAAAGGAGCTTTGCAAGGTAATAACTGACTTCTAAAGCAAAACAGAAAACTCACTAGTGCAGTTTGGCTGTGCCCCTGACCAGGTCCCATTGGCCTGGCACAGCCTGGTGGTGGCGCCAGTGAGCAAGTAACCGTCTATGCAGGAGTAGATGACAGAGTGAGAGAACGTTGTTCCATCAAGACGAAATACCCTGCCATTACTTGGAGTGCCAGGATTTCCACACTGAACAGCTGTAAAAAAACAAAAACAAAAAAAAAAACAATCATATGATTATCGAGAAAGATACAGTATGCGTAAAGATGGCTCCAGAAAGTAAAGTTGCACGGCAGGAATAATCCGCAATCGTCCTACGTTTACAAAAAGGCTGCGTGCCGGACCAGGTCCCGTTGGGGAAGCACATTCTGTCTGAAGAACCAATGAGCTCATAGCCTTCGGAGCAGGTGAAGTAGACCTTGGAGCGGATCCTGAAATCCGTCTGTTCCCTCGAACCGTGGGAGGGAATGCCAGGGTCCCCACAAGAACCAGCAATGTCACCTGCAGAGAGAGAAATAAGGAGAAACATCTGCAATTTATTCATCCCTTGATATTTTGTTCTTTTTTTGCAAGTTACAAATAAAAAAGAAGGGGGTTAAAAAAAAAAAAAACTGTCAACATGTAGCTTCCTTATGGTCAACAAGTGTAAAACGCTTTGTTACAAATAGCAGCGGGTTGCAGACATTATGTTCCTGACCAGGCCCATATGCTTTCTCTAAGAATGTATGTGTGTATGTTTATGCGTACTGATGGGTAGCTGGGTGGCAGCTTGTATAAGTGTGTGTATGTGTGGTCCTCACTCTGCCCTTGTACAACAGCCTGGTCAGCAAATCCCTGTCTGACATACACAGCACGCTCCTGGGAGTGCATACACACACTTTTATACACAAAAAAAAAACACAATTTCTCACACCAGTGCTGGAGTCTAGACTAACATATTGCTTCTCAAACATTGCTGACCCGCACTGCCCATTTGGCTAATGGTAAGAGATTTGCATTGGGTTACGTGTGCATAACATTAATGCCACAGCCTGATTCATTTCTTTTAGCGCCGAATGACTAATTATGTCTTGAAGTAACCATTCGCATTCATTGCAGAGCATAAATCTGAGGCATGACAAAATACTTTTGACAGGAAAAATAACTGTCATTCTTCTGTATGCGAGCGGCACTCCCTTCTACTTAAAAACAGTTGCTCTGTTTACACGATACTGCGTGTCTACAGGCTTTTTGCTTGAAGAACTTAAAGCTATAATTGGTAATTCTGTCCAGAAACACTTTTTTGTTAAACTGGACCAAATGGTCATGCCATCCTGACAGTAGTCAATACATTGTGTATTCAGAAAAATGATGTATTTGGTCTGAATGACAGGTTTTTGGTCCCTTCTGTCCAACAAGTTCTGGCGGTATCACCTTATCTATTGGCACACACGGCAATCTTTCTGACGCGCTCACTTAACGCCAGTGTGCGTGCTCGTTCCTTGCTTCGTCCTAGCCGTTCATTGTGGCTCCACTGCTCGCACTGTATACTTTGAACATGGCGTACATGTTTATGAGAAGAAGAAGAAGGCCTCAGTGGAAAGAAATAAGACCAAAGTGGATTTGGGAGATTTTTTTTCCACGCGATCCCCCTGAGGAGCAGAAGGGCAGGTAAAATGGTCTTGCTCGTGCATAGTTATTCAAAAAGGGACTTGGGGAAACTTATGGAAAAATCGCTGACTCACCTTTACCGTGCCGATTTAAAAAAAAAAAAGAATTCTTTGTTTTTTGCAAAGTTGTCTGTTAAGACACAACACTGGCCAATCTCTACAGTGTATCATCCATTTTTCATCAGGTGATGGTTATCGCAACCTATTAACATTCATACTTTTGCAGTTTTGCAAGTATTGTACCCCAAAAAGCTTGGCACAAAAAGTAATCTTTTCCCATGAGCCAATTCATACCGATCATCTATTAATTGGCACCCACTTTGCGGACAGTTTGCACCTGCTTTGACAGCTTACAACTATTTCTTTAAATGATCTACCCATAGTCTTTTTGAGGGGAAGTTATGGTGAACCCAATATACTGTATACTGTACCAGCAGGTAGTCCCTCACTGCTGTTTTGGCTGGATCATTATGTTAATCTGTGATATGGCTGAAATATGGGCACAGTGTGAAGCCAGTTTTAGTAGAATTTTCTTTAGAAGGCCGTCCTGGCACTAGCTGGACTATCTTGGGCCCCCCAGAAGTTTTCTGCACGGTGGCTGTATTTTTCATCATGAAGCTGTTGATGATTCAATCAATGCTTGATTTGGGTGAAATGTTCCTAGCAGCAAAATGCTTGCGTGTGAAGCCCTGTAGATGCAAAGCTTCAACGGCAGCGCATGTTTTCTAAAACAAACATTTTAATATTATTTTGACATTATTTTAACATTATTGCAAGCTCCGTACCCAAAAACAATCTTTTTAAACTTCTAATTCAGCTTTAATGATGATGAGTGATGTTAGCTGTCCTGTTGTGTTAACACTGAGCTAACTGTAAGGTCACTGAAATGACGCTGGCAGATCATTTAGTGGCTAAAATATTTAGCGTTCGATCTTTTTTGGTTAGTTTCCATTTCTTGTGCATTGATATGCATTTTACCTGATCTCTCTTCAGAGCAACCTACACATATTGCAATGTGCCATCAAATATTGAACACGCACAGTTTTTCCCAAAGCTTTTGCTCCTCAATATACGTGGACTGCGGCAGATCTTTAGATCTTTCCTATTTCTTTGAACTTTTCTTTCAAATGGATTTACTAAGCTTGGAGTTATTAGGTATTAAAGGAGGACTTCAACTTTTTCGAGGGAAATGCATTTTTTTTTATATTTCCACTGTCCTTTAAAGGTCAAGCTACACTCAGTAGCTGATGAGTTTAATTTGGCGTATAGACTAGAGCTGGGAAAACGGATAACCTGGCTCAGGTTTAATGGTAATGAAATCCTCCTTCCAGTACCTTTAAAGTTCAGTATTTAGTTTCATATAATCTGACCTGAATTGTTCCGTTTCACTCATGATTATTAGACAACCTTTGTTTGGATGGCTTCAAATGAATCATTAATATCTAAATTGAAGTAAAACCCAGAACGCATCGTGCAACAAATGTGTTGTCCAGTGACCCGGAGAGATGTTGGCTGTTTCATGATGCTGTCAGCCCAGTTTCCTTTGCACCAACGGTGAATTTTAATGGGACAGATGCAAGTAATGTAAATTAATTCATCCATCTAAGCTAGAAAGCAAATAGGAGCAAATCTCAATTAGATAAATTCCCTAAAAAGGACAGAATGTACATATAATTGGTTAGAGGCCGAGCTTAGTTTCCATTTGTCGCTACGTAAAACATGCATCTGCAAAAGGAGTTCTCAATGTGCAGAATGTAAGTTATGTTGGTGCTGTAAACTAGCCTATATATTTTCCTTGCAGAGATAGAGTTATTGTTAAAAGAAAATTAAATCTCTGTGAAATTTAAGAGTTTAATTTGTGGATTATCTCATCTTTACAAGGTTCTAAATTCATTTAACTCTAAGTACACAATCCACACACCAGAGGTCCCTCCGTGCAATTTTCTGTTCAACAGTGACGGCAAATGCAGAAATTTGTGAAAAATAAGTGCACACGACAGCCAGGATTAATTGAAAATGTGGAAAAATCTAACCTTAAAAAGGATAAACCTTCTTTTCCCATCACTGTAGAAACTAAAATACCTAAAACAAGGATCATTTCTAGTCCAGACAGTTTGAAGAGTATTTCTGTTTTGTGTTAAATCAAATCCTTGAAAGATAAGTGGAAATATCTGCATGGCAATATCTACACTCAAACTACCAAATCAAACCTCAGTGTGTGGCAACCAAATAACTACCAACTCAGTTTGATTTTTTCATCTGGACCCAGCATTTTTGGACAAGATGGAAATACTTAAATAAATAAATACATTTGCTCATCAGTTCTTATTGAGCATAGCCACAAAGCTTGCATTGTTATCCCAGATTGGACTCTTGTCTGCACAGAGCCCTGGTGCACACCAGCCAGGTAGAAAGAATGAATCATTTATTTTTTTTCTAATCTATTAGCATTTCTCACCCCAACATCCCCCCTGGGAAATTGCTGTAAATAACAGTGTATTCTTAGTCAAGTTGTCTGGAATGCATTCTCACCACGCTTATTATGTAAGAAGCAGCTGGGAGCTTTTCGGTCTGTAAGTGCCATAATCATGCCTTCAGCCAGCTGATGGTGAACCATGTAACAGCCCTAGAATGGATTGTTTGTTTACATTACGAAGGGTAAGACAGATTTTTGTCCGCAGAGACAATCTAGCCTAACAAGCGCCGGGATATGAATATACAGGAAATTCCGGAGGGGAAAATGTATGTCTTTGTGAGACGTAGTGGAGGACTGTGATGGTGCCTGGTTTTATCGTGTATCCATCAGTTCACAGTTTCCTGCAAGAGTTAAACAAACAGCCTTACATTTTCTAAAATGACACAAACAAAAGTTCAGTAGGTGTTGATTTTAGATTAGTAGAGAGGAGGATTTGTAAAGTCCAGAACTGAGTTGAGTGTAAGGCAAGGTTGCCGTAGGTTCCAGAAATCCTTTACCAGACAGGAACTGTCTGGGTCTATCTTTCCTCTGCATGTTCATCCATGCCCCTATTATCCCGCCGACTGAGTGCAAAGGCTCTAAGAAAGTGTACCTGCAGGATGTGAAGGCGTAGCACTTTACACTCCGGTGAGTCTAGATGTTTTAGACCCCTTTCATCTGCGACTGCCATCTATCAGAACCCCTGTTATGGACTGTACGTCAAAGCCGGTATGTTCTGGTTTAAAATGCTTACCCGAGCAGAAGGGCATGGGGGCGCTCCACATCCCATTGAGCTGACACATCCGAGAAGACTCTCCTTTAAGCTGCCTCCCACCCAGACAGGAGTATCGCACCGTCGAACCAAATGTAAACTTCTCTCCAGTCAGCACGCCGTTGGGGGGAGAGCCTGGATGACCACAGTCTACAACTACGCATCGAGACAGGCCGAGATAGAAAGATCAGCTTCCTTTCGCCTCGCGCGGCGTTGGAAAATAAGTAATGCAAGCAATTTCATCCACAAACCTATGCATTCAGGAAGAGGTTTGTCCCACTGGCCGGTGGGTTGACAAGTCAGCACCGGGGATCCGAACAGGTAATATCCTGGGTTACAGTCGTAGAACACCACGGTGCCGAAAGTGAAGTTGCCGTGCTCTATTTTACTCTGCCGAATTGAGTTGGCCGGGATGCCGGGATCGGAGCAGTTGACCACTATACGCAGAGAGACATGAAGACAGACACAGGCAAAACAACAACAACAGAAAAGACAAACGGGAGGAATACATGTGTTATTTGGCATGCACCAGGGAGAGTCATTTCTCTTTGCTCTAATTGCTTTTTCTGTGTTTTTCACTTGGAAAACACAATTTCTGAACAATAATGGAGGACATAAAACAGTTAAAAATCACAAGCGCTAGTGGTTTGAAGGACAAGTATTCATAAAGTAATGATACAGTTAGATAGTTAAGTCCTCTTATATGACATTTTTCAATTAATTTCAACAGTATTTTAACCCCTCTAAATACTTAGCAAAACAAAACAAACAAAAAAAAAATGGTTAAACCTTGACCACCAGTAAGAATTTTACCTTGAGTCATCATTGTCATTAACATATTCCTAACTTTGAAGTTTCAAATGAATCCTTTGCACAAATCTTTTTCAATGATTGAATGATTATACAACAGACAATGTAAGGGATACTAAAAAAAACAAAAATTGGTTGCACATGCTTAGATTCATTGTGATTTTCCCCCCCCTGAATCCACACAAGATCACAATTGAACACACTGGGTCAAACATGCATCCACACCCATTGGTCTGTGGATAGGTTTACCTCCCCAACCTGCAACCCGACCATAGCCCGTTTTGCAGCCCAGCTTCTGGCATAATCCTCGCTTGAAATTTGGCTGTTCAGTTAGGCAGATTGGGTAGAGTTTGTTTAAAATGGTTGGTTTCCTGACACAGACCTGGGTTCAGTCATCACCAGATTTGAAAATAGTTTTAATATATGTTTGGGGTAACTGTTAGATCATACAGTTCTGTCCAACTTTTTAACCTTTTGATTAAAACTGTTGGAGTTCAGAAAAATAACCCAGAAGGCAGCAAGGCTCAGGCCTACCTTGAATTGGAAACTACTGGAACACGAGTATTACTGCCTACAGAGAAGCAAAATCTACACCGCTGGCAGCTAATGGGCTTCTTACAGTGTGCTATTTTAACAAACTTATAAGGCTATTCCATGAAAAACTGTGCAGCATGAATTTAATAATCTTTGGTGCAATATCAGGCTTCATGTGTGCACATTATACGATCACCGTTTACAACTGGACCGCTTACGACGTACGGCAATAAGCAACTTGATTTCTCTTTATTTGCGGGGCAGCATTGTTCGGAACCTGTGGAGCCTCTCATATACCGGCTATGATTAGTAGACACAGCAGCTATCACATTGTGAGATATTCTTTCTAAATATCTGACACTGTCACATATTGATTGCAAGTTATCTTTGGTAGCAAGACACCGACAACGACTGTCCTTGAACCTGTCTCACTGTGCGATGTAAGACTGCAGATTTAGAACCATGACCAAATATTTTGCTACGATGTTACCACGGTCTTTTGCCACGGGGAATAAGAGGGTGCCAACCAAAAGTGAAGCAGAGCTCCATAATCTACACCTGACTGCAATTTGAATCTGAACCCACAGACCAGTCAAATTCCTTCTCAGGGAATATTTTATGGTCAGAGGAGAAAAGGACTAACCCTTTTAAGGACAACAAAATAAGGATCTGGACGAGTAAATATTAAATTTAGTTTGTTCAGTTCAGTTTGTTTACTGTATATAGTGCCAATTTAAAAGAAATATAATTTCATGGCACTTTACAAGAACAAAAACTCAATCCAACAGACAGATTTAAAGTTCAAAGGTATGTGCCTCTAGCCTCCTATCAGAGAACAGTAGTTATGTTTTTGTGATTTGATCCAAATAAAACAATTACCCTTGTCAATTATCAGCTTCTCCATGAGCCCTCTGTGCACTTTTTTTATTTTTTAGCTCCAATTTTCCTCAACTTCCTTTTGTTTCTACTTGCATTTAGAGAGTAACAAATGAACATTAATTTGCTACTCTCAAAGGTCTGTTGTATTCACCCCCAGGCTTTCATGATATTCATGCGTCCTCCCATGTTTTGGCTATACATGTGCTTTAGGCGCAGCTGAACAACTGTAGCTCCTATGATAAAGAGTGAATGGCAGAATGCAGATAAAATCTGCCTGTATTCAACAACTGGTGGCGTCTGGAAGCGTCTTTCGAACATAAAAACCCATCCCCTCTGTGCTTGGAATCATGACGTGCATATCCTGGTAAAAATGGAAGTGTTTCCAGAGTCTACCTTATTTTACCTTGTATGGTTCAAATATATAGTTCTGACCCCGTGTTGCTTTTTGAAAATCCACATAACATGCACCCCGCAGTCATTAAAGTTGTTTGTTGTATAATCCTTCCAACCTGGCAAAGGAGAGTCCAACTAAATATTCAGCTTAAAAACAAATACAGTGTATAACTGTATAGAGAATTTACTTTTCTTTCCTGGCAATTAAGGTTTGGGTTTAAGTTCAAAATGGCAAATGTGTTTAAATTAGGAACAAAGGCGATGGTAGAAAGAAGGTGAAATGGAAAATGGAGGATTGGTTTGGAGGAAGGAGTGAGGTTGAAAGGGGAATGAGGTCCACAACAACAGGGTCAGGCAGTAATGGTAAATAAATACATGTTTTTATGGGTGCTGGTTAAAGCAAGGGCCAAAAAAGAAAGTTAGGGGTCAATACACTTAACTTTTCTCCCCACCTTTACACGTTGGGGGCGGGTGGCTCCACTGGCGATTGGCCTGGCACTGAGCACGGGCAGGCCCCTCCATTTCGTAGCCCCGATTACAAACAAAGCTGACCACATCGTTGAGGTTGAAGCCGTTTCCCACTGTGCGGCCGTAGATGGGACTCCCTGGATGGCCGCAGCTGATCGCTAAGGGAAACATTTAAGATGCATGAGATACAGGTTTATGACCAAAAAAGTAATGAGAAGCTTTTAATTTGGTATATTTACCATGTCAACCTACAACTATTCGCTATAATGCAGACTATTCGCTCTTGAAAAACAAAGGTCTAGATGGCAATAATTGTAATAATTACAATGAAATCAGAACTTATTTTACTTTATATTCTATCTAGTAAAACTTTTAAATAATGACTAAAAGTATTTGTGTGGCATTGATTGTAGAAGAGGAAAGCAGCACCACTGAAATATTCATCCTCAGCAGATGGAATTTGACCACAGGTTTAAAAATAATAATAATGGGATCAGTGTTCTTGGAGGATGTTCATTGGGGTATTTTATTTAGTGTACCAAAAAAAAAAAAGATATGTCCCCAAACAATTTCATATCAAAGCTGGAGATTGTGATTACGGCTTTGTAAATCAGACCTCATAAAATTTAGAAATAGACAGTCCATATTTATATAAAGCACATTAAAAAAACATTATGATATTTATAAGGAAATAACATTATGTATTCACATGTGATTTGGACTTTTTTTGGAAAAATATAACCCACACGATTTTTACTTTTCCTATGAGATTGTGAATAAAGAAGAGAGACTTTAATGAGCTGATGCATCTGAGTGACCAATAAAAATTGTCCAAACAAGAGAAAGCAGCAAAAAAAAAACAAAAAAAAAATAGGAAAGGACTGTGCAGCTCATTCCAGAGGTAAGGAGTGTGTAAAATATGTTACCTGTTCCCAGTCTGCTATGACTAGAATGTTGAGTAAGTAAGAAGAAATGTAAGATAAAAAAAAAAAAAAAAAAAAAAAAAAAAAAAAAAAAAGTCGTCACTCAGTGGCAGCTTTTTCAATAAAACCTATAATAACATTGCCGTGGAAATGTATGGGAACCCCTTAAACCTTTTCAGATTTTTGCATTAAACCACATATTGTAATGTATTTAAATAGGAACTTACTGTATGTGATAGAATGACAGAAAGTAGTGCTTAATTGTGTAATAAACAGAAAATGGTCCTCGAATCAGTGCTTTGTAGAGCATCCTTTGAATGCAACTACAGCTGCAAATCTTTGGGGGTATGTGCCTACCAGCTATGCACATCAAGAGATGGCTAAAGATCACTACGTTGCGATGGAGAGTATCTGTGGAAATCAATTCTCTCAAACAGATTTAGGTCATTCAAACAGATCTTGTCCAAGCTATTCCATTGTAGGCTGACTGTATGCCAGGGTGTGTCATGCAGCAAAATAAACCTCTGCCTAATGGGCCTTTCAGACAGGCTGCGACGACCGCACTGCTGCGCTGTGAAACCCATTCTTTTCAATGGCTTGCGCCGCGCCAGGGCGGTTTATCGCTGCGTCGAGCAAAGCGCAAGCACAGCGCAGCGCACCGCTTCGCGCGCCGCGCTCAAAGTTCAACATAGTTGAACTTTGAGCGCGGCGAGCGCGGCGAGCGCGGCGCGCCGTGACGAATGCACGCGTTGCCATAGAAACCGCAAATGCGCTGCGCTGAACCCCGCGGCCAGCGCAGCGCAAATCGCGTCCTGTCTGAAAGGCCCTTAAGTCTCAAGGCTTTTACAACTACTAAAATGTCCTTCAAGGAATGCCACGATTTTACTTACATTCATATTTCCATTAATTCTGAAAAGCTTCCACACATCGTGATGCTGCCACCATGATTTTCTTCTGTTGGACATGGTGTGCTCAGGGTAATATGCCATGCATTATGTTTTGCAAGAAGACCAAATAGTTTAATTATAGCATCATTTGACCAGTGCATCAACTTCCACGTGTTTGTTATTTCTCCTAAGCCAAAAACTATTCATTCCTCTGGCAGATCTAGGTTTAAAAGGATTTATTTTTATAAATGCACAAATATGTTTCTTATTAGTATAATATTAGTATGATGACAACTCTTTCTGACATACAGAACTTGAAGCTCATCATCAAAGATAACTCAACAACATACCTGCTGAGACATTCAAAATTATGAGAAGACTTCAATTGATGTGATGCGAATAAAATGTTTCCAATGATTACAGAGAAAAGAAGAAATTATTTTGACAAGCCATTTTAATAAATATAACATTTATATATATTTTTCACATTTGAATCATTCACTTGTGGTCTATATAAAGTGGAATTTCAATGTTTTGGTCTGAATTGCTCAGTATTGATGCCCCACTGCTCCTCTTTTACCCCTCTTCTGAGGTGCATCTGAGAGCAACTTGTTTCGGTGCTGTCTCTCTAAATGAGGCACTTCCCACCTACCGACCATCCAGGTCACAGAGCGTGTCACTCCACCCCGTTCGGCCATTTGTCTAGTACGCTGGGGGACTGTGTAATAAATTGTGTGGGTTAATACACCCAACAATTAAACATTTTCACATTTGCATCCTTCAGCTTGGACTACAATATCGTAGCAAAATATTAAAATGGATTTGTAAAATTGGTTTGCCGGAAGTCCATGAATTTGTTTGCCGTCTCTGCAGCAAATACTGTAATGCTTGAAAAATATAACTCAAACAGAATATACGGATAGCTACCCAATACCTGGAGAGACGAAATTCTAATTTTCTGCACTCCCAGAGCCTCCAAGTTCACAAAAAAATATTTTTTTAAGGGGTAAAAAAGTGGATTTTGCATGATATGTCCTCCTTAAAGAGGTATGCGATCTTTAAAACTCAAGAAAAATGATGAGAGGGCCTGGGTAAGTTTTCCTCCATTTCTATTATAAGTTCAATAGCCTTCATTTCAGCCCCTGACATGGTGGCTTGTGATGGGATGTAAACACTGGTCAGAACAAGGGAAGAGAACTAAGAGTCTGGGTAAGCACTATATGTCGTCTGTAAAGCATTGACATCCGAACATAGTCTTCAATTATGTAAAAGAAGATTTCAGTGTGCTGCGGTTCACACAAAACAACTAGAAGCCCGGCAACAGAAGTGAGCTGTCCAGGGTGGGCTCAGAGCAAGGTCTTGTTTCAATAGAGGTCGATAGAGCTACAGAAGTCAGAGTTTTCCAAGGTGAGAAGCAATACTTTTTTAATTTTCTTAGCTAGGAAGTAGACAATAGCCAGGTGGATTAAAGGCAAGGGTGTGCAGGGTCTCAGTTTCCAAAGATTTACATGCTCGCCTGCCCGTTTACATTGTTTGTGTCTCTGGCAGTATTCATAGGAGGCCACTATGCCACCAACCAAGGTCTCATTGAAGTTGGGGATGATGAGAAATGGAGATAAAAAAATCCCTAGAGAGAATGGTCTGATGTTTAGGAGTTTTTCTTTAGTGAAAGTGACCACCAAAGGGAGGCAGAGAGCATAATAAACACACACAAAACAAGAGTGAAGGGCCACGGCTGCCATCCAGGGCCGCATCTTGTCCATATTAATAATCATCTTGTTAACAGGTTTTCCTACCTGAACTGTAAATCTCTGCCGCCCCTCAGAATTACCAAGGGGCCCCTGACTGCATCTCTAAATAATGCTCTCCTTTCCTGGCCTGTCAGTGAATGGCAATGTCGATGTAGGTTTGGGGCTGTGCCATACTTTTAATTTTCAGAAGGTGGATTAAACAGCACTCTATGAGGTGTTCAAAGTTTAGAATATTGATTGATAACCTAACCCCTCTTCAAACTTCTCCATGACTTTGTCCCTGATCTGGTTCATTAATCTCAAACAAGCCGAGGCCTTTAAAGAACAGCTGTATACCTTTACTTAAATAACACAGAGGTAGACTATTTTCTAATTAAGGGACTTCAGAAGAAAATTATTTGGACTGGGTTTTAATTAAAAGAGCAAAAGAGGCACAATAAAAATGCATGTATGACTTTTCAGATTTTTACTTGGAAAAAATGCTTAAGACCATGTTAAGCATAGTTTTTGTTGTTGAGATTCACAATTATGCACTACTTTCTGTCTATGAATCACAAAACAATCTGAGTAAAATAAACTGTAAACTATGATATGGCAAATAGGGAAAAACACTGTATTAACAAGGCTCAATAAGCACCCAGTTTTATCTTGTTACCATGCATAGGTTAGAGAACTGCCGTGAATAATAATTCATTTTAAAGCCCTTTGAGCCCGTCTTTACAAGAAGTGCTAATATTTCCAGTTTTCAGTCATCATTTTTCCATCATATCCGGCATTCACTGTCAGCGTCCTCTGTTTGTCATTGTGCCTCATAATTATTCATCTCTTGGTTACTTTGTTCACTGAAACTTCTCAGTGTTTGTGTGGTGATTGTGTAAACAGACATCCTACAGTTATTGGCAGAGTATCTCTTTCATCTCACTTTCAAACTGCCCAGTTTGAAATGTATCTGGGAGGAGAAGAGCCCACCCAAAGTAAAAAAAAAAAAAGACTGCTGTTGGGTGGTAAAACAAAGGAGAGAAAAAGAATAAGAGAAGACACATAAGGAGATGAAGAAAAAGAGAGGAGAGCACAATTTTAAAGTAGGGGGAAATGAAGACAGGCCACAAGAGAGAAGCAGAAGCAAAGCAACTTGATCAGCGAGAATCAGAAGTAACTTTGCATGCTGCAGACACGCAGCCATCTGACACTGCCAGCGGGCCCTGTGGCTACACACACGCACAGATTCAAACACATTTCATAGTCTCATCATCATTCTCTGTTTGTGTCTCTAAACAAGAGCCTCTCATCTCCATAATTACAGTATAATTTGGCTGTAAAATAATTTCCCTCAATAACTCCTGCATGAATAACCTCAATAAAAACTGCTACAGCTCAGAGAGGCTCCCCAACATGCCAAGAAATGCACAAACCACCCTGGCCATGCAGACACAGAAGCGTGCCCTCCAAAATGCAAATAAACGCTCACAAAAGTATACTATTAAGTCTTCATATTAAATATTCCCCTTTGTTCTCCACTCATTTTAAAAACAAAGCAGCCCCCGCTACTCCTTCATGGACTCCATCTCTGTCTTCCTAATTTAGTCAAAAATTGGCCCTGTCGCTTTAGGGAAGCTAGGCCCTATAATTGGCCTCATCATCGCCACCTCCACTGTGCTCTCTGTGTGGCTTTAAAAAAAAAAATCATGACACTCACAGCGAGTGACCAATTTTAGAGAATTTTCCACAGCAGCCCGGACACGTCAGAGCCTTCTGTTGTGTCCTCAAGCCCCAATAATATTCTCAACCCAGACCAATAAGACAGATTTGTCCCTCTGGCTCTTTAAGGCTTCTGGTGTGAGGCTGCAGATCCTGAGTAGCACTGGCTGCAAATCCGTGGGTGTTTCCCTCCCCCCCCTCTCAAATGCAGACCACGCAACAGCTGTGATAGTCGTTGAAGGTATTCATCGTGAATAGTTTTACTTCCCAATTTCATGAGAACAGGCCCTTTTTGTTGAAATTGTATGAAAAAAATGTTAATGCCGCTGCACTCAGAATTCACAATTTCTAACAGATTTTGGATACAAAACATAGCATATATCCACAAATATATGTGAATCTGAACTGTTTAAGATGTATCATCTGATATATAGATATATATATATATATATATATATATATATATATATATATATATATATATATATATATATATATATATATATATATATATATATATATATATATAATCTATTACAATCTGACTTTCAATAGTCTTTAGTATGTAAGTGTTTTTAAAAGCACATTTTTCTGACACAATGGAGCCTTTCAAGTCAAACCTCTTTAAACACCACAATGAATGAATGAATGATGAGGTCCCATCTGAAATTGTACAGTGTGAATGACTGCTGTTGTACAAAGAACATAGTTATTTTCTGTAGAGAAGTGACTTTTCTCAGGCATCTGTGACTGCTTATCGCCAACACTACAAAAGACAGAATGAATGCTCTTAGTTCCAGCAAAATCCTCTAAGCGGGATAATAAGTGGATGAGATACGTGAAAGTCAATAGGTAAGAAAGGTGGATTTTCTGAAAATTATTCAAAAAAATTTTGTTGCGCCAAGATAAACGATTGGGATTTTGGCATGAAAGGTGAGAACAACCCAGAGTTAAAGACCACCACACAGTTCATGCCATGCCTACGATACAGAGGCAGAACATGGAGCCAGCAGCCAGACAATCCAGTTGACCGTGAGTGTTGTTTGTGAGCATAAAGTGAGTTTTTTTGTCTTGTATTTTTCTTTTGATCCATCAGTCACTATGAAACAACTGTTGATGCACACTTTATTAGACTAATTCAATAACAGTTTTCTGAATATTTATTCTACATGGTTACCCTTGATAATTTGTTTGCCTCCCAACTGCAACATGAGCATTAGCTTGACATGATTTTAAGGGCAAAAACAAGATGTTGTGGCAACACTAACCACAAATGAACTGAGTTCTTTAGTGGCCTTGTGCTAGCTTTTTATCTTTAACATTCTTATCATACATTTATCAAATTTGGATCCTGAAATTAAAGAAACCACAAGCCTGAATACAATTGACAAGCAAGAAGTTGGGAAAACTGAGACATGACCCTTTTAATGTGTGAGGAGTCAGTTTGTTGTACAGTTTGCAGTCAGTAAAATTTTGAATCAATCAATAATTCCCTGGCATTGGCACATGCACCCTAAAGCCCGCAGGAGTAGTTTATAGTCAGTTTTCCCTGGATTGTGTTACCTTTGAACCAAAACAAAGACATTTGTTTTAATGATGTGCTCAATTGCCTCACATCCAACACAACACTTTGATTTGGTTTCTCTCATTGAATGACCCTCCCTCACCCTGACTTTGAAAACATGTCTTCGTCAATAAGCGTCACTGTTTTTATTCTGTTTTCAAGGCAGTTACATTTAAATTGAGCTGCTCTCCTCCTTTGTTATCGATAAAAACTGTGCTGAGCTTCAAAGCAAAAGTGATTGGATTTTATCTCATTACACCAGTTTTTATGACAGATTTGAAGCCAGGGTAGACTTGTTTCATGCTTAAAAATTTGCCTTAATTTGTTATTCAGTCAATTTTATTTTAAGAAACTTCGAGGCAGTTTGCCACACAGTAGATTTTAATCTCTCCAACATGAGATGTTTTTTTTTTGCATTTGTTTGCCTCTGAAGTGATTTCTAAGTTGTTTTGCACTGACTCTTCAGCTCCAGAGGGGAATAAGGTAATCAAACTTTCAACAAATAGCTGGACTCCTCAGGCTCAAAGCTGCCTGTTTGTACAAAACATAGCAGAATTGGTCTAGATCTTATGTAGAGTAACGTATAAAAAAACTAAATAGAAACTGCTTCCCTCAGACAGCTAAATAATACGTAAACAACGTTTTTAACTGAGACTTGTGTGGTATAAGGTGGTATGTAAATAAAGGTGACATTGACAACATGCCATTGCGTGTTATTTCTAAACATACTTATGACTGAGTATAGAGTATAGACTAACTATGGAGTTGTTTTTTCTTACATATGCAGATGGGAAGCTGTCCAGACCACTGGTTGTCTTGGTGGCAGATTCGAACCGATGAGCCTATGAGGCGGTAGCCAGGCAGACACTGATACACAACCGTGTCACGGTACCCAAAGTTCTCCCCAATGACCTGGCCGTTCACGATTCCCTCTGGGATTCCACAGTGACCAGCTGGAGTAGAAAAAAAAAACACACACACACACACACAGAGCATTCAGGTAATGAGCTCTATTGTTTAAAACACACCAACATGGTCTTGTCACATTTCTCTTTTTATTCTTTCAACATGTTGTCTAACTGAACAGATTCTGAGTGATTTTAGTAGGCGGGCCACTTCAGCTAAAGCTCATCACTGTTCAATGTTTTGTCAGTTTTTGGATAATGTTTCTGACTGGGGATCACTGGAGTCCTCAAGCGTTGCGAAAAGCTTGGTAATTGTTTCCACACTGATAATTGTCAACAACTGTGTTGCTTCTGAGTTCTTCAATTCTTAACTTCTTAAATTGGGCCATGTTGGTTTGCAAGACTTTTACTTTCATTAATAAGTAATTCAGTCATTTGAAAATGTTTTTTGTGCTTACTTACTTGGTCTGTGATAAAAACTCTGTTTGACTTGAAATATTTAAGTGTGCCAAAGAAGCCAAAACAAGAGGCCAATACTATTTCACAGTGTGTAAAAAACTTTAACAAACTCAGATACATTTTACTTCTACTCAGTAATCTACAACTTTCAAATGAAGACATTTAAAAGTTTAAGAATCTAGAATAACTTAGTGCACAGGATTCTGGGGCTCCCCTTTACTCCATGAACAGATTCACTCACACAGGTTTGATTGATGTGCGGCGCGGCGACGAGACACTTTAAAAACCATTTCACAAAGTCACAAGGGAATGTGTATTTTTCTGCTCACAGAGATTTTTTTGGATTGAGTATTGATTTTGTTCTTTACAGTAGATAAAACCTTCACTGCAACCCCGACGTCAGCGAAAGCTAACGATTTAAACGCGGCCAGGGAGGTGGGACAGAACGAGAAGAGAAAAAGGCCGCATCATATTAACTTTGTCATCTGACATTGTGTTTGAGGTGTTGATTACTCGAGTTAAAGGGCACTGCTCAGGGGGTCACAAATCAGACTTTTTACTGAATCCGTTGGAAACCCCTGAACACTGAAAAAAGTGAATCAACCACAAGCCTGAAGCCACCACAATTTGCAGAAGTCCACTTGTTTCCTTCTGGGGACCACTTCATGCTGGTATTAACAAGGTATTATTACAAGAAATGCCTTGTTAATGTTAGCTTTAATAACTGCCACACTAAAAATGGCAACAGTTGCATGGATTGGTATTGGGGTCAACATTATAACGGTATTACACTGGTGAGGTTTAGGTTGGGTAGACAAGAGTCCCTTTGCTAAGTTACATGTAGGCATCTTTCAGGACGAAATAACCTTATGGAAACATAACCATGACATCCTATAAACACAAAAGTTTAAATGACTGTGTTTTCTAAAAACAAAACAGGCAAAATCTTTTTCTACCACTTTTGAAAATAATATACTGGTGTGATTTAAGACATTTCTCATTAATCTAATATATTCATATGTAACTGAAGCCTGAATACAATAGAAAAGAAAGTCATAAACCATAAACTTGAAACATAATAAAAGACTTAACCCTTGACGTTTGGCAGCATTTCTGTTTATTCGTTGTGAACCAAATTAAATTAAATGAAGCTTTATAGAGTTGTCTTTAAAAACTGCAACTACCCCCCCTCCCCTTAGCTTGTGATGCGTTCCCGCAAGCCTTGCTCCTGCGGAGGCTTCACCACGAAGTGACAGCTCCCTGTCATAACACGTGTTACCCCTGGCTGGCACGCTGGCAGAAGAAAGATACAGTTTCTGTGGGATTCATATATAAAAAATGAAGTTCTAAATTAAGTCAGAGCTCAGCTGAAGCTCAGCAGAGATGGTGTTGTTCACGAGGTGGAGGGGGTCAGAGGGGAGCAGCTGTGAGGCCAGACATGAGGTGTAGGGCAGAACCCTTCCTTTGATACCTGTCCTCATTAGATTGACGTGAAAAAAATCTTCCCTGCTTCCACTCTAATGATGTTTCTTGCTGGAGAGGCTTGTAAAAGTATTCCTACTCCCAGCTTCTTCTTTTTTTTTTTATATTTTTTACATTACAACTGATCTGTTAATCGAAGTCCAACACAGATTGACATTAACACTGGTTATTTTAATATTTATTGATTGCAAATAAATTGTTGAGATATTCACCAATGCTTATTGTATATAGCATGCTTTCCTAATGTTGTGTGGAGGAAGGTGCTCTGTTAAAGTCAGACGTCAGATGAGACGAACATGCTACATTTTGTTGTACTTGCAAAACTATTGCAAAAGACGACTGCTCATTACCCAAAGTGAAACACAGTGGTTTTAGCCTCATACTGTGGGGGTGTTTTTGTTTAGCAGTGGAAATGGATCAGTAAGTATGATGGAAAAGATGTATATTTCTCTGTCTAAATGGTAAAATCTGGTTACAAAAAGGTTGACAGTCTTGACAGTCTTTGACTACGTTCACACTGCAGGTCTTAATGCTCAATTCCGATTTTTTTGTGAAATCAGATTTTTTTGTGTGTCCGTTCACATTTCCAAATACATGCGACTTGTATGTGATCTCCTGTGTGAACTGAATGCGTTCAACCGAAGTGTCCTGCATGCGCAGTTGAGGACGTGATGACGTCACACATAGCAAGCGTCCTCAGTGTTTGTGGAAGTAAACATGGATTATAATGCTGCCGCGCATTTGCGGTCATTAATTTATTTTCTAACCGGAGCTTTCCCTCCATTGACTGCTCTTCTTATTGTTGTCCGCTATGGGTGTCGTCTTTCTTCCCGCTTCTGCATAGCAGGACGCAGAATGGTGACATTTGTCGAGTATCGGTGACGTACAGGTCGGATAAATGCAACCCAGCCATACAGACACAGGTCGCATTTGAAAAGATCAGATACGTATCGGATTCAGGACCACATATCCAAGTGGCCTGGGTTGCATTTAAAAAAAAATCCAATCTGTGTTGTTCAGACTGTCATAAAAAGATCAGATCCAGGTTGCATGTGGGCAAAAAAATCGGAATTGGGTCACTTCAGGCTGCAGTGTGAACGTAGCCTTAACTCGGGGGGTTTGAACACAAATAAATGCATTTTAAATATTTTTTAGAAGTAAAGAAATACAACCATGAATTTATTTATGTCAAATTCACAGTTACGTGCTGCTTTGAGTTGGCCTTTTACGTACAATTTCACTAAAACACTTTAAGGGGAGAGACTGTGAAGTCGTTTGCATATTGCAAGGTGCTGTTTGTATGTTTGCTCTTGTGTTCTGTATTCATCATAAGCTTTGAATAAAAGTCAGAAAGGTCGTGATTTAAAAAATGATCTCACTTTAGATGTGCCGTATTATTCTATAGTAAATAGTGAGATTTTTATTTACAAGATTACTCACCTAAACACCTCGTTTCTGTTCCACTCCAGAGCCCTGATGACAGGCACTCTCTGACAGCTGACCCCACCAGCATGAAGCCAGCATCGCATGTAAAGATGGCCGTGGCGCCAAATGTCGTCTGAGTACCAATCTTCTTCCCATTTGGAGGAGAGGGCAGGTCGCCGCATGAGATAACTGCAACACATGGTTGGACAAAAGCAATTTAAAAATCAGTTGCCAGCCACTTTAGCACCGGGTTAATTTGAGAAGCTGCTAGACCTCATTTGTTTCAGCAAGAAATGCTACCAATCTTGGCAAGCTGTGTGGCTGGCAAATTTGGTGCTGCTGTTTTTCTCCTCCTCCACTCACAAAATGCCCAGCGAGGAAAATAACAAGCCACGGAGAAGTGCCACAGTATTCTTTGAATAAAAATAACAGTCATCTAAAATGTCAAAGAATCCCAGGAAGAGACCTCCTGAATGACAGCTAAAAATGTCAACTCTCCCAGGTTAAATAATGTATTGAAAGGATGAAAGTCTAACCTTGTAGGATGACTCTGTCGTCTTTGGATAACATCAAATTAGATGAAAGAAAAAAAAAAGGAATTTAAAGATGACAGTCGATTTAAAATGACGAGCTTTTACAGGCTGTTTTCTTTCTGACAGAACTGTCAGATAGGTTTATATGTAAGCCAGGTTATGATTCTTGCTGATTCTAGCTATCATGAAGCTTCTAGCTTTTGCATTTTGCCCAAAATGAAGAACTGGGTACAACTTGTTATACTGGTAAGTGTTCATGGTTCGGGTACAATGCCCAAGTGACCTAATGTGCCAAATCCATCCTTTTAAAATATTAACTGTAAATACATCTGTCATTGGTATTCTCAATCATATCACAGACGGGTTCTGTGTTCCAGAGATAAATGCATTTTAGTGCAAAATGTGCACATTAACTTCAGAACAAAAGCAAAGGACCCTAGGAAAATGTTGGCTGAAGCTGCAAAGAGGGTGATATTATCCACAATGAACGGAGTGCTGTACCGAAATGGGCTGAAAGGCCACTCAGAGAGAGAGAAGTCATTGTTCGGAAAGTGACATATACAGCTAGATACAGCTTAAAAATATACACTGGCACACAGACCTTAATTTTGGGAAACGTTTCCTATAGTAAGATGACACTAGAATTCAAGTGTCTGGCCGTAATCCCCATCTATACATTTGGAGGAAAAAAAAGATTGAAAACAACATCCCAACTTCAAAGTGCAGGGTTGGAAACATTATGTTGTGTGTGTTTTTCAAAGAGGGAGGGACTGTTGCAATTCACAAAACAGATTCTATCATGATAAAGATCATTAAGTGAAACGTTTGAAGCAACATCTAAAAACAATAGCTGGAAAGTGAGAGGTTGGGCACAAATCTGCCTTTTGGATAAACAATGACACAAAATTAGTTATAAAGTGGCTTAAGGACAAAAAAGTCAGGACATTTGAGCAGCCATCACAAAGTTCTGGTCACTGTTCTGTAGAAATTTTGTGGGCAGAGCTGACCATGTGTGTGTTTGTCAGCAAGGCAGGCCACAAACGTGACTCAGTAACATCAGGTTTGTCAACATGAATGGGCCAAAATACCAGCAACCCCATGTGAGATGCTTGTGGAAAGATACCTAAAACATTTGATACATAGTCACATAGTTTCAAAAACAATTCTACCAAATACTAAGCTTAAGCCACAAAGTATGGCAAATTCTGGATTTGAAAAAAAAAATCTGGTCAAATTTTGTCAAGAAGCACAAATACTGATAGTAATCCTAACTGACCACAAACAGAAACATTAAGTCACATGTAATGTCTGAAAGAGAGAGGGAAAGTCTTTTTTATCACACAGTGAGGGATAACGTTTCATTTTAACTGTAGGTGTGATCCCCTCCAAGCATTGAGCATGCTGAGGTGAGTGAACTTTGGTGCAGTTCCTGCACTGAGTATGATCAGAATAAGTAACGTTACTATAGGGTCAATCTTGTGATTTTTAAGTAGCATTTACATAGATTGTTTAGCAGTAGTTCTTATAAGTGCCATATATTCCATCTCTGAGTTGCAATTTGCATGGTGCAAATTTTTTCAAACATCCAAGGATATCTTTGGCAGCCAAGCTTAGTCAAATAGCATACACTACATTATCTGAAACAAACAGGTGATGCTGCAGTGTTATTTTCTTACAATCACACATTGTTTTACCTATACCAAGGCAGATGGGAAGGAATGTGACCGGAGTTTTAGCAATGCAAAAATCAGTCAAGATCAAAATCGTTTTATTTTCTCTTGACCAGCTCTGAGCAGTCATTTGCAGACGAAACTCTGAAAAATAGGAACTTTTTTCACCCATGAAATGCTTTAAAACTAAAAACAGTATTTTGACTGTGCCTTTGGATGAAGATTGACACTGCCTTTAACAGGACATAAAACTTAAATATTGCCACAATAATTGCTATACAATCCACATTTCAACATGTGGTTTTAGATTTTAGAGACTTTTTACCAACAAGAGGCTAGAATTCAATAGAATTTAAATTATATTACTATCTTTCTAACATTTGCTTACCGCAGTTTTAATTAAGTGTTTCGCTGCCTTTTTTTAATTTCTAATTGTTATCCAAATCTTTTACATCTATATATCAATCAGAAGAGTTTTGCAAAACGATGAGAAACACATGGAGGTGTAGATTATAGCCATATTAAATTTCACAGCAAAAAAAAAAAAAAAAAAGCTATAATTTTCAGGAAAAAACTGCAAACATACTTTTCACTACTTTATTTTTAGTGCCATTTAATTATGACTACTTTGCTACTCACTCTGGCAGTGCGGCCTCTCGTTCTTCCAGCTCCACAACCCATTGGCTAAACACTGGATGTGGGCAGGGCCTAATCTGTAGTACCCTGGATCACAGGTGAAGACAATGCGTGTTCTGAACTCATAGTGCGAGCCGTTGACAATCCTCCAGCGGCCATGCTCCAGGGAAAACGACCCGATGCTGGGACACACTACAACTGCACAAACAGAAGAAAATAAAGCGTCAGCAGATCCACTCACTTGGGAAAGTCAGAGAATTTTGCTTGTTGTACTTCTGCGTCAAAAGCATGACATTTTGAAATCTAGCCCTTATGTTACACAGCTGGCGCCAGGATCCACGTGTCACTAACCAGAGCATCTTGGTATCTTGTTGTGGTTGCTCCATGTTCCGTCAGGCTGACAGATGGCTGATGTCAGTTCCTTACTGGAGAGTCTGTATCCGTCATTGCAGAAGTAGGAAACTCTTGTTCCCACGGAGTAGTCAGCAGTTAGCACCCCACCATTTATTGGAGCCTTGGGTGGCCCGCAGGACACAGCTATGAAAAGAGAGAGTTACGCTGATTTTAAAACATTCATTTCTATTTCGAAACATTTGAAAATCACACAAACCGCACAATCCCACTGTATTACATTCCCTCATCAGCTTTAACGCCTTACTTTTCATGTTTTTAAATTATGTAATTCAACTTCCGATTGTAGAGGTGGAATGATGACAACATGTAACTACAATGAGTTTTAAAACTAAGAACTGGGTGTGCAAGTTTAAATATATTACGCACTGAACCCTACACAGTTAAAATTAGGTTTAAATATACAGAGATCCTCACTTATGTGTGGTTTTATGTAATTTAGTAAGTTGCACTTGACAACACACACGTTGTAGTCATTAATAAGTTTCCAGGATCATTTTGGCTGGATTTTAATAGTAGCGCTCATTTAAATCGCTGGGTTTCTTGGTGAAATCTCAGCTTTTAAAAACAGTAGATGAATTTTTAATGATGTCAGGGCTCCATTGCAGAGCCTTATTTTACTCAAATTTATCCATTACAAAACCAGCTTTGATGTTTGTCCTGTTGGAACACCCAATTATCTTAAAGGTTCAACTTTCTAATTAATTTTGTGTTTTTGTTGACAGGGACAATGGGCATTAATTAACATTGCTGTAAATGCACAAAAATGAGCCAATATTAGATTAGATAGAACTTTATTGATCTCACAATGGAGAGATTTACTTGTGATATATGCTAATTTGCATCTGTTGTCGCAACGAAGAAAGCTATACCCACCAAGCTTGAACGTTCATACAGTGTTATTTTATTCAAAAAGCTTACCTTCACTCCCACAAACTATCCTCTTGAAATTGTTGGCTATTAGCTTCATATTTGGCTAGTTATGTGAGCAGTTGTTAACTTTGATTGAGTTTGAAAGTGTTGCATTTCTAGCTTGTTCAGCATCCTGTCATTTAATGTTGCTGTAGTTCACTTTGGACAAGGACACTCATGCTCCAACAGTTCCCAGTTAATTATGGGCTTCAGTCTAGTTTGTGCTTGGGTTCCCAAAAATCATAATGAATAACCAATAATGCCTTTCCTATGCCTTATTGAAATTGGGAGCAACGATTGCACAAACACATCAAAACTGGTTTTAGAATGGATAAAGTATGCAGGAAACCACCTAAAATTAATTATACCTGCCAAGAAAATTGGTCAAATACACACACTATATATATATATATATATATATATATATATATATATATATATATATATATATATATATATATATATATATATATATATATATATATATATATATACAAAATATATTCAAATGTCTAAACACAATCCATACTTTTGTAGCTCTCTGATGCATCAGTCACCCCCAAGAACAAAACTGTTCCAATAAATCAAAATTTTTGGGGCCATACATGCAAGATGATAACTGCATGTATTCTTTTGACCAGAGGTGTACGCAAATCTGTGTACAAACTCACATAAATTGTAATTTCCTATATACAATATACAATTGAAAGGTCTTAAATGTGAGGAACATGATATTACACAGCTTTGACTATACACACTCTCTTGGACATTCAATGACACCAAATACCTAAGGTTTTCTACTTATTTATCATATAATGCTTCTGTACACACCACACTGCATGGAACAAAATGGATAATAAAGAAAGCTGTGCTTTCCTTCCCTTTGTGGTTTTGTTCGAGATAAGTCATGTTTTCATAGCTTTATCACCTTTACATCCATTAGGAAATGGTAAAGATAGTAACACACTTTACTATAAAATTTATGTACTGAAAAAAAAAAACGTATTTTGCAGTGGCTGCTTTATCAGTTTGTAGATAACAAGACAAGATGAAGTGGATGTTAAATTACAGCAGGTAATCTCGCAGCTCATCAAATACCCTCCTGATTCTTCTACTCCATATAACTTTGATAACAGTCCCTGATTAAACTTTTTTGGTAGTTTTTTTGAGCTGAATTGTGATGCAGCAAAGCAGGACAAAATCGACAACAAATAATATATTTTACACAACATTTTGGAAAATAAAATATTTTCTGAATCACAACATCTGAACAGACAGGAAACTAAATCACATACTAAAACCTTTGTAACCTGTGTATTTTGCACAGTTTTGCTGTATTTTACACCTTCACACACACATGCACATACACAAACCCATATCCATAAATCTATACATCCATGTGTGTGCAAACTACATTTTGTTTTAATTGTTTCAACTACAAACAAATTTGCAAGTACCTTGACAGGCAGGCACAGGAGAGTCCCAGCCATGGTAGCCCTGCGATGTGCGACGGCAGGTCGCCGTGCCATTGCCTATGAGGCGGTAACCTCGGTCGCAAGCCCAGCGCACCACGCTGTTCACATGACCGCCAGTCTGAGAGGATATGGAGCCATGGAGGGGGGAGTCTGGTGTGGAGCAGTACAGGGCTGCGGTGGGACAAACATTTAAAAAACAAATATGGTAAATTTCATGAAACAAAACATGTATACCAACACAAAACAAATATGTATTCATTCATCATTTCTTACCCTACCATTAAAATCTACACGGTAACTGTTATTAAACTACAGAAAAGAAAAAACTCTGAGACCGGCACTTTTACATCTACATAACTAAAGGACATTATAAAAACTTTAAAAACTACTGGCAGTTGTTTACAACGGTATTTTACCCATGTCACTTCAAGCCCATGACATAATGAGACCAAAAAATGTTTGGGAAGAAATAATAAAATATAAATAATGATCACTTTGAGATAAATTATTGTTCCTTTGTAAGACATCTTAAAAAATGCTTAATCTGTTCACAGATTCTAAATAGAAAACTGCAAAATCTCTCTTAAATGAGCTTTAAATCTAGACTGTCAGTGTGTATGCCAAGTATGCCAAGTTCTGTGGCAGACAAAATGTTGGTATCAGTTTGACAAAGGCCTGCTGTTCCTGCTAACCAGCTAGCAGCAATTAAAGAAACTAAGTTGAAGATTATTCTCCATTTGTCACCATTTCTATAATTAAGTCATGACTTCAAAACAACAATGAGTCAACTTGAAAAATGTTAAGTAATTGGGGACCATGTGATAATGTCTTTAAATTATGCTTAGTTCCAGGTCTTACTCTAAAATAGACTCGAAAGTGCCATTGAGTTTTTTCTCTTTCTTTCTTTCTTTCTTTCTTTCTTTCTTTCTTTCTTTCTTTCTTTCTTTCTTTTTGTTCTAAAAGTTTAATCATTACATAAGGCATAACAGTGTTCAATCTTGTAAAGAGAATTGAAAAGTGGCAAAATTAGGTTTTCGCACTTTGCAAAGTCAGTTATTGGGAATTGGCCACAAAATTGTCAATCTATGCATTTCAATTTATGAAGAACTAATACATGCATTTTCTACCTTGGATGAAATCTATGAAGGGAAGAAATGTTCCATCAATGGCCAAATTTTGCAGGTCAAAAGCATTGTTGTAGCAGGTCTGTTCTTTAAAGTACAACACATGCTTAACACTTCTCGTCAATGCTCACATTAATCACGTCCAGCCAAAGAAGGTTACCAAGCATCTTGAGAGGCTTGCAATTCATCATACGGAGCAGTGGTGCTTTAAAGGTTAAAGAAACAGCCTCCTGACTGGAGGCTGTGGAGTGAACAAGCAAACTGTGAGCAGGTAAAACTGTCTCCTGCTCTTTAACTGTCAAAAACGCCCTTGAATAGAGCACTCATGCCTCATTACCCAGCGGTGGGAAGTTGTACTCAGCATGGCCAGGTGCAAGATTGTTCCCAGGTAAAGTTTTCTGTAAAACACCATCTGTACTTATCGAGCCTTTTTCGGACTGATTAAACTTGAAGACTAACCAATCAGGCAATTCAGTAAAACTGCTTTACGAGGCAGACAGAAGTCTAGGAAAGTGTAGGTATAGTAAACAATTAAAGTGTATTGGGAGCCAAATGCATTATTTTATATTTGTGCTTTTTCCTTGTTAAATTTCTTAAAATCTTTTTATAGTTTGATCCTAGTCACTTTACGACGTTAAAAATAGCCTTTTTAGTCCTTCTGTCTGACTCTCTCTCCATGCATTATGGTATAAAATAGTAGTAAAGTAAAGTTGGGATACATACTTTGGTACTCACCAACATAGCGAATTTTGAAGCCTTTCTTGTTGGTGCCGTGATCCGATGACCAGCGGACCAGAAACTGATGACCGGAGGTTGTGATGTTAAAGGGTGTTGGCAGGTCACCACTCAGCGTTGCCAGAGTTGGACTGTTGGGTGTGGGGCCTGGGACAAAAATAGTGGTAGAAGGAAAGAGAAAATCATTTAGATATTTTATTTCTGGTAATGCTGGTAACCTTGATGATGAGAGATATTAATGAGAGATATTAAATAGTTCTCTCAGCCGCTTCTTGTGAAAAATGTATGATCGTAACGGTGAACAGAAAAACATTAAAGGGTAAATAATTGATTTAATATTTATTTATTTCCTACGTGACCATGGTATAAGTGGGATAATGACCTTCGAGGTGTCCATTATCAGACATTAACGGACTTCACGGAAGCAACCGTCTGACACGAAGTTTGCTCTACTACATCGGGACAGCGGCAAGACCGGGTAAATACCTCTTGGTGGGCTAAACATTTTTTACTCCATCTAACATGACACTGAAATCGGGGACATTTCCGGTGACAGCTTTGGCTGGGGACAGGTCATCCCAAAACGGGGTCTGTCCCTAGAAATCGGGTCATCTGGTCACCCTACCGGAGGGGCGGAGTGACATTACACACTTCGGAAGAATATTTAATGCGTCTTTTAATCTGGTGCGCCTTATAGTCTGAAAAATACAGTAGCTGTGGCATCTTTGTTCTATAGATTTGTTTGTGGGAATACTTTAAGTTCATTGAATCATTAGGTAGGCTGTAGTGTGATTAATCATAAAAATAATTCCTTAATATTCTTACATCACCAGTTCCACTTTGATGTTTCTATAATCTTTGCATTTTAACGGAACTGGAATCATATTTAATAATTGTAAATAAATCATAATCTTCATATATATTCATATGTGTTTGTGTGTGGGTTGGCTTTTACCATCAAAAATCTCTAGTACATCGAATTCTCTCTCTGTCTGGAAACTCTCAAAGGTTATGGTGACATTGTATCCCTTTTCAAGGTTGATGCTCCACGAACACATCTGGAGGTTCGGGTAGCTCTCTGGCCAGCCTGGGCTCAGGATGACGCCCGATGAGTCGTATCTCACGTCATGCGCGGGGCATTGAACTGAGAGTCGGGACAATTGGGGAAGGCGAGTCAGTGTTAGGTGACAAGACACTTTTAGCTAGAAAGCTGTAAAAATCAGGCTCCATAAAACTTTAAATTCACACCTTGGCATGTAGGAGGAGGGGCGTCCATCTGCAATCTCTCTCCCAAGCGACAGGTTATAATTTCGTTGCCGACCAATGAGAAGCCGGGATGGCATCGATATCTGATGATGTCACCTAGATGCAATAAATCAATGTGAGGAAAGTTTTTTTTTTTTTTTTTTTTTTTTTTCCAGTAGTATACAGTTAGAAATGTGAAACATTCTACAAATTTTAGAAATGGAATATGTTAACCCAGTTATGGAAAAAAAATAAAAGCTGGATGGGTTTATTTTTTGTCTGTAGAAATGTAAAATAAATAAATCATAATCTTTTTGAATGCAACGAGTGGGTGTTTCTGCCCCGTTTTCCAAGATACCTTTACATTTCACTATTTGGCAACTATTCAGTATTACTGTTTGTTTTTGACTGTGCAACAAAACCTTGAAATGCAAACAAAAAAAGTCTCCCATCTCCGCTAATGTATTTTCATATTTTAATGTGTCGAGTGTATCAATTGTAACATTTGTATCAAAAAAGCAGTCCTCATATACATTCTAAAAAAATCATTAGTGGCAGCAATAATTTTGATAGCAGTCCCAAAAAAGAGTTTTTTCTTTTTGCATCAAATGAAAATCTGAATAAAGGCAAATAAACAAGACAAAAATATAGAAAAGCTCAGAGGTAGGAAGATGTGAGCTGATTTGCCTAACTTTAGACTACAGGATGAATAAAGAGTTCAATAAATTATTACTAAATTTGTTTGCAAATAAAAGGCTGCAACCATATATTTATAATCTTCAGGGTTTCAGGAAACATTTGATAAACTAACAAACAAACACTATACTGTTGAACTTATTTTGAAAATTAAAGAGGATCTTTGGAGACCAGGAATGTTACAACTAAGTTCGAGTGAGTTATGTCACCCAGGTTTATATCAATCTTGTATGAGAGATACAGCTGTACATGAATTCACATGTCATCGCTAATTCCCATCAGTGAAAGTAACAGTAATGACACTTGATGTGCAGGTCTTAATGTATAAAAATGGATATTCCATCAGGTTCACCCAGAGGCTAAAACATTAGACCTGAATTTTTTTTTTAAGTCTAATGAGCACATCTCGTTCTCCAAAAGCCTTAATTAGTAATACCAATATTTAAAAAGTCAATTAGGATAAAGCCTCTTAAAGCCTATATCAAAAATAATGGAGCATTTGGTAAATTGTCTGATTATAATTTTCTCTGACCAGAGCACCTTCTTCCACATGGGCTGCAGCAACATTTAGACGGTGCTTCTTAAGAGTTTGTTACTACAATAGGTTTCTATGCATTTCTTCCAAACAGGTTAATACTCTTCTTGCCCAGCTTGTCAGTTTAGATGGAGTCCAGGTCTATGTAGGTATGCAGCTGTGCAGTTTGCTCTCCAATTTTGGATGAAAAATTAAACAATGCCTTGTGACAAAGTGGTTCAGTTTGTGTTCACCATTTGTCCCTTATTCTTATTTCTGATTCATTTACTTTCTGTAGATGGCCATATTGCTTAAATTTAAAACATTAGTTTGCAGCTCTGCTCCACTTACTATCCCGGGTTTGTTTGTGTTAGCATTAGGTTGCAGTTTCCATCTATATGTTTAGGTTAAAGCTACTACTGGATTATTGGTTGAATTTGTTTATTTGGTTTCAAAGTATATTAATTTGTTTTCCTTTTTACTCACCATTGTTTGTCCTTGTAGATCTGCAGGAGTATGGGAGGGGCCGGCCCAGTACTTCCTACTTAAATGTCTGAGTGACGTCACTAATTGTCTGGCTGGGTTCTACCAATTATAGTGTTTCTTTTGGAGTATTGCTTTGTTTTTCTTTAAAGTAACTTTTTGACTTCTCTTGTATTACCTGGTTTATTTTGCACACCATTTTATTATATAGAGGAGTTTGTAAATCAGATTGATAATTGTATTTTTGTTTTTTCTGTTTAGTTTTCATGTGTTTTCCTTTTCCCTGTTTAATTGTGGTTTGGTCCACTCAAGTGCAGGTGTGTTTCCACTTGATTATAAAAGAGAGCTCTTGCAAGCTCAAGGGGAGGAGTGTTCTGAATCCTGTTGAAAATAAAAAGTCATCAGAAGCTGGAATTGTTGACTAAGGCTGTTTCTTCGGTTCACCTTGCTGACCCTTGACCTCACTACCTTACATTCCCCATTAAATTTTTAAAGCAATGGATGCTGTTTTATAACTGGACACCCTTTTAAATGTCTCCACAAGTTTATCCCTGACCCTTCTGGTATGGGTTAAAAGTAGCTATATTTTTTCAGATTATTTCTTAAAACCCAGTATTATATATTGAGGTTGTTACTTGACAAAATAAAAAAAAATAAAAAAGTTTAAGGTGCATTACTAGTTTTGGGAGGCACTGTACCCAAACTAGCACAAGTTTAACATGTTTTCAATGCATTACATATTTTCTTACGGTAAGCCAGGAAAATTGGAAAGTTACAACTTTCGAGTTTTCACCCAGTGTCAAATTGACCCATCCGGAGTCTTGACAAGAAGACAGACAGCTCACCTATCTCCAGCTCGCCATCCTCCATCAGCATGTCAGCATTGGGTACTTCTGGGGGAGGCTGGCATACCCTTAATTGGTAGGCTTGGAGCACAGGCACAGCAGAGGAGAGAAAAGAGAACAAAGGCAGAGATAGTTTATAAAAACCAGAGAAATACAAGACATAATACAATCTTTAAACCAAGATAGAAAAAAATAAGAAAGACAAGTTTAACATTTAAGCTAGCCACTCTCTAGTGGAAACATACAGACAGCTGTGATGTAATAAACCACAACCTGTTTAATTTTAATCATGGCCGCAACAGTTTAACTCCTCTTTTTGGGTTCGGGTGGTCAGGTCAGCAAAGCACAGAATCAAAAACAGAGCAACCTCACCTACACTGCACTGCCTTGACTCATAAAAAAAGAAACTAACTTCACAGCCAGTGAGCTGAAGGCTGTAATCAATATTACCGCATGAGTGTAGATCAGTCACTAACAGAGGCAGAGGGTGAAAATATAGACGGACAGACAGACAAGACTGGAGGAGAGGAGGATGAGAGAGGGCTGAGGGCTGTAAGTCAGGATGAAATTGACTATGAAAATGAGACCTGCCAATAGTATCTGCTGCTCTCATGCATATCAAAGCCTTGTGGTCTGTGTGTGTGTGTGTGTGTGTGCGTGTGTGTGTGTCACTACATCTGAATGTGCGCACAGGGAAAGGATCACTGTAAGCAGTCATTGATCTCACTAAGCTCTAAGACCAGTTTTTTTTTTTTTCTAACTACCGCCACATTCAAGTCACATCTGCTTTGCTAGTCTCATATCCATGACAACATCATCCACCACTCTGCGGGCCTTCACGTCTATACGGGAGAGCTGGCATTCACAATCCTGACCCGAAGATAAATAAACAGAAGGACAACAACAAATATAAATAGCCCCAGCAGTGATTCGACGCTTCTTTTGGGGGTTCATTTGGCATTTCAAACTGAATTTGCACTTTTGCAGCCGCCTCAGATGCAAACGGTGACATTCTGGATTTCGGTCAGGTCACTGAAGGACACAGAGGATAAAGCCGGGAAGAACTACTTCTTATTGTGACAAGTTTTGTTTTTCCAAATAAAACTATGCAGCCCACTCAGAACCAGGGAGAGTGTATTGTTCACTTATTTATGTTGACATTAATATATTCTAGCAAAGAAATGATGAAGAACCACCGTGATACGTGCCATCCCATTTTCAGTTCATCCTTCCTTTGATATATTCTTCGCTTTATCGTCCAATAAAGCAAAAATCAACAAACAAATTAAAGCCATAAAATTTTGGTGCTCCTTCACAAGTGTGACTACTTCATTAACGACATGTGAGCCATTAAAGAAGGAGGAACTCTACTTGAATATCACTTGACAATCTTTCCGAGAGGAAGAGCAGAAGAGGCAGAGGGCATACAGGTACATCCTTTTCTGTGCTCGTGAGCTTAGAGTAAGACAGACGGAACTTATGGGAAACTTGAAAAGAGCACGAGAGAAAAATAAAAAGCTTGACTCATTCCAAGCAATGCTATCAAATTAAATCACAAGTGCGACACAGTCTGGTGAAAATCCTGCTTCGACGAAATGGCATGGTTCATTAAGAAAAATCATCTGCAGCTTGATGAAGACCCATCAAGATGGCTGAACAGAGCACACAAGGTTCTTAAAATGCAAACATCTCAGCCCTTGAAAAGCCCATCATCCCTTTGTTCAAATAAGAGCATAACATTATATACAGATAATGTTTTGGCCCCAAAGTCTGCGACTGAAATGAAACACATTTTCATAACTGGGTGGAGATTATTTTGTCTGGAAGCGCAAAAGCAAGTTTTACTGTTTCACAAAAAGAGACTTAGACTTGTGAGTGGCCCAGCCAGTCCTGACTTGGGTCTGAGGAGAATATATAAAATGTGGTTAAGTTTAGTGCAATGGCAAGGAGCCCTTTCAATCTCAAAGATTTGCAGCTCATCACCAAATATAAATGATCAAAACTTAGGTGGAAACATGAAAAATCTATGCATATTTGAACTCTCCTTGGCTGAATGTAACCAATTTAAGCAAGGTTAGTCTAGTTAATTAACATAGTTTGCTTTGTTTTGTATGGCCGATTATACAGCAAAGTCAGTGGATTGAATAAAAAAGGATTTAATGGTATTTTTAATTATAATAAATTGGGTTAAATGACATGGATTTCACTTTATATTCAAATAATAAACACTTTATTAATCCCAAAAGGAAATTAGATGTTAAGACTTGTACTGTCCAAGTTTCTTCAAATATTTGTTTTCGTGCTCATAATTGTGGGAAGGGAAGACCCTCCTGCAGCAGCCTGTCTTACAGCAAGTCTGCAGAAGCCTCTGACTGAAGACTAAGAAGAGGATGCTCAGAGTTACCTGTGCTAATATGATTTAAACTTTGAAAAAAAAAAAAAACACCGGTTCTTCTATGGTGTCTATTTTCTTCTTTCCAGAAAATGATTTCTATGTCAGTGTTTGTATCTTAAGAGAATAAACAAATCAATTTTCCGTGAAAGGGCAAATGATTTGAGCTGAGAAAAACATTATAAATATAAAGCTAGGCTAACAAAAGTGACACCTCGCACGGCAGCTGAAACAACCAAAACAAAGAAACACCTATTCATTACATTATCGGTAGGATGGACTGTGAAATGGACTTTGATCAAGTTGTAAAATGGTCCTGAGCTGAATCAAATTCAATATCTAATTATTCAAGGCGCTAAGGTTGGGAAGAACTTAATGAAGATGAAGTTAAACACAGTTGAGCGCGATGAAAAACCCATCCAGTCTCATAATTGCACCTTCGACTAATGACAGCATTATGGTTTCATCACTGTACCCCAGGACAAAAAAAAAGATAATTGCAGAGACAACGGTTAATGAGAGTGGCATCTGAAACTGAGCAGACCAAATCAAATGTCATGCTCCACTTGCACTGTACAGCACACCGAATAACACCAGCAGCTCTGAACAAGCTGTACGTCTTACCATGGTAACTTAAGACGAAGAAGCCTGACCCAGAGAAGTCAGAGTGGAATTTAATGAGGATGATGTTGGAAGTTGAATAGACGGACTCCAAGGCTGTGTTCCCGCTGAACTGGCCTATCTGAGGGGATGATTGATCTGGACCATCCCTGCAGGGAAACAAAGAGAGAAACACAGTTAATGTACAAAAAAAAGGAAAATACTATAATTACTGTTTTTAATCTGTTGTTATAGAACAACGGGGTAGAAAAGGCTGCCTGAAACATATATGAAAGTTACTCCTGACATTTATGACTGACACGTGGCTATTTGTGATCAGGGGATGGGTTTCTTGAGGCTAGACTCAAACATAAAGCCGACGCGGCGATATTTATAATATATAACTGGAGCCGCTCCATTGACTGCAAATGCAGATGGACATTTTGTGGCAAAGCGATTTTCCACACGTCATTGTGGCTGGAAATGAACCCATCTTCTTTTTCAAAACATTCCGAACTGCAATGTCTCCAGGCTCACTGATAAAAAAAAAAAAAAAAAAGAATATATACTTTTCAATTCACTTGCAAAAGAACGAGTCGTGATAACACAGTTCAGAAATCTGTGGCTTTTCTCGCTGTGTTGAACTGGAGTATTAACTGAACTGCTGTCAGGTCAAAAGAATAATAAATGTGAGTCTTTGTGTGGGCTTTGGTTTACTCGGTTTAGTGTTCTCATAAAGTTTTCTGTCAGCTGGCGGGTCAGCCTTTGCATGTGATACGCTGAGCTTTTTTCACCTTCAAACAGGGTGTCACCATATGTTGGACTCGAACTGTAGACTTGCTTTCTGTGATTAAACATCATTAGGATAGAGTCGTGACAGAAGAAGAAAAAAAACACAGGCTTTTAGGCTTTTACGTATGAGGATATAAAAAAAACATATTTTCTTTGTCATCCATCCACTATATACGCTTATCCGTGCATGGTCGCAGCAGGGCTGGTGCCTATCTCCAGTGGTCAATGGGCAAGAGGTGGGGAACACCTCACAGGGCAATGCAGAGAAACAAAGGACACTCAACAATGCACGCACACACTTACACCTAATAGCAATTTGGAGTAACCTAACAGTCATGTTTTTGGAGGAAGCCGGAGCACCCGGGGGGACCGAGAACATGCAAACTCTATGCAGAAAGAGGTCTCTCTCACTGCGAGGCAATAGTGCTACCAACTGCACCTCTCTGCAGTTCTTCTTTCCTTTACCAGGTTCTGAAATGTTTTAAAGGCACACAACACATTCCACAGTGTGATTATTCAGCAACAAAATTGTTGCCAAAATGGAGATGTGGGAAAAAAAGATCAGGTTGGTCACATAATTCAATTGGTCGAATGTCAACTTTAGCAGCCACTTAAAGTTCCTGTTTTCTATGGTGTCACATTATTGTGGATAGATCGTTCAGCTGTCTCATCTTTACATCATTATTTCAGGGCACTGGAATTTGCAGACATAGTTTTTAAGCTCATCTTTATGGTTTTACCTGAACATTTTTTCGTCAGATATAACTCTGGACTTTGGCTTGACCATTGTTTGTAACACTGTGGTTCGGTTGAATATTTGCTGTCAGCTTTAGGATCATTGTTCTTTTTCTTGACCCAATTTGGACCAAGATTTAGCTGTTGAATAGGTGGCCTCACATTCAAATTCCAAATGTTACGGTATACAGGGGACTTCCTGGTCAACTCAAAGGGTAAGGGACCCATGTCTTGTGGTGAGAGAACAAGCTCAAAGCATCATCCCTCCTCCACTAGCTCTGCAGTTGGAATGGGGCATTTGTGCTGATAAAGTGGGCTGATATGCTGTGTTGGGTTTGCCTCGAGTAGACCCAGGGGCAAATCTAGAAATTGCTGGAGGGCTGAAAAACCCCTTTGACCATGGGGATTCCTTAGGATCCCCTTAGGGATTACGTAGCTGGACAGGGTCCCTGTGGAAACGGATGTCTGAGTTCCCCTAGACTAGTCAGATGTCTTAGGTAAACAGAAGACAATGAATGAGTGGATGGATGCATAAGTCCAAAGCATTGGGGGGAGGGGTGTTGCTTGTGCGCCCTCTCCTGGGAAGACTGGTAGGTCTTTGTCCAATTGTGAGTACTTCTCACTGTAGAATGGTTGACTTCAGGTTGTTTAAAATTGTCCGGAGAAATCTTCTGAGAATGATGAGCATCAACAATTGCTTTTTTTCCAGGTCATTGCTGATTACCTTCCCCATCGACGTTGTGTCATTACATAGCTGAACATAATGCATAAAACATAATACATAGTACATACTTGCTGATACGTGAATCACATCTTTTGATAAGAAGCATATGGTTGCTATTTAACCAAGCAGGAAGGGCATACATAGCTTTTCACACACAAGTCTTCTATTTTGCCTACATCATTGTTTAATAAATAATAAAAGGGTGGAACCTGCAGTGCCTTTCGATACAAATTACACGAGATTAGAACATGCAAAATATGTCTTGAATTGTGAAATTCAAGAACTGAGAGAGGATGTACTTCCTTTTTACCAATCCTACACACTCTAATGAGTTTTAGGTATTAAGTGACTCTCAGGCTGTACAGGGCATATTGAAGTATTTTCTCACATAGCTTCCCTACAATGTTAGTTCCCTAACAGTTATTAGTACACTCGGGTAGCATATACAGTGAAAGGTTGCACGGTTCTTGCTAACATCTGATGTATCTGACACATCTTGCAATGAAATCCTGTAGTACGTCTCCCAGTATGAGACCAATTAGCAGACTTGGAGACTGTCAGGTCGGCTGGCAGTGGACTGAAGAGACCGCTGTGAAAATCACACCTTTACCACTGAAACTGTGCTCTCTGCGGAGAGCCAGCATTAGGTCTGTGTGACTGAGATTGTGAGCATTTTATTGTCTGTTCGTGCAGTCGCTGTCTTTTCTTTCCACCAATTCACTCATTTAGCCACTTTTTCAGATACATGCTGTGTGCCCAATTCATGGAATTCACACAATCATCTGGGGGTGGGAGACGCGTGTTTCAACAGTCTTCTGGTGTTTGATGTGGAGAAAAAAATGGGAAAGAAAATAGTATTAAGCTAAACCTATACTCTAAAGGATTGTATAATGTAGCATTTGCTTGTCCATTTGCTAAGGACAAGGGGACCCAGGTGGTATTTGTGGTAAGAAGCACGTGTCAATACATATTTTGTGGTCAAAACGGATCAACTTAATTAAACAAGTTTTTAGTGTGAGATAATGCTACTGTAATTGCAGAAGATTCTGTTTCCAGGTTTTTAACACATCTCTGCCAAAGGTACTGATAAATGTGGTAAGAGCTGATAAATCCCCAATTTTTTTGTTTTGATATTATTTGGTGGTATTGTTTTAATTTAAGTTTGGTTATTTTAAGTCTCTACTGTACCTACTTTTACAGAGTTTGTGATATTTCTGATACTACCTTACTTGTGTTTACTATCACTGTGAAATAAATTTCCCATTTAAGGGACAATAAAAGCTAAAACGAGAATAATGACAAATAAGTTTTAATGGAAATTGTTATTACTTTCACCAAAGTCAGATCTGTGTACTGCGTTTTAGCATGTCTAGAAAAAGCAGACAATGATGGCTGTGGAAGCCCCTGATCTGAGTTAAATGAAGACAAAAATTGGGGATGCATTGTGAGGCAACACCTTAAATACACTGCTTTCTTTTGTTGACATCATTGAAGAATTTAGTACATCTGAGCAAGATACAAAAAAAAAAGGGGGAGTCGTGTACCTCAACAAGTCAATTTCAAGTACAAATACAATTTCCAAATGCCCGAAGGTGCCACCGTCATTTGTTCAAACAATTACACACAAGTATACAGTAAGTACCATTGAATGTCTGACTATCAGAACTCCGTTTCCCAGATTTTAATGTGTTTTTGGGACAAAATGCGCATATTCACCCTACAGCAAGGGCTATAGACCTAGTGAAGATGCTGGCTGAAGCTGTTAGGTCTGAAGCTGTCATTTCCACTGTGAAACATGTTCTGTACTGACAAGGAATGACAGGCCAATTAGTGATAAAGAAGCCATTACTCTGAAAGCAACATAAAAAGCCACGTTACAGTTTACAAACGCCCCCGGGGACAAGGACCTTAATTTTTGGAGACATGTCCTGTGGTCTGATGAAACTAAAATTGAAATGTTTGGCCATAATGACCATCATTACAGTTGGAGGACAAAAGGGGAAGCTTACAAGCCTTAGAACACCATCCCACCTATGAAATACAGGGGTGGCAGCAGCATGTTGTGTGAGTTCTTGGCTGCAAGAGGGACTAATGTCATTACAATACAGATGGAAAAATAAAAAAAAGTATGTGGAAATATTAAATTTAATTGTATTTTATTTATATAGCGCCAGATCATAATATGTCATCTCAAGGCACTTTACAGTCATTGAAGCACAGTCTCAAGACATGCGTCAGGGTGTTTGAGCTTTTGCGCAAATGGATCGTTCAAATGGAGATAACCCCAAATCAAGCAGTCATACAAAGTCAGCGTTTGGAGTGACTATCACAATGACACCTTTTTGTGCAAAGCTGAAAAAGGTGTCAATGTGCAAGAAGCTTTGTCAGGAGACTACAGCACCAGCAAAGGTAGCAACATGGCCACCACAGATATAATTTCCATCCATCATTTATACAAGCTTATCTGTGCAGGGTTGCGCCTATCTCCAGTGATAGAAATAGTATTACAATCTATTTAAGCTACTGCTGCAGCCTTTCACCACCTGAAAGCTACACCACATGATATACTAAAACCATTTAAACTCTTGCATTGACGAACATGTCTTCTGTTTCCAATAAAACCATATTTTAAGACGAGTAATTAAAAAATAAGTTAAAAAAAGGTGGCAAGCAATAGGAGAAAGATGGGGCAATGCTTTACATACGGAACCAGCACAATTAAGAGAAAATGTCGCTAAAATAGCTGAGAATATATAGACTCGAAATGGGTAACTCAGGACATGGAGGATTTACGTTGGGTAACCGTATTTTTCAGGAAAGATGTCTGTAGTCATAGTAACCCTTATAAAGCCTTGGTAATCTTCTTTAAATGAAAAATTATCCATGCAGCAAAAGTTCAGACTATTAAACGATGGGTCAGTCAGAAAAACAGGACGTTTCTTCACAACTTTTATGTAAAAAAAAAAAACACTAAGAAACTGCATATAATAAGAGCACAATGAGACGAGTATACAGCTAATTAAGAAAAAAAAAAAACACCTACCAGACAGTGATGTAGTCATATATGGGTTCTGTGCTCAGAACAGTGAAGTTGATGTAAATTCCATGTCCAGGAGGAACTCGGACACTCCACACACAGTCCTGGAAGTTTGGGTATTCTTCGGGGTGATCAGGAGAGTAGATGGTACCATTTAATGAGGTAATGTTACCACCACACCTGGCTGTAAGAGGAAATTACAATCAATCATTTATTTTGTTTTTTAGCACTGTGAATCTCTATTAATTCTTTCCATGAATAAGAGAGCGACTATATCTTCCGCATTACTATATTTAACACAGAACTCTTTGGTTCATTTAACTAAATTTCATTAATTTGTTTTTTGTCTATTGTACAGCTCAGAGATTATGCTGAAGTGTTTCACATGATAAAAATTGTACTTTTATTATACCTTATTTTTCGGACCATAAGGCACACTTAAGAATCCTTCAATTTTCTCAAAAATGGATGGTGTACCTTATAATCCGGTGTGCCTTCTGTGCGATTAAAGTTGTGCTTACTGCCCGATTTTATGTGGTACAATGTGCTCAAAAATCTGGTAAAATGTGTAAGTATGACTTTTGTAAGCATTGAAAGCCGCTCCGCTCAATATATATTTACGATACACTGTGTCACTACCTGATCGGACCCCTGAGCTGTCTACAAGACCGCCTGACTGTATTGTCGAAACTAGAAGTGGATTCATGTAAGGCAGCTTGAGCCCGAAGTACATGCTAGCAAAAATAAACCAAGTAAGTTAATTCAATATAAAAGTTATGTTTATTTTGGCCTTATGTTTGAAACAGAGCAATGTAGTCCAACAACTCTGTCCTCCCGGCAGAAACGGATAGCTCTCCCTCTTAGGAGAGAGCTGTGTACGCGGAGGGCGTACTGCAAAAAGGGAACTAAAAGTAAGAATAATTTTCTTGAAATTAGCATATTTTCCTTACTTATACTTTCTATAACCACTCTTTGCTGCAATTACATGTATGACTCTTTTAGGATGTGTCTCTTAGTAATACGTTTCCTTCCAATACTGCCCTGTGTTTAGCTTCATCCATCCTACCATCCTACCTGACCAGCCTCCTTCTCCTTGATGGATAAAGAAATCCCCACAGTATAATGCTACCACTAACATATTTCCCTAAGGACAGTGTTCATAGAGGGAAGTTTTAGTTTTCTTTCAAGCTGCACAATATATCAAATCATAATCATCATTCCTGTATCAATATGTGAGATATCACAATTGAAAATGACTTTGCTAATTAATGTCCTTCATGCCTCTGAGTTGAGGTGGACACCCATGTCTTGATAGGCTTGTGCTTGCATTTTTGCATAACTATTTATATTTGAGATGATGAATTAAACAGTGGTCAGGAACTGTTTTATTGCCTAACCCTGTTTTAAAATAACAAAAAAAAGCTTGTTATCCCTGAGCTGCCTGCTGTGTTTCTCTGTCTTCCCGATGCTGTTTGTTCACTCACCTTCTTTAAACACCTCAGTGCCTTCATAAAACAGCTGTATTACTAAGATTAAGTTAGACGCAGAGGGGGTCTGTTTACTGATTACATGACTTCTGAAGCCAATTGATTATATGGATTTTATTTAGGGATACTGGTGTAATGACGGTTGACAGCAATTGTACATAATAGTTTGTTGAAAATGTTGCAAACCATGCACCCTTTGGTTTTCATTTCCCAGATATGTGCAACTCTTTGTTGCTACATAACAGAAAATCCCAACAAAATACAAGGTTCATGATTGTAATGTAACAAAATGTGAAAAACGTCAGCAGTTATGAATACTTAAATTACTCAGCATTATGAAGACTGCAACAATATAGTCATGAGTGTTATATTTCCCTGTCTAAAAACACAAGCTAGTTTTTTTTTCCTGTGAATGTGAGCGACAGAGCCAAAGAAAATAAAGTGAGTGAATTCCCTTCACAACATCATACTAAGCTATTTCACCTCTGGCAGATCTTATAACACCCTTTGAACCAAAGCTCGCCACTGGAAAAAAAAAAGTAACAGGTACAGAGATGACCTGTGCAGTCAATTACCTTTACACTGTGGTAAAGGGTGGTTCCAGTTCCTGCTTATTCCGTGTAAACACGTTAGCGAGGCTTCTCCGATCAGAGAATATCCAGGCAGGCATTCAAAAGACACTGTCATGCCTACGCTGAAATCTGTGCCGATTACAATGCCGTTTCGAAACGGCCGTGGGTCAGGACAGCTCTGAAGCTGGTAGGCTGGAGAGACAATAATGGAAATGCATGATGGTTGGTAAATTGCTATTATTTGGACAAAGAGCAGGAGAATAATATGCACGTCTTTCCTAGAAAAGCATCTAACATCTGAATAGCATGTAGTTACCAAAAATAAAAGAATATGTCAAGAATCACTACTGGAAACACATTTACCGATAAAGATACTACCTCATCAAAACGTGCCTCTCAGTTGGCAAAAACAATTAAAAGTAAAGCCTTTGTTTTATCCGTTGGTGTCTTGAAAAAAAAAAAAATTAATCCAGCTAATCCAAATCCTTTTTTTAAAGGTTTGCTCATTACTGAGCCATTTAAAAAACAAAAGACAAACAAATGTCTCCTGTTTCATGGAAGGTCCACTGCAGTCTTCACTTCCAAATGAAACTAAAAGTTAAAATGCTAGATACAAAATGAAGGAACAATAACATCCCTTCATGCATTTTGCAGCAGCATAGCACAATAGTTCTTACATTGTTAAAAATTATCCAAAATAATCGTTCTAACCTGTTCACGTCTAAATATGGCAGCCTGTTAAATATTTATATTATCGACTTTTCACATCTGGGTTGCTACAGTTGTCTGTGCAAAATCTATTACAGAGTGCACCGTTTATGGGCAGAGGAAATCATAAGAGGGCTAAGTTTGACATATTTTCCCATTTTAAGCGCTGGTGGTGCTGTCAGCAGATAAAAGGCATTATTCAAGGCATTATTCATTAGCATCTGTAATTTTCATATAAAGAGAACTAGGCTAAACAAATTACGGCTGTCTGAAGAATTTGTCATAATAAATAGAACATTCTGAAGCCAGATGGCATACATTCAAAACTTCTCCTTGAAATGCATCCAAGTGAGGAACCTGTTTGCACCTTGTAATCATTTTGTTACAGCCTCTTGTAATGGGTCATAATAATACGCAGCTGTTATTTGTGTTTTCCTAACAAAGGGTTGAAGGGGCTGATTTAACTATGTGTGTCTCTTTGCTGTTTTATTGTTTTTATGGCCTATTATGGACTGGTGACTTCATGGAGCTCTGCTAGGAAGAATGTGTTGATTATTTAGGCTAGGAGGACAGTCGGATCTCTATGAGACACAGGTGCTACAGAGAAACAAAGAATCAAAGATCCATCCCACTGCTCTTTTGTAACATTGTGAGGGTATATCTGTGTGAGACAAGCTCAGGGAAGTACAGAGCACATAGGCATGCTGCTGTGTGTGCGTGGTCTCCCTGTATACAGTTTAATAAAGGGACCTGATGAATGGCGCTACAGCTAGTGAGATGGCCTCTTCTGTTGTCTCTGCTCTGGAAACAATCACTGTAAACGGAGCGCTGGAAAGGATCTTCCGGAATCAACATTTACCTTGATATGTGATGTGGAACCCCGGTTTGTTTTGCGAATAGTCGCTGTGGAAAAAAAAGCTGGTTTGGTGGGTGGTGCTGAAAAGCGGTTTAGGAATGACTGGACCGCTGAACTTATCAATCACAGAACCCGTTTCCAGCGTTCCACTACGGATCTCTAGGTAATCGTGGATCGCTTCGGTGGAGAAGTTTAAAAACTGGAGATGAATGCCTGAGGGAAAAAAAAAGAGAAACCACAGACTGTTAACACTTACACTAAAGGAGTGACGCAACGGAGCAAAAAAACAGGGACGTATACTTCTTTTTTCAGCTTGAATGATGGTTCTTACCAAAGCCAACAGGTAGGTTAACATTCCATGTGCAGTCCAATCCGCTGGGATAGTTGCCGGGATAACCCGGACTTAGAATCACCCCACTGACATCCTTCATCGAGCCGCCACATTGAGCTGTATGACAAACATGCAGACAACCCATAATCACAGTGTGCAGGATTGACAACTCTGAGGCACCTGAGTGTCATGCTTTGCCCCTCTTTCTCAATCTGCCCAGACAAATCTCAAACCTTGGTTTCAAAGGGTTTGTTGTGATTGGTCGTTCTAAACACATCGTTGTTTAACTCTCTCTATTATGATGGGTGTCCTCATGGACACGATATCTTTATTTGCTAGTGAATGACATAAAAAGGGATGCACCAGACACCATCTAGTGTATGTGCCAAAAAATATGTGTTATGTGTGTAAATACGGCTGATAATTTTTGTTAGTGTCTTGGTTTAGTCACATAGTTGTTGTCAGTACATTAGCCCCCCCCCCCCAGACTAAATTCCCAGACTGATTTGGACATGCCCAAAACTTCAGTGGTGAGGTTGTTGGAGTTCATCATGAAGGGGACGTTCCCTAGAAGCAGCAGTGTTACTGTAACTATTGCTTGTGCCCTTTTGGCCCAGATGATGTCTTGTCACTAACCTAGATGCAATAAATAAAAGATCTCACTGAGAGGCTGAAATCAACAATTTATGCCCTCCACCCAAAAGCAACAAACATCAAACAAAGAAACAAGCTAGGTCCTTAAGCAGATATTTGTAAAAGGTACACAGAATGTGGCTTACCTGTGGAGGAGCACCATACACAGTTCTAATGTGCACATACGTTGTTGGAAAAAGTAAAGGACGTTGTAAGTTCTGAGGTCTCAAGTTCAAACGCAAAATGTCTTTGTCACAATGTCTTGGCAGCGTATTTAGTAACCAGGGCCAGGAATAAGTGGAAGCAGTGGCTTATAGAGATTTTGGTGAAATTTAAAAGCCACAACGCAGCTCAAAATCTAAGATTCTAATTTCAGAGCGTCGGCGTGATCAGCTAAATTACATAGATTTTAAATTCCGTGGGAATGTATGGAATATGTGCACAACGTGCTGCAGTGGGTTAAAATCACTTCTTGAAATGGTCTGTACAGAAAACCCAGCTTACTTTTCTAGACTCTTCTACTGATGGTGTTTGAACCTCCAACTGAAACTTGTCATATATATCTGAAGACTCTGTACATTGTGATGACGCTTTGAACATGTGACATTGTCATTGAGGATATTCAAGGAAAAGGTAGGGAAAAACCTTTCTTACAAGGTCAAAAAATGAAATACATTTTTGGGAACAATGCTCAATTAGGTAAAAAAAAAAATAGAACATTGTGCACATATCCCTATTTCTACCTATGCATGTTTATAGTTTAGCATTAGTTCAAAAGTGCTCAAAAGCACAAAAAGCTTGCTCAAACATTTAATTTTCTTCTGAGAATCAGCGAAAGCAGTGGAGAAAGCTTGCATAATTCCTGCAGTCGTGCAGTTTGGTTTGCATATCCATAGGGCGCATCGTCATATGAAGGCTGGTGCGTTTCATGGTGTGCATCAACAAAGTGTAGGAGGACACGTACCGATACACAGCGGTACAGGGTAGTTCCATCTTCTAACAGGTCCAGGCATACAGGTGATATGTGCATTTCCCTGGAAGTGTAAATGCAACCACAGTCTATTAACAACAAAAAGTTGTAAAACCAAAACTTTAAATTCTTTAACGATATAAATATATACCTGTATAACAATTGTGCATTTACATAAAAATAAACCTCAAGAACACTGAAACTGGTGGCGAGTGGGCTATATTAAGCATGAGGCACACAAACCTTCTCTAGAACTCTACAGCATACTGCATAGAAATTGGGCAGAGCACACCAGAGACATTCATAATTCAGGAGTTGTGTAAACCACACCAGACTTGTGTGTTTAGCAAATGAAGGGAAACCACTCGAGAGCGGGGTTTCCTTTTGATTCAGCTTAGATATTTCTAGCTTTGTGGTGCCAGGGGATAAAATAAATCAATGGCGCACAGCAGGAGAGTTGACAGACTTCAATGAGTTCACCTACATTTTTGGCATTTGATTTGGATTGATTTGTAGTGAAAATATGCATGCTGTGTGTTTGGCTAGCTGTGTCTAAACTGACAATTTTGATATTTATAAAGTCTCTGTAGGTATAATCTATAATTATAGTCACAAATGGACACACTGGGCTAATTTTTTTACCTGAAGAGAGTATCCTTGTTCACATGAAAACTGTACAACATCCCCGACCATGAATCTGTCTCCTTGACGGATTCCGTAGTTTGGAGTGAGGGGCTCTGGACATGATTCCAAACCGATGGCTAAACGGAGATGTAACAATAATATGGTTATAAAAGAAAATCATATACAAAAGGGAAATTAAGTATTGAACACCTTAACATCTTTCTCAGTAACTATATTTCCATTGGGAGTACTGACATGTAAAACGCACCAAATCTCAGTGACATCCCCTGCAATTTACACATACAAAGAAAACGCCACAAGCTCTATCATAAACCATGTTATGAAAAGTGGAATGGAGCAGGGAATACAAATTAATTACGAGAACACACTGCGATGCAAAGAGGCATAGTAAACCATTAATATTGCAGACATATCTGTCCCCAATAAGTGCAAGTTAATATCGGCTGGTCTAGTTCTGATTGAAGCCCTAGAAAAACGTTCCTCACTACCAAGGGAAAAAAAACACAGTAAGCATAGCAAAATGGATAAAGGCAAAAAAGCTCTTTCAAGACCTTTGCAACTGCATTTTTCTTTTACAAATGAAAGTTATAGTTTAGTAACCGATGTATTTCTGAATTTCTGATGCATATAATCTGCAGCAGTTAAACGGGGTCCATCACAGAGGCCTTTAAAAAAGCCGGAAATTAGCAAGTCCAATTCAAATAATGAAAAAATAATAACTCCTTGGATGTCTTTACAATCATGCACCATGTTTGAAGGCGAAACGGTGCTGCCCGGAACCACAAAAACACCACACCGACAGTGAGGTTTCGAAGGTGAGAACATCAAGGGGATTGGGCTTTTTCAGCATTCTTCATTGGCAGAGAATTTTGAATTGAAGGAAGGATAAACGGATAAATGTACCTGAGAACATCTAGTTAAGAATCTGAAGATGGATTTTTCAGATAATGTTGCACATCTAAGTAACCTCTTAAATTGTTTCAAAGAAACTGCAAGAATGATCCAGGGAAGCACCTGATTTAAATCTAATTATAAATCAGTCGAAAGAAATGTCGATCGGAGGGCCCCCAGAACTTTCAAGATCTGAACACAGTTAATGTGAAAGGATAGTCCAAACTTACATTCTATAACTAAGCAACTGTTGAACTTCTCGCTCCGGAGATTCTACATTATTAAACATCACCGGATTTGTTGACTAATTTGTGTTAAATTGTTTGTATGAGTGGATTAATCGGGCTGTTATCAATACCTGGTGTGAATTACATTTAAATATATCTATTTATTTAATAGAAAAAACATCGGAATGTTCAATACTCTCCCCACTGCGCACAAGCAGGATTTATTGCACATTTACCTGTATATTCCAGGTGAAATCCAGCAGCTGAGACGCTAATATCGGAACTAAAGCTGAGATAGAGGTTGTTAGATGTGCTATTCAGGAGAGGGGGGATAGTTGTGCCTAAGAACAGAGAGGGGAAGACAGGAAAAGAGGATGAGGATCAAATATTTTGAAAGCAAATGATCACATCTGAAGCCAAGGAAACAACAAAGGCCTTCCTAAACCCACATTTATTCTTAGAGAAAAGTTCTCAAAGGAGGGAGAAGGGAATTACTTTAATTTCAGGCATCTATTTCATTTGAAACCTCTCCTCAAATGTTGTCTTGACCTAGATAGACTGGCAATTGACTGGCAAGGCAAAGTACAAAGTAAAAGGAAGAAATCCACTGCACTGCTGAAGCAAAGATGCTCTCACACAATGACTTTGAATGAGATGATCCATTTAAATGTAAAGGAGTCTAGGCTCACTTTTTTTTCAACTGCTTAGCAAGGGGAATGTACTTATTAGAAGCAAAATGAACCATTGCAGTTGCAATAAAACATCCATCGACTCCACCACTGGAGAGAGAAAAAAAAAGATATGTTCTTTGAGATACACACGATTTTAGTTTAATGCCAGGTGTGTTATCAAAATGTATCTATGCTGGAAGTTTCCTCTGAATGAACACTGAATTAGGTCACTGAATGTTACTGGCTGGCTGTTGTGAGGGGAATTAATAAGCAAGCTTTTCAGGAGTCTACAGCCCCGCTTGCTGCTTGATTTTATGTTCCAGAGGAAACCTCATTCATTATTGTGACATAAAAAAATCATTATTAGTTATTATTCAGCTATTAATACTTTATAGCTTTATGATTAACTGCATTGATTTAACAGTGTCTGTTATTCAGAGATGTATGGCAGGATTAATTAAGAACTGAATTTAAAATCAATATTGTTTTATCATGCCTCCACATGAATTTACTTATTAATGATATTTTTATGCGGAAATAGAATCAATGTGGTGTCAGTTCATTTCTCATCTCATAATCTTCCCTCCATTTTGTCACAGCGAAATCAAGCCCTGCTAAAGATTAATTAATACAAGAGGAAGCCCAGATGACTCCCCCTTCCCTAAAAGCAGGACCGCTATCCCCACAAGAGAGCGTGGATATGATTTGCTGCAGCAGCAAAGCCAAGGCACTTTGACGGTAGGCAGGCAGTGTGGATAGTCATGCGAGCCAAACTAATGGCACATTAAAGTACAAGGCGCTCTTTTGGTAGTCTCTCAAGAACAATTTTAATCAAGTCAAGAATGAGAGGAGAAATGTAGCTCTTTTATGTATGAGTGAAAAAACTAAAATGAAGGTGACGGGTTTATATAACATGAATGTTGTTAATATTAGCAATTTAAATCACCTTTGTGTTTCATGAATAACTGCAGGTTTCCTATGATTTAAGCAGTTTTCCATTTTGCATAGACATACTAAATATGAAATAGTGTGTGAAAGAAGATTTTTATTTCCAGACTTAATTCCCAGTCCCGTCCAAATGTCCGTCCATCCAAATGTCCGTCCGTCCATCCATCCATCCATCCATCCATCCATCCATCCATCCATCCATCCATCCATCCATCCATCCATCCATCCATCCATCCATCCATCCATCCATCCTAAATTCATTGTAAACTCCTTAAATATTTAAAACAGGTTAAACATTTCCAAAGAATTCTTAGATTTTTAATCTGGAAAAATCAAAAATTAAAACGTCAAAACATTTAACTGAAAAACAATATCAATTATCAACTCCGATTTTTAAAAAAACGAAAGGGTATGATTACCCTAACCACTGTGTAAAATAAATCTCCTAAAGCCTTTCATAATGTGAAATCTATTCAATAACGGCATATTTTGGTCTGTGAGGCAGACCCAATCTACGTTTAAGACCAGCCTTAGAACTTAGCTTATCTTGAGCTATCTCTGTAGTTCTACTGCTATAGGCTTAGGCTGTTGGAGGACATCAAGATCTATTTCTCTCTATCTTCTGAGTTTCCCTACTATTCTCCAATTTGGCATTATTTGTTGCTATTTCAACTTCCAACTTTATGTTCTATTTGTCTTCTCTTCATAGTAGGTACACCTGGTCTGGCGTTTTGTTACCTGTGACACCATCCAGGGAGGCAGATCATGTGCCGTTACCCTATACCCTATAACAGAAAGGATTCCTGGATCAATGTGTTCTTCTGTGCTGTTTTGTGTCTCTGCTCTGTCTTTTCTAACCCCCAAGTCAGTCGAGGCAGATGGCCGCTCATACTGAGCCTGGTTCTACTGGAGGTTTTCCATCCATTTTCCAACATGCTTATCCCTATTGGGGTCACGAGGGGTGCTGGTGCCTATCTCCAGCTGTCAATGGGTGAGAGGCGGGGTACGCCCTGAACATGTCGTCAGTCTATTACAGGGCAACACAGAGACAAATAGGACAAACAACCATTCTCGCACACACTCACACCCAAGGAGAATTTAGACAGTCATGTTTTTGGACTGTGGGAGGAAGTCAGAGTACCCGGAGAGAACTTACGCATGCACAGGGAGAACATGCAAACTCCATGCAAACCCAGGACCTTCTTGCTGCAAGGCAACAGTGCAACCCACTGATCCACCGCTGGAGGTTTTCCTCCCTGTTAAAGGGGTGTTTTCCTCTCCACTGTCGCTTCATGCATGGTCAGTATGAGGGATTGCTGCAAAGCCATCGGCAATACAGACGACTGTCCACTGTGGCTCTATGGTCTTTCTAGAGGAGTGTATGCTGCTTGTCAAGACTCGACGCAATCTTCTGGGTTTCCTGAGATAGGAAACTTTTTGACTAATCTGTATGATTTGATTGAATTTGACTTTGTAAAGTGCCTTGAGATGACATGTATTGTGAATTGGCCCTATATAAATAAAATTAGAGTGAAGTGAATTGAAGATATTAATTTTGTTCCATATTATGAATGTATTGTTTAAATTCACATATTTAACATACCTGAACACCATAAGAAATAAGAAAACAAAGGCACTCTTAAATAGAGGCAGTTTCCTTTTAGGTTCAGACATATTTTTTAAACTACCATTTGTCCATCTAGTTTTAATATTCACATAATCCTGATTTAGAATCAGTAAACTTAGATTTAAACAAAACAATTAATTCAACACTATGATAATAATTTACTTCAAATATAACAGTATTCCTTAGAAGACTATAAGTACATGACCTGTTTTTATGTAATCTGCATTATGCTGCAAGACAATTTTTACTCGAGCACTGCTGACATGACAGAGAGAAAGATGTTTCTTAATTTTCTCAAAATATAGCTGTTTTTATTTCAATTGTTAAGACTGGTTCTAAGTGTAAACCATCATTGTTTCAGCTGCAGAAGATGCTGTAAAAGTGTTTACCAGAGTAGCTGCCAAGCCTTGGTGCATGATTATCAGCACCGTCGTAAAAGTCTAGTGAGTCCCAGTTGTGTTCAGTTGCAAAACTCACAACTTGTATCTGGAGAGAACAGAAAAAAAGAAGAAATTGTTCTTGTTAATCGAGCTTTCAGTTTCTTAGGCAAAGGACCTTTAATACTCTTTTAAATGCACATAGTGTCATTAAATGATTTTATTCCTCTTCTAACCAGTACAAAGGAGGGTTATTAAAAAAAGACATGGGTAATTCAAAGTGAAAAGCTAAATGTGAGCTGTATGCCAACATCCTCTGACTCCACTTTCAGAAGAGGCCTCTTTGCCTTTGTATCTGCCCGTGAGAGCAGTTTAGCTTACATACAATCAGGCCTTATCTTTCATGATTAGATCCTATCTAGTTATCTCTGATGGCCCTTTTCTCAGAAAGCATCCATCCATTCATCCTAGTAATCATGTCCTATCTTCTCCGTGATCCTGCCTGCTCAGCTTTAAGCCAATGATAGATAGGTCAGTCGGGAAAGCAGCGTGTGACAGGTACAACCTGTATTCCGGCCCCTTCTGGAACGGACACCTTCCACACACAGTTCTGGTTGTTATCATAAGGTTCTGGGTAGCCTGGAGACAGGATGGTCCCTCGCCGAGAGGTCAATACGCCTCCACAGGGAACTGTCAACGATGAGGGGGAAGGTCATTTAACAAAAGAGAGGAGGTAGGACAGAAAAGTAAAGATGAAACAACATGCTATAGGCAAGTATCCAGAAAGAAGGACAATGTGTGTTCTGCAATCATCTGCAGAGAAGGAGACCAATAATTGTGCATAGGTGTGGGGTGTTACTCTTCCTTTAATGTAAAAGATGCTCTGTTCTAGCCACAGATTCTGTACCTATGCAGGTTGGCAGAGTGTCATTCCACTGAGCCAGGTTGTCCGGTATGCTCTCGCAGCGAATGGCAGTGGAGCCGTGAAGCACGTAGCCAGGGTTGCACTCGAATTGCACCAAGGAACCGACTGCAAAGTCATTACCGAGACGCTTCCCGAAGCGTGGCTCCGGGACTGAGCTGCACTGAGTGGAGCTGGTCCTTGGTACAGCTGCAGACAAGAGAAATATGACATAATTGTTAGAATATGCTCAAGTTAAAAGAAAATGCGATGGGTCAGTGTATGCTGCCTACAGCCACCACCACGCATATAAACTCTCACTGCAGAGATCCATAAAAATATAAAATAAGTGAATCTGTCAATGCAGTAGCATTATCTTACAATTATCTTCAACCATTAACTTTTACACTGTTTATTTTTTATAGATGAGAAAACGAGTGCAATTCAGACGAGCTTGGTGTGGATCCAAACTTCACCCCCGCTATCAAGAACGATAAGGAAACTATTATGGTGTAGACTCGTTGGAATGAAAGGCATCATGCACTCTTTACATTTGACGATAAATCTGGTGGTCCTTGCTGGAAAACTGAAAACAGGTCATCACTGGGTTTTGTAGCAGGATGATCCAAACCCATATGACCAAAATTAAACATAAATGGTCCATAAAAGATAAAAAACAAATCAATAAATTATTCCATGGCCATCTCAGTCCCCTGACCTAAATGCTACAGATAACCTGTGTAGCGAGATGAAGTGAAGACAGCCTAGGAAAAGACCAGGAGTCAGGTCAAACTAGAAAGATTATGCAAAGAGTAATGTTCCCTCTATCCTTTTGTGGAACTAGTGCTCTTTTAATGGTATACTAAGGTGACCCACAAAGTATAAACAGGAGGGGTAAAAAATCTTTTGTGTAAAATTCTGCCTCTGCAAAAAACAAACAAACAAAAAAATCAACCTGAATTTATTATTATTATTTTTTTTTTTTTACACATCTTTACCTAAGTTGCCAATGGGATTGAACTTAATAAAGGTGTGAATAAGAAGGATTTTGTAAAGATGTGCTTGATCTGTCAGGTTTTATGAACTGGTAATGCACAAAAAAATCCATGCTGAAATTTTATTTTAAATTGTTTTATACAATTTTGGAAGCCTAGAATGTTACCCAGGACTTAAGGCCCCAACTATTATTGGTCAAAATATACACATTTTACTAAAAAGTGAGCTAAGCAAGGACATAATGTCACAAACAGCCTAAACAGAAATTTAAGATTTTTCAGGTCTGCCTGTTTAATTGCCTGTTAATACACATGGCAAATTATTCCATCACATGAGAGCAAATATTTATATTTAGGTATCTAAATGTGGTGAAGACAATTTTCTGTTGTTTAAAAAGAGCATCAGAACATGGATGAAAGGGGTTTTGCCTAGTGTGAATAGTGTGTGGTTGTCGATACCAGAAAAGCTGGTCTGAGTATTCCAGATACTGCTGATCTACTGGGATTTTCACACACATCCCATCTTTCAGATACACAGAATCATATGATCAGGAAAAAAAAAAAAAAAAACTACCCAGTGAGCTGCAGTTGTGTAGAGGTCAGAGGAGAATGGACTCTGATAGACAGGCAGCAGGAGCAGCTCAATAACCACTGGTTACAACCATGGTATGTGGTATATAATTTTTCTGAACGGAAAACGGGTTGAACCAAAAGGCTACACCAAACAAGCTCACCAAGATCGACAATAAAAGAATGGAAATATAGTGCCCTGTCTGATGAGTCCGATTTCAACATTCAGATAGCAGGGTCAGAATTTGGTCTGAACAATATGACGACATGATTCCCCAATGCTTTATAGGAATGGATTAGGTTGCAGCTGGTGGTGTGGGGGGATATTTTCTTGGTGTGCCCTCAGTATGGCCTCTTAGCACCAACTTATAATTGTCAAACCCCACTGCCCACCTCATTGTTGCTTATCATATCCATCCATTTTTGACCATTTTCTGGCAGCTACTTCCAGCAGTGCACTATCTCACGAAGCTCAACATATTTTAAACTGTGTTCTTGAACAAGTCAACGAGTTTGCTTTCCTCCAGTGGACTCTGTGATCATCAGAACTTAATCGAAAAGAGCATTTTCAGAATGTGATCGAATTGATTTTGTATGATGGATCTGAAGGGAACAAATCTGCAGTTCCGATAAATATGTCAGACGGATAATTCAGACATCCTGTTAAATTTATTCCACACATAATGAAGGCTCCAGGCTCAGCCTTAGACTGGGCTTAGTCTTAGAGATAGGGTAAGGAGTTCTGTTATCCTTGGGGGAGGTCAAAAGTAGAGCCACCGCTTCTCTGCATCAAAAGGAGTTAGTTGGGGTGGTTGGAACATCTGATCAGGATGCCCCCTGGGTGCCCCCCATTGGAGGTTTTCCAGGCATGGCCCACAGGGAGGGAACCCGGGAAAAAAGCTGAACTCACTTGTAGAAATTATATACCCCATCTTGCCCTGGGAAAGTGTTCGGATCCAGAAGAATGAGCTGGAGGATGTCACTGTGGAGAAGGGATACCTAGGATCCCCCTTGGACCTGTTGCCCCCACAGCCCAATGTTGGATAAAGACAATGGATGAAAGGATGGCTGGATTAAGGCAGTTCTGAAAGCAATAGTAGGTCTTACCCAGTACAACCAGGATGTACCTAAGAAAGTGTCATTTATGACTCTTGTGGGCTATTTCCTTTTTCTTTTGTTTTAAGACAACACATGTCATAATAAGTAATTTCAAGAGGGTGGTTCAGACCTTTTGGAGCCAATGTCATATTGGGATGGATAAAACGTGCATTAACAATAACCCACAACTGAAACTTCAGGTATTACCTTGATAGACAAAATGGAATCCCTTGGCTGTTTCTGGTCCAACTGTGGTAAACTTTACTGCTATCTGGTTTCCTGAACTTAGAGGCAGAGATTCACCTGAAAAAGGGAGATATAAAAAAAAGACAATACAGCAGCAGATAGACCAACATGAAATCATTGCTTAGGCTGTAAAGTTGTTCATTGCAAACACAGTGGCATGCCCTTACCAGAGTGGGAACCGGAAAGAGAGGAGAGAAGTGTGTTCTGTTGGGTGGGTCCATCGTAAATCTCCACGACATCATTTAGCGATGTCTGGAACAACACAAACTGACCGAAGAGGACTGCAGACAAAAAAAGGAAGGAAAATGGGATAGGAAAGCCAGATAAAGAGATGAGTTAACAACTATCGAATGGGGGCAAAATTATTATTCCACGCCGCTGTCTGAGCCTGACCTTGCCACGATAAAATTAACCTGTAATAGCTAATTTACATCTTATTAAGCCGCAGTGTCAACTTCTATTTGAAGCTGACTATGGGCACAAAATTACATATCAGCACACTTGATAGTCAAAACATCACCTTTTCTTCATCATGCACCAGTCGGACCGCTCCCCCAGCCCTTGCACAGTGAGTCACTGGGTTTCAGAGTATCAGAGTTGTCAGCTCGTGAAAAATGCCAATATTTGCCAAACTGGACATACATTTGGGAACATATGGTTGTTTGGAAACACTTTTTTTTCCTCTCTCTTCAATCAAATCAGGAGATATGTAGGGCAGAAATCAATCAAGCTGCTTGCAAAACCACATTGATCAATCCATTATTTCTGAGGGGGGAAACATGCCAGCAGGTGGCTATTAATTGATAGTTGCATTTGTGATACACATGTACAACTCTTCATTCTTTCAGTAGTCAGGAAAAAACATAAATTTACCAGTGCAGGCTTAGTGGCAGGCAGTATTAGACAATCTCCCCAGAGGCTAAAGGCTCTGGCTTTTCTTAATCTAGTAAAATTCTCTTTGTCTTAAACAATCACTAGATCTTCAGACCAATCATAAGCTGCATTAAGATGTAAATCTGTAGCGGGGTTGTCAGCAAACACATATAAACAACAAAAACAAAATGTCCTACATGATAAATTACATTTATTTGAGGCTGTATCCCTTTCACTGCACACATATCGCCCCTCCCCATCGCTTCCTCCTCCTCCAGCTCACTGTGGCCCCAAAGGCTGACTTGTAGAGGATTAAATGTGAACACTGCCAAGGATATAGGGCTATAAGAAGGTCAATGGCCACATTCTACAAGGGTGTTTCTCTCTATAGATTTCTTTTAGAGTAAAACGTTTCCCTACTTTCTTTAATGCAAAAATTAATTTCATGTTAAATTAATGGCGAGCAATACAGAACTGAAAAAGGCAAATTTTATCCATCCATCCGTTATCTATACCCAGTTATCTGTGCAGAGTCACTGAGGACTTTTTGATGAGTTGAATTAGATTTTGCCTGCACACATACAGTAAAAGTGGATTTACCTAAAAAAGAAAAAGAAGGCTTTAGTGACAGTCAAACATGTATCACCGATGTGTGCCTATCATTAGTTTAAGGCTTTTAAAGCTGCATTAGAACTATTCTTTTTTTTAAAGCAATAATTACTCACCAAACAAATTCAATAATTTTGTGAAAAGTAGAAGATTCAATGTATTGTACATTTTCTCTAACCTATACATAGTGAAGGTGGTACCATATACAACCCTGAATAAATAAATAAATACTTACATACACGTTTTTAATAATTTGACTTAAACTTTCATAACCCCATTTGGGAGTTACCCAGGAATCACTCAAGCCAATAACGTAGTCAGTCAAGCGGATACTTTCAAGCCTAGGAACACTGTATCAACTATCAAGCATGGTAGTGACAGCATTACAAGGGTCTATTTAACTGCTGGGGGAACTGAGGCACCACAGAAACTGGATGGAATAATGAGGGTGAGGGGACACCTCCAAATGCTTTAACTTAACCTCAAATCAGCAGCTAGATGTTTGTAAGATGGACACAAAAGAGTATTTGAAAAATACAATGGTCCCCCATACACAAGAAACAGGCTTTAAAACAGATAAAGCAGCTTAACAATTACCAAATTCAGCATAAGGTCCGTAAACACCTCCCACCTAATGAAGAAGGCCCAAGTATGGCTCTGCGTCCTCAGAAAATTTAAACAAATTGGACTTTCCACTAAGCTGCTAAAAGTTTTTACATTGCCACAATAGAAAGTGTTTTATGTCTCAGCATAGCTGTGTGGTATGAGAGCTGGACAGTGCAGGAGAGGAAGGACTTAGCACAATTGGTGAGGACAACAGATGGGATTGTGGGAAGTCGTCTACATGATTTGGGCTCAGTTTCTGCAAGTACAGAGAAGGGCCAGACACATCACCACTGCCCTCACCCACCTGGGCAATGCACTGTTTGCCCCTCTCCCGTCAGGTAAACACTTCAGAAGCATCACATCCAGAAGTAATAAACTCAGAAAAAGCTTATTTCCAGGAGCTCTGAGTGCTATCGCCGCCTGCTGAGAAGTTTGTGGTCCATCATGTTACAATCACACTATTGTTATTGCCCATTTGCACGCTCCTATTCTCAGGAATATCAAATTACACATTTCTGTAAATGAAGCCTCAAGATCACTGCACAAAAATTACCTCATTAGATTCATGAAGATGGGACTAATCCATGTAACCTGGCTCATATTATTTCCTAAGGGACTTATATCAGAGCTCTCGGATTCTGATACGAACTTGCATGCTCTAATGTGTGTAAATACTAAGTCTGTTGTGTATGTGTGTCATGTTATTTGTGTGTATCCTAAGTCGGTGTCTGCCTCAAAGGTAAGTTCACCATGGTAAAACATGGTGACAATAAAAGATTATGGATTCTTGACACACGTTTTGTCTGTTGAAGAACCTGTTTAGATGTTTGTTTGTTTGGGATAATACTTTTGTTTAAAGTAATATTTAGTTTGAGGGGAAAGTTTAAAATTTGGAGATAAGGCTCCTTCCTCACCATTAACATCCATGTTCATAGTGCACCAGTGGCACTGGGAGTAAAACAGGCCACTACCATGATGCTTTGAACACCCACACTTGACAGTTTTTATGTATGAGAGTCTCACATTAATTCATTTACAGAGGGCATATCATGAATTCCCTTTTGCATTTAAACCATTCAGTTGTGATCTATGTTAAGTGGAACTGCAATGCTTTGGTCTAAATTTCTCATAATTGATGCCCCACAGTTTCTCTTTTGCCCCTGTTTTGAGGTGCATCTGAGTGCAACTCGTTTTGGTCTCCTTAAATGCGAAGGAGGCACTTCACACGTCACCCCCTCCAGGTTGTAGAGCTTCCTAATCCACCCCGTTCAGCCATTTTTGTAGTATGCTGGGGGATGGAGTGATAAATTGTGTGGCTTAATGCAACTGGACATTTTGAGATATTTACTTATAGCTTCAGTATCTTTGAACTTGGACCACAACATTGTGTCGAGAAATAAAAATGGGGGATTTGCAAAATTGGTTTGCCAGAAGTCGATGACCTTGTTTAGCAGTTTCGCAGCAAATACACTGCTGTTATTGCTATATTGTTATTGCTGAAATTAGATTTTTGAGCACTTTTAGGGTGTTTGCGAACCAAAATATGTCTGACTCTATTGGACTGCTTTTTGTAGTTCCCCAGGGCTCCGTGCTGGGATATATTCCATTCTTGATTTAGATTATTACTTTAGGTCAGGTAATTCAGAAGTTTAACAATGTTTAACCTGTATGTTTAATATCATCTTTTTGCCAGTGATATTCAGCTGTACTGCTCCTTTAAGCTTGCTGGGGTTCACAAACTTGTGCTCTTTGACCAGCTGTGGTTGACCATTAAGCAGTGGTTGAACAACTACTTAGAGCTAAACCCAGAGAAAACGGAAACATTGGTTATTGCACTTTACAGTGTTATGTCTGAAATTAAATAAGAACTGGGTGATTTAGTACTCTCACAGAAGCGTGGCTCAATAAATTTAGGAATCGTTTTTGATCAAGCTATCTCCCTGAAGCATCATTTAAAACAAAATGTAAGAACCTTTTTTTTCATTTGAGGAACATTCTACAAACTTAGATACATGGTATGCCCGAATAAACTGGAGATAATAATTCAAGCTTTTGTTTCTACATGATTTGGATTATCGTAATTGTGTCTTCACTTTTTTTAATAAGAAGGGGCTTGCTTGTCTTCAGCCGGTCCAAAACTCTGCTGCAAGATTACTGACTCGCTGAAACAGAAGAGCCCATAAAAACCCTGCTTTCAAGTCACGTATTGGCTGCCTATTAGATTGAGCTTTCATTTTAAAATCTTAGTCTTAACTTTCAAAGGTTTACATGGTCAGGCTCCTTCTTATATCTCTGATTTGATCCAAAGAAATAACTCTTGGCGCAATTTGAAGTCATCAAATCAAAACCATTTAGTGCTTCCCCACATTTGCTTCAGAACTCAAGTGACCAATCTTTTCAAGCAGTTGGACCCAGAATGTGGAATGTATTGCCTACTTTCTCACAAAGTTTGGACTCTGAGGATGATTTACAAAAGAACCTGAAGACATTTTTATTCCAAGAAGCTTTTAGTTAGATTTGAGTTTTATTCTATGCATTTATGATTGTACTGTATTTATATTTTGTATTTTATACTGCTTTACATTTATGACACCCTGTCTGTGAAAACTTGCTATACAAATTAATTTGACTTACCTACGCAATAAAAGAGAAATAGAAAACAGAGAAAACTGAACAGCCTAAAAAATATGACCAAAACACAATACAAAGAGATCTACACAGTACCTGGAAAGCATACATTCAACTTTTCTGCATTCCCAGAGACTCCCAATTACACAACAAAATGTATTTAAGGGCTAAAAAAGTGGATTTTGCATTATATGTACCATTTAAATCACTGAAGTTGGACATTTGCAACATTTGGAAAGAACAGCTTAAATGTCAAAAATTAATATGAAGCTAATGCTCATGATGAGCGTTTGTAAACTTCTCATTGGAATGAACATTAAAGTAGGTAAATTAATATCTTACAGTTATGACTTACTATATGTAATCCATTAGAAAGAACAGATTGTTTTAGAGAGAAAAGGCTAAACAGGGTAAACCAACATTTAAAGCAGACAATAATTTCCAGGTGGTTCCACACCCTGAAGGATGTTAATTGCCTTTATTTTATTTTAATTGTCATGCACAGCATAAAAGCATGAAACTTCCTATCAAAAAAAAAAAATACAATGGGATTTAAAAACCAGGAATGGAAGTCTAGTTTCTCTTTATTCCTTGCTGAGACTGGAGTTGGACATAAAGTGACCAGATTTTGCCCATCTGCCAAATAATTTTCAGAAAACGTGTCCACCATGTGTAGATAAAAAAAACTGGATGAATCAGCCAGATTAAAGTCTCCATCACTCTTTGCTGCGATACTGACATATGGCGCTGCAGTAGGAGGAGTTCGCAGCTTAAAAGGTTTCCAACCTGCACATATTTTCAACAAAATGACAAACACGCACCAGCATTTCCTCACATATGCAGAAATTTAATAAACAGCACAATACACACCAAATTGCCTAACACACACATATAAAAACACTCCTGGCATAGTCTTGCTCATACTGAGATAACAAAGGACAGCAAACAGCAAAGCCCACACTAGGAGGGAATGATCACAGCAGAGCTGCTCCTCGGTGTGTTTACCACACGGCTCATTGATGCCTCCCCACACTAAACTCACATACACCCGGGAGACATCGGCAGTCATCTGGGTCCTAATATGTCTTGCAAAGTTTGAATCAATCTTCTGGACGTGTTATCAGATGATTGAAAACGTTTTACTGCTCATTTAAAAGCTCCTGACATCAGATAAACGAAACCTGGGCATCAATCCCTGCAGAGTTGCCTTGCCTTCAGATGAGCCGCCTGAGTGGGTGTCCTGAGCCGTGTCGTCATCCCTAAAGGAGGTACGGCACTTCTGAAAGGGAAATGTGCCAATGGTTTTCCTCCCATATGATGTTTTAAATAGAGGAGCTATTTGAATTAATGGTGAACATCATCAAGCGTTTAATAACCAGTCCAGAGGGTCAATTTAAACCTCGCTGACTAATAGGCTGTTTTATTAGGGTAGTTATGGCAACCTTGAGCTGTTCACTTTGCTATGTGATTGAAATGAAAACTATAACCAAGTTAAATCAAATAATAAAATGGGCTGCTTAAATGAAAGCGTCATTCAGTCAGTGTTTTTTGTATTAATATGATTTTTCACAGAAGATAATATACCAATACAGATACATAATCTGTCTATATGGGACTTCCTGGTTAAATAAAGGTGAAATAATCTGCCTCAGACGAAGCAACCAGAAACTTTAACGCCACAGGGTTATAAGTGGACATCACATCTACCACTTAGTAATTGCTTAATAAAGATCAAGTCACTCACATTCTGATTAGATATAAGAAAGATGTAATTTGTTCATGTTGGACATTAAATCTTTTTTAGATGCAGACAAGATCAGTGGGTGGTATGAGAGTGTCCTTATACACATAGAAATTAATCCTGTATCAACATGGACTGAAATGCTGTTCAGCCAAGAAGAGGCCATTAACTTGGAAAGTAAGATAATAGTTTACAAACACCCTCAGGGAAAAAAAACCTTCCTCTTCAGAGGCTGGTCCAGTGGTTTGATAAAACAAAAAGGAAATGTTTGACCACAATAACAATCATTATGAAAACTGGGGAAGCCTGAAAGCCTCACAACACCATCCCAGCTGTGACGTAAAAGGGTGGCACTTCTAGTTTCAACATTCCACTCTGGCAATTTTGTAGACTGCTCAGGGGTCCGATCAGGTAGTTACACAGTGTACCTTAATGTTCTCAGTGTACATTGAGCGGAGCGGCTTTGTTGCTTACCAAAGTCATACTTAAACATTTTAACAGATTTTTGAGCACATTGTAACATATACAATAGGTCAGTAAACACAACGGTAATCATGTATAAGGCGCACCGGATTATAAGGTGCACCACCACTTTGGAGAAAATTTTACGGTTTTAAGTGCGCCTTATAGTCTGAAAAATATGGTATATAAAAGCAAAAAGGCAAGTTAACAAATAATGCAATTACCCTTTAAAAAAAAAGTTTTAAAGCTTTGTATTATTTGTAGCAAAGGAACCATTTTTAGCTAAATTTAACATGTCAAAAGCTTAGCCCCTTTCTGCCTGACTTAAAATAATTACTAGTTTCCTCTGTGGTGAAAGTGGTTATAAAATTTAAAAAAGTGCATAGAATTCCACTCTCATATAGCATTCTGGATTTTTTTTTTTACATCCAAAGGTATAATGTTGTCGAAATAGAATAAAACCCTTGTAGTGTACTGAAGTGCAAGGCTAAACTTTTTTTCAGTGCTAACAGAGAAATGAAAATCATGTTTACATTTTATCCATCAAAAAGCTAAGCCACAAATTCCGATTACTGTTTTTTATATATCAGTATAGCCAGATGCTGCTTTGCTTTCGAGTGTCGCTCGTGGTTATGATACATGACACACTCACACACTCTCCTCACCGCTGTCTGCTATCTCACTCGCAGTCGAGCGTCTGTACCCACTGTGTTTTCACATCAAGGTATGATCATATATTTTCGCATGTGATTGGGCCCATGGCCGCCATACTAGAAATCAAAATAAAATTCTGCAAAGAGCAGAGATGGGGCAGAGCACTGAGAGTTAAGTAGCAAAAGGAAAAAAAAAAAAAAACTGCGAATCAGTTCATGTGATTTAATACAAAGCATTGTCTACCCAAGCCACATCTTTTGCACATGATGCATCGCTATCTGCAGACATCTGTTGTCTACGGTGTTCCATTAGTAAAATATGTCTTTCTGGTGTGCTTTTCGATGATTGAGTTGATATTAAACACGGAACTTTGCTGCACATTAACATGTAGGGGGTCGTCCCATGGGGGTGGAATGGGGTCCACAGCTGCAGTGGATGCTTCCTGCTCAGAGCTGCAGCATCGAAGATGTGCTACTATGCAATGCCAATTCTGCTATGCAGCACACACTGTGTGCTTGCTGTTATCTTTAAAGTGATCCCACACTTTTTTATTTTTTATTTTGTGCTGCTAGTGGGCTAACGGGGAATGATGTTGGGAGACAGGTGGAAGACATTCAGCAAAGATTCACAAGCCGAGACTCGAACCCAGGACGTCCGCGGTGATGACTGAGGCCTCAGTACATGGGTTTCACGCACTCCCCCAGTGCCACCACTTCACCCAAGTGATCCCACCCTTTCTAGTGTTTCCCCTGCGCTTTTTCTTTTGCCCTTCGCCCTGTGTTTCCATAACTGATAACCATACTTGAAATTCACGTATCAGCAGCACAGGCTAATATTATTGGAAGTGTGCAACAAAAACAACCACCTGCCTGGAAGGCAGTTTGCTGAATAGACAATATTTAAACAAAGAAGTTTCATAATTATCTTATTAAAATTATTCTAGGAATCATGTCAGCCCTACAAAATATTGAAGTTGGTTGTTGTAACAAGACAAAATATTTTCTTTAAATAGTCAGTAGCTTGTTATTTTATCTATTAGGTGCAGATGGTAAATGGCTTGTACTTGTATAGAGCTTTAACTACTCAGACAACCCCAAACCCGCTTTACACTATAGTCAGTCATTCAGATATTCACACACACATTCACACACTGACAGTGGTGATATATGTTAGTAGCCACAGCTGCCCTGGGGCAGACTGACAGAGGCGAGGCTACCATACATCGGCGCTACCGGGCCCTCTGACCACCGCCAGCAGGCAGTTCGGGGGAAGCGTCTTGCCCATAATTAAGATAATGAACATATTGTTGAAATGGTGGTGAAGATTCACAGTCATCTAGGTCATGATCAATCCAAAAAAGGTTAAAAAAATAAAACAACTGGATTTCTGGTCTGAACCTGAAGACGTTTCTCTTCCCATCAAAGAAGCATTTTGAATTGAGAACGCTTTTAGGATGGGAAGCGAAACGTCTTCAGGCTCAGATTAGAAAGCAAGTTGTTTTATTCTTTAACCTTTTTAGGAATGATGTTTTAATATTTATTGCCAACTTACATTTAATTACTTTTCAAAAGCACCCTTCTATCCCTTTCCAAAATTGTCTACAGATACTTCACACATTGATACCCAGACGGGGGCCATTCCTAATCATGGGTTGCATTACAAAACCAATAGTTATAATCTTATACATTTTGAGTCAATGATGGACATTGAAAATTTAAACATTATGAAATACAATAAATTAAAATAGATAAATTAATGTCAAAGCTCACAAATCACAGTGAGAATAAAATGTTATCCATATAAGAATTTTGTGGGGGCAGCAAATTTATATGGGTGGTCATTGAGCCCTGCACTTGGAGGTGCCACTGCTTCTTTCCTCTAATGACCGTACTTAAGAGCACAGGCCCATTTAATGTGAAGAACCCCTTGCAATATTCATCTCTCTCCTAATGTGTCGTTGAAGTCTGACTCAAGTACCACCAATCAAACATGACAAGATAAAAACAGTATCATCCTTAAATGTCATTTCAATTATGAAACCCCGACCTGGAATCAAATGAACAGCCACCAAGTGTCCTTTCAGCGTGCAGGAAAATCACTGCTGGTTTCTCGGCACGCTTGAAAAGCCCCAACAGACATCCTTTAGGTGTCCCTTAAGCACCCCCATTAAAAATCAGACATGTTTTAATGTCAGTTTGTTTCACTGAGTTTAATTCAATCTAGGAATTTGTGTCAAGCAGATTTCATGCTTACCCTTCCGGCATTATGAACTGTATTATTTTCAAGTTATGCATACAAGCATGTGATTATTTTATATATTCCAGAATATCATTTTGACAAGAAAGTATTTAATGCAAATTCCCTGTCTCAAGACTTGCATGCTGTGGGAGTGGATCGACTTACCAAACTCTCTTGGCACAGATATGGAATAGACGCAGGTTTGTCCGGAAGTGTAGTTTCTGGGGAAGTTTGGCGATAAGACAGTCCCTTCCGACCCTGTAGAGCGACTTCCACATGGAGCTGAGGGTGGCATGGATGTGAAGTCACAAAACAAAAAAATCTGCATGGTCTAACAACACACGCACACACAGAATAATGCTAAATTTAATTTAAGGGCTGCAATGAATATTTCACCTTGACAACTAGGCAGAGCTCTGTTCCATCCAGGTCTGCCATCATCTCCCATACTGCAGGTTAGAGTCGAATAGCCCTAAAACGAAAAGATACAGACAAAAATATAAAGTTTGATGAATTACTGCAAATATTCCCATATACTACCAATGCAACCGATCTAACTCAACAAACTACAACTAACTGAACAAATCAGCAAAATAAATAAACAAATAAATAAAATAATAGGAGCACTATTGAAGGAACCACAGACATCCCAACTTTAATGTGTGCAGTACTGTAAATACATACATGGACTGCTCAGGCAAAATAAACTTTTGAAAGGAAATTATGTTTTGTCAGGTATTTTTGTTTTAACAATACTTCTTGGAAATACATCTTATAATATTGTACTCCCAGGTTATACCTTTTAACTAGTTTGTATCTGTCATGAAAATGCCTAATTGAGAGTTAAATTTGTCTTGTGTCCATGAAAACTTGCCAAATCCGCTCTGCCAATGCAAAACAGATTTCAGGGGCAGTGTGATGGTTTGGACTTTGGCCTCCAAAGTTTCCAGGCTCACCCCCACTAAGCGCATCTTTTTGTCTTGTAAAGTACCTTGAAATGATGTTTATTTAATAACTGGTGCCATATAAATTAGTTGTATTCAAAAGTTAACTTACTAGGTGGATTAAATAATAGCACAAATGTTTTTTGTGGATGACCTAAGAAACAACTTCCTGCAGACTTTCACAACAATAATTTTAAGCTGGTATATTGTGGTGTAAATGGATAACATATTTGGATAACATATTAATAAATAATATATAACTACTTAAATATGCTTATATTGTCTTCTTCACTTACAAAAACAACTTTCTGAATCCCAATGGCATTGTTTGAATGTACTGCAAACCATAATTGTAAAAAAAAAAAAAACATTTAACCAGAACATTTTACCACATGTTTGAAGTGATTTCCTAAAGTGCTCATATTGCATGCATGTGGTTATCCTAAATGGGCATTTGGTAAGTCGGCCAACAAGACGAACAGAAAAAAACAGCACTGCGTCTAACACAGTACAGAAAACCGAGAGGTGCAAAAATATTCCTTATAGAGTTTCTGATAAACTCAGGAGAATTTTCTCAAAACACAACATACCAGTTAACTTCAAACTTAACACTCTCAGACAAAAACTGGTTTGTCCTAAAGACAGAACAGCCAAACCAAAGCAGAGCAGCGTTGTGTATGCGGTCCACTGCAGCAAGGACTGCTCCGACTCCTACATGGGAGAAACTAAACAACTACATAAACACAAAAAGCACAAGAGGACAAGTAGCTTGGGGCAAGATTAAGCAGTCCACTTGCACTTCAAGAGCAAAGGACCCACCGTTGACAGCAATGAGGTATTGTTTCATGCCAGTACTACTTGACACAAGCTGTCAGAATTATTATAATCTGTTCAGAGATATTTATTGGCCTAGATGCCTTGGTGTGTGTAGGAGCTAACAGAGATTTTGATGCAAAACAGTAGTAATATGATATTTCACCCTTTTGCCCACTGCTATCTGCAGTTGACCATATAAAGCTGCCATCTTACAGACATGTATCCAATCATTTGTACCTGCAGAACGTATCCTGCTTCACAGTAAAAGGTGACTGTAGAGCCCAGCTTGTAATCGGACCCCAACCTGGTCCCATTCAGAACCACTCCTGGGTCGAAACAGGATTCCCTAAGTTTGGCTGTATCAGAAAGAGAGAGACAGAGAGAGGAATAAGACAAAAGTGTTACTTAGAAAAGGGGAAAGGCAAAGAAAAAGTGAAAGGCACACATGGGTATTAAGGCAAATTAATATTAACTAAGTCCATTGCAATAATGAAAAGAGGCAGGCATAGCACTGGCCTTTCCATCAGTCTGTTTGACTTAGCAGCCGGTTTGAAGATGGAGTACGAACGATAGCTTTATCCCTCAGCTCTTTGCATGCTACATGAACCTTGCAAATGATGGCTCTGGCCCTCCTTCCAAAGGATTATTGGCCCACCCGCGTCAACTTCACACTTAATTCCTGAGTCCACAAAGAGCCAATATTTATTCTTTTGTGCAAGTGCATCAAACTGACACCCCCTGACAGACTGCGTCAGCCCCCAACAAATCAACGGGGACTCCATTGTGAGGGCAATCGTTCTTTTCATTTTGAAAACACCGTTATACATTGCGTAATCGATAAGAGCAAGTTTGTCCAATACAAAATGGTGAGAGCGAGCATACAGTATGGGTGCTTTCAAAGCAGCTGAATGTGAAAAGTGAATATTTCTGAATACGTTCAGCATGTAATCCCACCATAATGAGAGTTAGGGAACATTCTTAAAGAGTGATTTTTCTAGACACCTTGTTTATGAAGAGCAGATTAGACAGAAAAAAACCCTGATGCAATCTCTTTAAGCAAAGTATTTTAAAATATTTGCTATATTTCACAAAATGACAGCAACATAATGATGAGAAATCCCATTGGAGATGTAAAAAAGATGATAGGATGCTGTGCAAAATGTAAATATCAGCAGCAGGCAAGCGTGCTTTGCAAATTATGAGATTTGTGGTGTTAAAGCAGTGCAAACATAACAGTAAGAATTTAAGTCTCAATATTCTAGCGTTTATTTAACTTTCTTTTTTTTCAAATTATAACGTAAAAAAACAGCACTGGGTATGCTTTTCACGCTCTTGCATCACTCCCTTTGTTAACACCACAACATTTTAGCATTTAGAGCTGAGAAAAGCCAATTACTGTTTTTTGGAAACAGCCACAATACTTAAAACATCACGTTTGGTGGACAAAATCAGGATAAATTGGAGCCCCACAGAGTGATTGTTGTTTGTTGTTCAACTTCGTGTTATCTTGAAAGAAAAAAAGTTTATCCATTTTGGCTTGGTTCAGCCTTTCAGCTGCATAGAAGTTTGAAGTCAGATTTGTTATATTTTTGCTTCATATTATGCAAATTATGCAACAGATTCTGTGAAAAGCCTTAAAAATGAGTTCATCTTTATTGCAGCAGCATAATCTCATAAAGAATAGTTCTCTAACAGTGAACTCTGGAGATTTTCTTTGTCTCCCTCCTATAATGCTCACTGTGTGTGGTGGAAAGACAAGCTCAGGTCTCGACTAGCCTAGTTTTTGACAGTTCCAGTTGTTTTAAAGTGCTGCAATGCTGTTCATTTAAATGTGGGTGACTTTGTTTTTGTTACTTTGTTTTTTTATGGCCCTATTTGTAAAAATCAAGACACATCTGTCTTACATGAATGACATGTTTTTTCGTATTTCCTATTATGAAGAGGGGCTAGGATGCATTGTCCTGTTTAGCTTATATATCCTTGAGAACAAGAATATCATTAATTCTTAATAAAATGGGCATAGTAACTCTGGTTAACTTAAAAAAATAAAGTGTAACATAAAACATAAATTTTGTAAAAAAAACCAAATATTTCCTAAAACAATACAATTAATTATTCATATAATGCCCCCCGTAGAATAAATGTAACCAATTGAATGGTTGGATTTTTTAAAATATTTCACAGTGAGATTTTGCTCATTCAAAAAAAGATGAACTTATTTAAAAGCATGTTACACATCTTTACCAGGGCTGTGGAAGATAGGCAATAACAGGCATCCTACACATTTTAATGTCAAAATTCCATACCTGTCCAGTCTCAAATTTCCACAGAGCTCAGTGTAATAGTTTGAGTGTCTGCCATTGTTTAGTTTTCTGTTTTGGTTTCTTTTCTGTTTGATTTCTGTTATAATTTATGTCCTGTTTCTGGTTTGTTTTTGAGTTCTGCTAGGATCTCAGCACTGATGCCTGGTCTGATTATTCACTCGTTTTCACATTCTGTTAATAAAAAGCCTTTTGCAGAACCTCTGCTTGTCTGGCTGAATCCTGGGTCCAACGCTGTGAATCATTAAACTCAGTCCTGTTTTAGCTACTTTTTAAACTATAAATATAACAGCTGTAGAGAAGAATCCATGCTTAATGTGTTTTTTTTGGTTTATTTTGTTTTGTTTGTTTTGAGCAAAAGAACAGACTACATTAGTTTAGAACAAAATCTCTAACCCTAACCCGAAGGTCAATGTCTGATAATGGATGTTTATGATAAAGATGTTTGCGACATCACAATCTTCTTCATCACTTCTGATATAAGGACATCCTGGACTGTGCACTTTGATGGTTAGGTTAAATAGGAAGAAGCAGACGGTGGCTTTTAGTAAGCCTATTCCAGACAACTGAGGTTTTTGCCCAGACGCCTACACAACCTCTTAAGGAATTTTGGTTGGTCACTTTGTCTAGCATTGAAGTTGCTTTGCATATAACAATGAGTCCTGGAATGTAACTCAACAGATGAATCAAGACCTTATCCTTCATCTCAGCTCTATTCAGGTAGACTGCTACCTTATCCAGTAGCTGCCTGGCAGTGTTTTGGCTATTATTCAGCTAATGCCCCAGTCGTGAACAAGATACCTAAACTTGGCCGCCAGAGGGAGACACTCAGCCCAAGTCAAAAGAGGGAAACAAAACTTACCCTGCTAGAAGGCCAAGAAACATAAAAAGACAATTGAGAAAGTAGAAAAGAACCATAATATAGCAACTACCACACTGTTTCTTTTCTTGCAATGTTTAAGTGGCTCTAAACATGTATAAATTAAGCACATTTTCTGAAACACCAAATCCTGTCACATCTAGGCAGTGTGTTGCTTATGATGTGCTGCCGATTTTATAGTTCATGCATATTAGGACGGTGGGAGGGAAATTCCCAGCGCTCCACCGCACCAGGATGTGATCATTCCTTTTGCCGTCACTGCAACTTAGCGTAGTTTATTACGTCTCATACTCAATGATCGCCTGATGAAGAGTCAAGCTCTGTATGCAGGGCGTGATTGCCCCCAGGTGGAAATAAAAGAGCTGAATTAATCAAAAAGTAGATCACACCGCTGTGAGATAGAGCCACTTTAAGTCTTCACAATGCCAAGGTGAGTAAATATTCTTCAATGCAGACAAAGTCTCTGGATAGTAGAGCATGAGCTTAAAGGGGACACATTGTGCTATTTAATGCCTTCTGTTTCACATTGAAATTATTTAGTTGTGGTTTACTGGGGGTTACTGGGGGTTTACCTCCCCAACCCCCCGAGGTCTAACTCGTTCGGCCATTTTGGAAGTATGCTGGGGGATGGAGAAATGAATTGTGTGGGTTAATACACTCAACAAGATTTTTACTTATTCACTTGTAGCTTCGGCACCCTTGAGCTTAGATAACTAAAATGCAACAAAAAAAAAAGATGCCGGTTTCATGAAATTGGTAAGCCGGAAATCCATGACCTTGTTCAGCAGCTTCGCAGCAAATACTGTGCTGTAATTGTTTTTTAAAAAAAACGTAACAGGGAATAGATAAAAGCTATAAAAGTGGGTTTTGCATGAACTGTCCCCTTTAAGTAACCATATTACTGTATTAAAGAAAAACTATGATACAGAATTAAGTAGGTGGGTTGATCCATGCCAAAAATGTATGAAATAAACAAGTATAACATTTTATATATCTCTGTTTTGCATTTTTTTTTGTGTGTAAGATGAAACCAAAGTATTTTTTTTTTACAAAACCTCATTTCATCATACAAATCTCATTCCAGACAAGAATAACGAAGGACCCAATCCAAAAGGATAAATTAAATAGCTCAAAGTTTGATAACTAATTGGTGATGCATTGATGTCCATCTCCATGTTATGTTACACCAACTTTGCATATTGTATTACAGATCAGAGACAGATTGTGTCTTGTGAGTACTGAAAAATCAATTAATAAATGCAATAAACAACAACATGGCCAAAACAGGGGTAAAAAGTCACCCAAAAATGTTTTTCCCACAGCGGTTACTGCTGAGGCATCCAACATGGTATCTTCTACCAAATGGAGATAAGTGCCACCTGTGAACTACTGTGCCCACACACGCAACCTTTCCTCTCCATGAGCACTTCAGTTGCCCACTGTGAAAGGGCTACAAGGGGAGGATGAGATGTATTGCCGGGGCACAAGTGGAAAACACCAGCTTGAAAAGAAGCAGAGGCTGGTTGGTCTGTCGAGACATGAGCTGAAAACAGATGTAAGCACCAGGTGGAACAGCGCCTGTGAGATGGTTGACAGGTTTTTGCAGAGCAACAGCCTGCAGTCTGTGCCATCTCGTACTGTCTCCTCAGGTGAAGAGAGGGAGAGTCTTAACATCTGTACTCCCAGAGAAGCAGACATCTCAAATGCAGGAGGAGATCATCAAGGCTCTAAAGCCAATGAAAGATGCAACAAATCTCTTGTCAGAGGAGAGCAGGCCCCCACCATCTGTTTGATAAGGCCTTTTGCAAGCTCAACTCATCCAGTACACGGAGGACGGCACCGGAGAGTCATCAGTGGCCCGCAAGATAAAGCATGCTGCCTTTAGGGACCTATACAAGAAGATGCACTAGTGAGCAGAAGGGAAACAGTCTTTGGTTCTCCCTTTGGGTGAGAAATGGGAAAGTTACATGAGAGAGTGACTGCTGAGGCTTGCGAAACCGAGCTACAGTTTTATTCTTTTAAGAATAACAGCACACAAAAATATCCAAATAGTTATGTCTTGCTACATTTGGCTTTGTTTGGGGGTATTAAACATTTATTCTGGATTTTGTTTAAAAAAAAGGGCATCCTGCAATTATTTGATCTGTTTTTTAAATAGTCTTTACAGAATCTTTTGTACAGACCTCTACATATATAATATCTCACTTACCTTTGTACTCCAGGTGAAAGCCAGTGTATGAAACAGAGCCATCGCTGCGGAAGGCTAAAAGCATGGTGTTGGAGCTGCTCTCTATGCGCTCTGGAAGTTTGCTGTCCTGGAAGCTCCCGATGAGAGGACTGTTGCTGTCCGGGCCATCGTAGATGTACAGGAAGTCGTAGTTGGGCTCAATGTTGAAACTATAGAGGAACAAAGAACAAGCACTAGAGGTAAGAAATCAAAAGGAGAGAGCAGAGCGCTGTGTCAGGATAAAATTAAATACTTTGTTGCCATGTTTATCAATTTCCAGGATGCACGGTGGAACAGTTGGTAGCACTTTGCCTTGCAGCAAAAAGGTTCTGAGTTTACAACTCAACCTGAGGTCTCTCTGCAGGTAGTTTGGTTGTTCTTCTTGTGTATGTATGGGTTCCCTCCAGGAACTCCAATTTCCTCCCAAAGTCCAAAAACATGAATGTTTGTTCAGTTGATTGCTCTAATTTGTCCCTAGGCGTGAGTGTATGTGCATGGTTGTTTTTCCCATGTGTCTCTATGTTTCCCTCTGATGGACTGGCGACCTGTCCACGGTGTAATTAGATTTAATTTTACTGTTGCTTTCTGATGGTAAAGCAAGCAAAACATAAGAAAAAAATAAATTAGATTGTCATCCAGCTAACTAAAAAAATGTAGGTTTAAATCCACTGGTCAAAAACTTTGTCTACACTAAATCTGATTTTTTGTAATACAACTACCTAATGTCAGGTGGGAGCGGACTTAAAAGTGATTTCATGTATTTTATATGTCTTCTCCTCTCCTCATACTGGGTTAATAGCTGAAGTCCAATTTATGTTTTGAGAGATGGGGCCGATCTGATTAAATTTTAGTGTTAGACCAAGTGTCCTTGGAAAGGAGTGGATAGGGTCTGAGGTCAACAATCTATCAACAATCAAGACTTGTTGGTCCTGTGCTTCTTTTTTTTTTTATTGAATATCCAATGGAAACTTAGGCTAATGCAATATATATGCCCCATTTAAATACTACATTTTACTTAATGGTCTAATAAAGTGTATAAAAACTGAATTTCCACATGAATTTGGTCATTCCACTATTAAGAATTTGGGCAAAATTTGTTAAGGAATCCCTTAGTATAGCTTAGTTCAGGATGAGCATTTTGCTGATCAGCAACCAATTATGAAGGAGGGGTGGTCAATTCACTCTTTCATACTGTGTGGTTGTCTCCTAACTGACTTGTTTGAGTATCTGCTCATGGAGAGAGCCATCTGCCTCTGGACATTTTGTCCAACATCAGTTTCTACTAGCAGGAGAATGTTTCATAATGCCCACTGAGTACAAATGATTTAAAACCTTTTTCTACATTATCCTAAGTCTAAAGTAAGGAATGTGGTTATTTGGCTCCAATAAATAATACTTAGCAGAAAGAGGTCACTTGGACTTGATTTTGGTTTGAGTAGGAGTTATAATTTCTCATATTTCATAAGATTCAACCATGCCAGGACAGAAATAGATGTAAACCTAGTGTAGAACAATGTCTTCAGAATATAATTTGCAACTTTATTAAATTTGACATAAGATTTTAGCTTTTTTTTTTGCATTGTATCAGAATAACTGATCAGAATCATCTTTCGACCAAGAAAAATAAATTGAATAAATAACACAATAGCATAAGGACATGGGTACTAAGCGGTTTGTTTGGCGGAATGAAGTGGATATACAAATTGGCAACAGGCTGAACTGATTGTTTTGTGCAACCTTTTCAAGCTCTGCAACATTTGTTGAAATGTTAATAATAACAAAAGCTAAGCCTTACAGAGGAGAGGCAATTGGTTTTAGTAACAGAAAGGCTAGCTGTTTTATAGCAAGTTGCTTTATATTTTTCTCTTCAGTGTTTAACCTTCATCTTCCATGGAGTGCGTATATTTGGAAATATTGGCAACTTTTTGGAAGACATACAAGAGTTAAGTAATTTTCACTATTTAGAAAAGACAGACACAGTACCGTCGCAGTTTGTAATATCAAGATTGCTAACTGTACAAATGGATAAAATGTTAAAAACACTTTAAAAATGTCACCATCATAAGGTCTTGATGACATTTCTCTAAAATAGTAAATGGCTGCTTTATTGAGTTGCTGACTTATGTCAGTCACCCACAAACACACACAATGTAGCGCCACATCTGATTACCAATATTTGGTGCCAGGAAAAAATGGCTTATTCAATTACACTTTTCTTAAGTGGTTTTGTTACTGGATGAAGTGTTTTTTCCAAAACATTTTACCTACCGTCGTTCATGAAAAAGCATTAGGGTTAACAGTAGGAGTTTATTTTGTTTTCAGAAATTCACTAAAAGTTCAAATAAAGTCTAATGTGCACCACACCCTTCGATTTCAAGAGGCTGTAGAACATATTTAGCAGTCCTTAAACTGACAAAAATTTGAATATAGGCATGAAAGGATCATTGAGACTAACATTTCAATACCTGCATGGTTTACTTATAGCTTATACAACCACATAACCATAATAAATGTTTAAGTTAAAGGCTTCTGGATTGGAAAACTTTGTATTGGCAGACTTGGATTTGGTTAATCAATTGGATTCAGAAGTTTTGAAAAGCTTTACGAGACAGTGGCTGAATATTCAGTTTATGGGTCACCTGATGAAGGCCAGCGACAGAACATAGTCCGAGTTGACAGCAATGAGCCAGTCACAATCCTTCGAGTGAGGGTAGGGATGTGGGTAGTTAGGAGAGAGTATAAAGCCATTGGAACCAGTAAGATTTCCTCCACAAGGTGCTGCAACAGGAACACAATGTAAAATTTATTTTATTAGAGTTAAAGTAACACACACATAGTATATGTATAGTAAAAAATAAACATGAATATATAAAATCTCTATGACTAAAAATAGACAGAGATTTTATAGAGTCATCCTTTTAGTCCCTGACAGATGTGTCCTTGAGTCATTTTCTGTAACTGAACAACTCCAGCTGTGTGTGCAGTACATCTGTTTCATGTCCCTGCAGAATATACGGCAGCTAAACTTTTCACCTATGCAGACAGGCGGGCTGGGCTGCCAGTAGTATCTGTTATCCACTTGTATGCAGGTTATTTTGTCGTCCCCCTGGAGCTCGTATCCAGGGTCGCACTGAAAGGACACCGAATCCCCCGGCTCACGGCCGTCCCCGCTGCGCGTGCCGTTCATCGGTACACCTGGGTCCCTGCAGGCTGTGGCTACTGAGCCTGGAGAGATGAGAGACGGGGACAAAGTGGGAAATAGAAGAGGAAATAGGAAGGCAATTACAAAAAAACAGGGTCAAACTATGTGCAGAGTGTGTAGCAACTGGACAAATGCCCAGGCTTTAACCTCAAATACGAACTAATTACACAATTTTGTTGCAGAACACTGGCTCTTTTAAGCAATGCTCAAACAATAAACATTTCTAAATAGATTAGGACACCCTAAAATGTTCCAGCAAAGGAGCCCCTATTAAATATACCTCTCGCTTAATATTTAAACATAAAATAATAATAAACTGCTATAAAATGCATAGTTATCGTAATATTAGGGATTAGTTCTGAAATTTGACTGTATCGTCTCCTGGCACATATTTTATAAATTACAGTTTTGAATGAGAGTAGAGAATTTATAGTATATTAAGTATGACCAGTTTTACACATTTGACCTGAACAATAAGATGATAAAAACATAACAATGCTGTCTGTAATTGTGTTGTTTTATTACTTCCAGTAAAATAAAATTAATAAAATGCGAATAATCTTTTAAAACAATATCAGCTCTTTTGCCTGCGACTGAGAAAAGTAGACAATAAACAATTTAAGTTACAAATCCTTTCTTTAGGATATTTATTTAAGATATTTTAAAAGTATTTGCTGAAAATGCATGTACAAATTCCAATAGGAATGTATTTTTTATTTAATTAGTTTCCAAAAAATAAGACTTAATAATAATAATAATAATTTGGAACCACTCTTAGAAATGTAAAACATTTACATTTTCAATAGAATGCAGATTTTCATGAACAATATATTAGAGTTTCCATTATTAGTTTAAACGCAATGGATGAAACCAACTCACTTAAAAGAAGAGCAGTATTTTAAAAGAAAAAAATTTATAATCCAGATTCATTAATGATTTTCTCTTTAACAACTCTTTATATTTAAATTGTGTTACTTACTTGAAAATTCTATGGCAAACCCTGACTTGCTGATGTAAAAGTCTGTCTCAAATTGGACTGTGACTGTGTTGAGTGTGGAATGGATTCCCTCAGGAAGCAAAGATCCACTCAGCTCTGCCAGCGACATTTCATTCTCAGGTGGTCCGTCCCAAACTTTCAGCATGTCATGGCTTGCCTCCGTGTCAAAGGCCAGGAACTGTAGACTGAGATTTGAAAGGGGAAGCAATAAGATTAGTTATTTCAATCAAAAACTTTAAAAGTACTCAGTGTTAGCTACGTAATTCTCAACCCTTGATTTTCCAAATGTGCATATTAATGGAAGATGTGCAAATGTTTTGTAAAATGTGTTTTAATATTATAATTTATTTACAAATACAATCTGTATTCTAGATGGCCAAGTCTTAAAAATAGATCAATAATGTGAAATCTTTTTAAAAAGGAATAATCAAACCAGAATCAATGTGCTACTAATAAAAAAAAAAATTAACATTTCAAAACTGGTTTGTGTTGAAAATCAGATGATTTTATGTTTGATCAAACCTCATTGGTAATCGACCAAGCAAGGCAAGACAAGTTTATTTATAAAGTACTTTTCAGTAACAAGACGATTCAAAGTGCTGACAGGCGGAAATCAAACATCTGATGTTTTACAAAGCTTTGTTGGCCGCTCTTTCAGGTTGCCACAACAAAGATATGCATGTCAGAAGAAACGGAAAGCTAAACCCCCATACATCAAAATTGCTATCTTTTATCCTTTTGGATAGCCCTCTTCCGTCAGTCAAGGAACATGTTGCAATAGGAGATGTTGGCAATCTTTAGAAAGTCTCACATTGTAGCTAAAGGTGAACTCTTCAGTGAACACAGAGAGACTGATGTTTGGCAATGCAAATCATGTAAATAGTGCTATTAAAAGATACTGTTTACCATGTCAACTCTAATAGTTTTGTCTTTGTTTTGAAAAGAATAAATTAAATCCTTTTCATCTACCTTGACCCGACTGCACACTCTCTCAAACATATGTTGAGACTTGGCCTCTGCTCCTAATATAGGTACTGCATAGGTCACAACAGAAACACTTCTTAAGACGCTTGTATAGTTAGACAATGCATCATTTTATAGTCTAACATATGACAGTAAATTAGATTTTTCCCTCTCAATCACTACATTGGACATAACTGTTATTTATTATCAAATGTATCTTCTTGCTGGACTTTACATTGCCAGGTTTGCAACAAAAAATCAGTCTTGTTGTGAAATGAGTTATATCTTCATAAGTTGTTATTATCTAATTAGTTGTTTGTCTTTTTTTATGATACACAAAGTACCAAGGGATGATGTACAAAAAAAAGTGTTTACTGTTAGAACAGGTCAATTTTGAGCATATGTAGAAAGTAGGTAAACAAGTATTTTATGGCTATTTAAAGTTCTTGAAGAGAAATTGGCCAACATCAGCCCACGTTGGTATCGAAAGGATAAGCATGCAAAAGAGGTGACCAAAAATCGGCCACAAAATCTGTGATTAGTGCATCAGAACCGTTTAATAGACGTAAACAAAGCTTGCAGATAATGTTTGTTTTCACAGATATTGGCCGGTAGGTTGACTCTGCCATTACTAACAAGGTCCCAGAGAATCTCATATTACCTCACAATATTACCAGAATCCACCTCAATGGTCCAGGTGCAACGAAGGTTGTTGTCATAAGGAAAAGGGTATCCAGGTGAAAGAATCCTCCCCGAGGATTCCCCCTTAAAACGACCACCGCACTCAGCTGCAGGTTTTACAAACATACAAAAGAGACATTGTAGTGTAGGTAGTATAAGAAAAGTTGGATTTCTAGAGCACTCAGATTAGCATAAAAAGGTAAATTACACCCCCACCACTGAAGCCCAACAAAATTGGTGAAACAACATTTAAATGAGCTGATTAGGTATGAAGAGTCAACCATTTATCTGTCTGTGGTATTTTTTTTTTTTTTATCAAGGCAATCACACCAACTAGGTGGACCTCAGGGGCTGCTTAGTTATCATCAAAGAGTGAAAGTGATTAAAAAAAGAAACCAACACCCGCCTCTTCATCTTGCTGTCTTTCTCACTCTCCCGAAGAGAAATGAAGAGGGGAAGAGAGAAGAAGGGGAAGAAGAAACAAAGTGCTGATCTTGCACTCCTCCCTGAAGAAATCACCTCGCATTATATAACTAAAATAATTCCTCTTTCTCACTTTGTCTCTCCCAGTTATATACTTTCACAATCTTCATCCCCTCTCTTGCTTTTCCTCCCTCTGCAAGTTCCTCCTCCCTCAGGCTCATCATCACTGGAATATATTATCTCGGGTAATAGGAGCAATATACCCCGTTAGGATGGAGAGAGGACACAGTGAGAAGAGGCAAAAGAAAGAGGGGAAACGGCAGAACCAAAGGGTGTAAAGAAAGAAAAACTAAGAGTAATAATAAGAAATATAATATTAAGACCAGCGGTCAGATGAGGTCACGGTGTGTCAGTGCTAAAGTATAAAGTCAGGGAATTTTAGCCAGTGGTTTTATGAGTCTTTCATTATTGATAGTGAAAAGCTGAGAGACTTATTAAGATGAATTTCAAATCAGAAAGTTGAAAGACAAAAAATGAAAAAAGGGATGTCTTGAAAACATTGAGCTGACTGCTGTGCCTATAGAAACCATTTTGTCAGTCCCTTTGAATGAGCTTTGCATTTAATTGGGTATAGTATCAGGTTTTAAACATGTTCAAACTCTTCACTTGTTCACTATATTGCCACTGTACTGTTAATCATCTGTTTTTTTTTTCCATTTCAATCACTATTTGAGTGACAAAGTTAAACACCGTGTTTTCTCATAAAAAAAAAAAAAAATACCTGCATGGTACACTGGGAGTATACGTCACTCACAACTCCGACATGATGTTTTCTGACAACATTTTGATTTCTAATTACTTTTGTGTGTGTTGTATACTATACAAGCAAAGCTGTACAGGTAAATATGCTACATCCTTTATTTTACAAATATAAAAAAAAATCTGAATCAAATAAATTGTTCCAAAAATAATATTCTCACAGTTTAAATGGAAGGAAAGTTAGAAACATTTGGTTTTACCTGCAGATGCTTTTGTGTTGTATTTTAGCACAATCTAACTTGTATTATGTCTTTGAAGGACACGTCCAAGTCAACTATCAAGTCTCTGAGAAGCAAGTCAAAATCAAGGATCAAGTCTTTTGAAATGCTGAAATTGGCATTCTTGCTTCGGATGCATGCCACATAGTCTGCTCAAAATGCAGGACTTGGGTAATTTGAATCATCATCATTAAACCTAGTTATACACAGGGGAGCTTTTAACATTTTATCTGTTTTCAGGACAGATAAAAATATTTTTTTAACTGCTGTGACTAACTCTAGAGAATTAAGTGGGGAAACTATTTACCCCACTAAAAATATGAATGGTCTTGTATGTTTAAATAAAAGCAGTAGAAACCAGTTAGTACCAGATATCTCATTTCTGAATGAGTCAAGGGGGTGCTTTCATTTTAATGAACCAAAATTGTCTAATGGTATTGGCCTAACAATGAGAGAATAAGCAGTTGGTGGTAAGTACTTTTTTTTTTGTTTAGTTTTGAAATCACTCAAAGTCCATCAATACATAGCTCAGTTTAAGATATAGCTAGGTGGTAATTCCTAGAAAGCTACTGAAATGTTGTGTTCTCTGTCAGAGCTGAGTTCTCTATTTTTATAAATGATGCCTTGGTGTTGGCATTCAGTGAAAACAAAGATGGAAGCTACCATTATCTGTGCTGTCAACTCTCTTTAATGGCATACTCGCAAGAAGCATTACAGAGATGCCAGATATACAGTTACCATGTCAATCAGTCCCTGGCATACACCATGTTATGTCAGGGGGGCAACATCCTTTCATCCATCCATCCATCTTCTGTTCCCGCTTATTCATGCAGGGTTGCAGGAGGCTGGTGCCTATTGCCAGCGGCCATTGGGCAAGAGGTGGGGGAAAACCCTGTACAGATCACCAGTCCATCACAAGGTGGTGACACAACTAATAATGGAAATGATCTAAACTTAGTGACTAACTTTCACCCCTGATTGCCTGAGAGAAAACTTGCTTGAGACTTGAACCCAAGACTTTGTCTTAAGTAAGATGCATGTCCTAGTTGGAGTTGTTAGTCTCTATGCCTGTTGTTTAGAAGCCGTTTCCATGGTTTTAAAAGTGCTTCAGTACACCTTTTTATAGCAATCGTTCAAATACTTCTGCTTAGGCTAATCATTTGCTGAGCTTCTTAACAGCTAAACATTACAGGCAATTATTGTGGATGGACGTTTTCCGCAACTCCACAAAATTACCATAATTAGCTTTGGATGCTACAGTTAGCATGCTATGATGAAAGTTGGCAAACTAAAGTCAGTGATAGCATACTAATGTTAGTGTTGGCATACTTTGTCAGCTCTGGCCACAATACAATTATGGTTATAATAATAGATATACAACTATGGTACAAAACCTTTCCTGCAGTGATCGAACAAGTGTAATTAAGATTTAAAGTGCAATTAAGATCACCACTGCAACATAGTTGACTTACTTTATGGTGAATAAGTAAGTAACTCTTGCCAACGCAGATTGTGTTATTGTGAAACATTAATCTAATTTCATAGAGCTCTAGAGGCCTAAAAAGACTGTAAAGCCAGTGAAGGAAAATTATTCATTTGTTTAAGTCAATATTTATGACTGTGGTGGGATAATGATTCATCCGTTTGCGTACTGGGGGAATGAAGTGAAACAGCAGTGATACAGAGACAAGTATTTAGAAATGTGTCAATAATCCGAAGGGTGTCTCTTCCCGGCGTGTTTTAATGCTTCTATAAAATAGCAGGTGCTTTAAAAAAATCTGTCTGTAGCAAAACAAAGGAGATTATTAAAACTATATTATAGTGCAATACTAATGAACTGATGCCTGAGCCTTTAGCACATAAAAGGGGATCAATGATTTTGATACGGAATCTGTCCTTGTGGGGGTTTGTATGTAGGGGCATGCTTGAGCAGAGAGGATACATGAGTACACCCTCAAGGAAAGGAAAGAAAAATGGACCCTACAAGCAAGTAGTTATACATATGGGCCAGTGTGTCCATCTGGTATAATCAAAAATGATTGTTATGATAACACAAATAAATCAATGAGTAGTGTTAAGAGGAAACTGGCCTTCCATCTTTATTATTTCAAGGATTGCGAGAGCATGTCCTCTTAGCAGAAACTGCATAACGCAGAAAACCCACTTTATCTTGTATTACGGAGCATGAACAAACATCTCAGAAACATATGTCTCAAGTCAGAAACTATATTAATGAATGTCTGATGTCTTGTATGCTGTTGCAATGTCAATTCAGATTAAAAAAATGTTAAACTTTTTTGTAATCACTTTTATTACCTTTGTTCATATGATACACTATAACTGATTTTTGACCATATTATCCTTCTCAACTAGTCCCATAATAAAGGTTGGTAAGGGTTGTTTAAGTAAAAAGCATACTTCTTTAGTCTTTTACTCCTTTTATTCCTCTAAGTTTTGATTGCTCAGGGTTATGACCTCCATCCCCATTAAGATGGATGAGGACTTAATGATTGGAAAGGTACGCATTTAAATGAATGACAATTGATGGTGGAAAAAGTTCAAGAGTTTTAATGAAGAGAGTTAACGTTTGAACTCCTGTAGCTTTTGCAATGGTTCACTTTGTGGCAGGCTGGTGTGTTCTTCCTCTGGTCTACATGAAGATGTGAGGCTTGCAGACCAGCTTCTTTACTTTAATCGCAGTCTTGCACATCTTTGTACCTCCACCAAATTTGCTTGTTAATGAGTTACCTTCCATGCTCTTCACAACAGTTTCAGTCATGACAACACAGACCTGCTTGACAATGTAACTCAAAGCAGAAGGTACTACTGAGAGATGGAAATATTTTAATTGAATGCCTGACAGAATTTACTAACATTATTTTTGATTGCTTTTGTAAAATATTAGTAAATAATTTTAATGGGTCATAATGACTCCATACCATACCAATTTTATTTACTTTAAACACCAGCAGAACCAAAGTGCTGAACACAATCATAAAATACAAATGATCACTCATCAAACAATAAGCAAAATAGTATATATAATTAGTGATAAAAGGAAAGTAAAATGCAATAAAATAAAGTCAACGTCTGAGATTGTGTTAAAAGCCAAGGATAATAGATGGGTCTTAAGAAGGAATTTAAAATCAGAAAAGGAAGAGGAGTCGATAAATTTTGCTCAAAATTCTAACAATGGTTTTTGAAAAAAAATATTAATTCTGTTTTTGTGAACTGATCTTAGTTTTTGTGGCGTCTGAAACTGCACACACAGTACCATAGATTTTGCTCGTTAACACATGCTGGTTAACACGTCTTAAAGACTAGTTCACGAATGGTGGCATGCCAGTTTGCAGCAGAGTAACTTGCATCAGGAAAATTATGTTATTCCTGGTTCCATGCAAAACTGTGAGGTTTTGATAAAAAAAAACTTGGTTACTGTCCAGTGACTCCTCAAAGGGGCTGTAAAGTTCAAAAACATGACTGTGTATGTTTATCCTGTGTGGGTGTTTATTTGTGACGTGTCCAGGGTGTACCCCCGCCTCTCACCCAATGACCGCTGAATATATGCACCAGCCTCTCTATGGCCCTATAGGCTCCTCCTTTGTTATGGAGGAGAACCTGCATGCTAATTAGCTAAAGCAGGGACAACTGCTGCCAATTGGACAGTACAGGAGATGGTTACTATGAAGACTCAAGACTCAGACTGATAGAGAGGCATTGTTGAACAAGGACACTAACTTCTTAGCCAAGTCCCCCTGCATGTATTCCTTATTCTTATAATATATGAAACAAATGAGTTATCAAATTGGCAAACAACAATTATGTCAACATATATGCAGTACTTAGCCTGTGTCTTCAAGTGATCTCAGTTTGTAGGATAACTTTCTCCTTCACCCCAAAAACAATTGGAGCACCCAATACGTTTGCACAAATGTGTGTATCAAAGACAGTGGTAACTGTCCGTCCCTCCCCCAGTATTTAATTGCACAGGACCACTGTATTTACCATTGTATGTGCTATCATTGTGAATATATTTAAACACACAGTTTTAAATGTGTAAAAGGCATCATATGAGAACATACCTATACAAGAGGGCAGGGGGTTATCCCAGGCTCTCCTTTCACCTGTCATACACTTAAGTGTTGAGGCTCCGTGCAGAGTGTAACCAGGTTCACATCTGTATGTAATGCTGCTCCCAGAAAAATGGCCTTGGTCATTGACTTTGAATCCAAACTGAGGCACGCCTGGGTCCTCACAGTGAGACAGCTCAAAACCTGGAGACGCAAAATAGAGAAGGAAACAGATTGTGACAATGAAGATTTTATTCTTTTAAATGCTCACAATGGCAAACATTTAGGGCCAATATGAGCAAAAACTATTTGTTTTATGCAGATACACAGCAATATTCCATGGATATTTAGCTCACTTAAGTATTCTGTTTTCAAGCTTCCCGAAATCACAGACTCTTTTAAGCCCTCATCCTAATTTAATGCATAACCTAAAAAAGATACACAAGACATACCATTATTGTGAGTGATACTGGAGCACGTATACACCTTATCCAATTTAAGGTTGTTTTTCACAGCCTGTCTGAGCTCAGTTTCCATGGTAATATTCAGAATATGTAGTTGGTGCACAGTTTTATAGCCTGAGATTTGAATAGATTTATAAATATACTTACAAGACCATAACCGGGATTTGATCTATGACATTACCCAGAAGACAGGGCATGCCAGCGTTTGAGCTTTCTCTTGGCAGAGTGATGCAGGTGCATGTCTAAATCTTTAAACATGGCCATTTGGAAAGCAGCGCTTTTTCTCAAGTGAACAGCACAAACACATCTCTCATCATCCTGGGAGAGAGTGGCCGCCCATCTCAAATTTTATTTGTTACAATATTTGAAAGAAAACAAAAGACCATGCATTATTTATTGAAGTGCGTCTCAAGAGTTATACTGGATTATATCTTTCATCCTCCATATCAGACGTAGCTACATAAAACATATTCATGTTTAGAGTCACGTTGGTGTGGGGCTCTTAAGATCAATATCCTTTAGGTTCATATACTAAAATAATGTTGGAAGAGTATGAGAACAGCAAGTAAGGTGTGTTTTCTGCCACTCAATCAGCATAAAAATAACATAGCCTCAAATAACTATGTAAACTATGCTACGAGCAGCAGTTTTCGTGACTCTGCTTTACTATGCAGAATTTATCATTTAAATTGAGGAAATGAGAGAGTACTGTCAAATATGTACACGCTGACTCACCCAAGACTGACATCTGAGCTCCAAAAGCTTTTGCTATAAAATGTGACTAATTTCTGATTAATATTTGGTTTTACAGACCGTTGTTTCTTTAAACTGTTCAGCACTGTTTTTTCTTTTAGGCAGAACAAAAGTTTAGAATACCATAATCAGATTTAGCGGGAAAAAGAAAACCCATTCTGGTGCAGGAGATATGATCACTGACCGGAGAAATAAAGCCATTTTTGGCTATTTGCACTATTAGCAGAACATAAAATGGATCAAGCTACATGTATCTATTTCACATTTCACAAGTTTACTCTACCCAGGTAGGTTTTTCTAATAAAAAAAAAGGAAAAAATGTACGGCACCTTTGAAAGAAAACCTCTTGTGCTTTTTTGCATTTTGACACATTGCAGCAACAAACTTCAATGCACTGATTTGGGGATTTCATGTGACAGGCCAACACACAGTAGTGAATTATTGTAAAGTACAATGAAAATGCTACATGGTTTTCAAAACTTTCACAAATAAAAATCCAGAAAGGTCAGTGTGCATTGACATTTAGCCATTATAGACATGTAGCTGTTCTGTGAAGACCTCAGAGGTTTCTTAGAGAACATCTGTATAACAAGAAGACCAAGGAACACAGCAGACAGGTTAGGGATAAAGTAGTGGATAAATCTAAAGCCAATTTAAGTTATAAAACAAAATCTAAAGCTTTGAACATCTCAAAGCACAGTTCAGTTCATGATCTAAAACTTGAAAACAAGCCATGGCTGTCAACCTAAACTAACAAACCAAGCAAGGAAAACATACTTCAAAGTAGCAGCCAGTGGGCCCATGGTAACTCTACGGGAGCTGCTGAGACCCACAGCTCAGGTGTAAGAATCTTTTGACAGCTCATCTGTTGGTTGAGCACTTTCAAATATCTGGCCTTTATGAAAGAGTGTCAGGAGGAAAGATATTGTTGAAAGAAAGCAAAAGAAATGTTGGTTTGCTGTTCACTATGAGCCATGTAGTGCAGAGTTTATGGAAAGCTGGATGAAGCATATATAGGCCAATTCTGTATGAAAACCGTAGAGGCTGCAAAATACTTGAGTCAGAGGCGAAGAAGTGACAGCAAATATACACATATAAATAGAGCTACAGGAAAATGGTTTAGGTTAGGGCTTGCTCATGTTTTAAAATGGTCAACTGAGAAACAGTGGCAAGGTGTTTGCAAATGCTTTAAATCTAATCTGACTGATTTTGAGCTATTTGCAGTCTGTAGAAGTGCGGAGATCAAAGAGCTTAAGGCAGGGGTGTTCAAATGTTTTGCCATGGGGGCCAATGCTGTCACGTAGATAGTACTCAGAGGTCACAAAATTACAACCTTTTTTAAATCAAAATGGAAAGAAATCTTTTTTTTTTCTTTTTTACTTGCTCAACAGTAACAAAACACACAAAAACAAGCAAATTAGTCTGATTTCTGTAGAAAATGAATCTGCAGATCAATTTAGATTTGATACATAAAAATAAAGTTTTGCCCAGCAAACAATGTCCAAAAGAATTTAGGTTGATTGTCTTTGTCAGTTTTTTTGTGTCTTTTCAGTAACAAGAACAGGATTAATTTGGGCTCGCTCTTGCTTTATTTTAGAGAGTTAAATAAATGGGTGCACCCAAGTCTGCCTTTTGGAAAACGTTTGAGGTCTTATTTAATATTAAGTTAAATTAAAAGCAAATATATGGCTGATAAAATATAAAAACATGTTGTTGCACCTTATATATTCCATTTTAAGAATATTTAAATTTGTGTCTTTTGTGAAAGGCCTCATATCAGTGAAAATTGCCCAACTTTGTTCACCCCTGGCTTAAGGGGAAATTGCCGTAAAAGTTGTCTCTAATGAAAGATTTACTCAGGAATGCTGAAGAAAAAAAATCACCATGCTTTAGGAAAATCCTGCATAATTTCATACAAGCCCTTCTCCTTTACAATTCCACACTACATTGTGTTGGTTTTTCACATAAAAGCCAATAAAATGCATTGATGTCAGCACATGTATAGGGACAAACTGAAAAATGTTGAAGGGGTCTGATAACCTTCGGTAGCTCCTCTACAAGCATATCAAAATGTGTAAAGAGGAGACAAACAACCCATATCCTTAGCTTACTTGAGTACACCAATTTGAATCCTTCTCCGGTGTCTTCAGGATCGCTGTAGAACTCCAGCCAGAGATGGTTTGATGTGGAAATAAGAGTGAGGCCTAACATGGACGTGCCAGTGAATGCACCAAGGACTTGAGCTGTGTTATCTTTGCCATCGTAAATCTGTACAAATGACAGAACAATGCACTCGTTAAGAAGCATACATAATAAAAAGCAAACAGCGCCGGCCTGATTAAATTTTTTATGATTAACTTTTGGCATTAGACGCAGATATCAGATAAGTGGAATAATACTGACTTCCCTTCAACATATGTGTGTGTGAGTGCTTTTACCTTTAGAATATCGCCCTGGGCAAGATGAAATGTTCTAGCTGAGATGTTGATGCCTTTTCCAGCTTGCACCTTGAGTCAACGTAGAATACAGATGAGGTTAACCGGGAATCAGCCCAGAAAACATGCACTCAACATGTCTTGAAAATGGCAATTAAATGCTGCACAACCTGATACAGATTTTACAACTTTCCAACAAGGTTTTGTGGGAGTCCCTGCGGACCTCTATTACAGTATTTGGTATTTAGCAAAAACGCTATAGGTATAGTCCAAATGCCGGGAACATTTATGGCTTTACCTGAATGCTGTAGATGCACTCATGGTTGTTATCGTAGTTCATTGGGTAGTTTGGAGACAAGAGTATGCCTTCATTATTTATGACTGAAGAACCACACTCAGCTGAAGACAAAGAGAATATATAATTAGTAATGAAATAATTCATAATTTGGATTTCAATCACAGCTATGTTGAGGGACCACAATATAAACAGCATTTTACTATATAAAACAACCCAACTTAAATCTAATAAATGTGTGTATAATAATAATTTAGTAATCCTTTAAGCATCTGAGCGTTGAAGCTCTCAGTTTGTGTTTTGCAGGGCAAAGTTCGGAGAATAATTTATTTAAATAAATACGCTCTCTGCACTGTTCACATCTGGCTTCAATTCGCAAAAACCATGCCTTTATCGCTTCATTTTTAGTACCCTCTCCGCTTCTTTCCTCTCTCCCTCCTGTTCTGTGTCTATACTTGTGTAATAGTCCTATTACAGCTGTCATATTATCAATAAATCACCCTGCTACAGTTTCCATTTAGAAAATTACCTCTTCACCCTCTCTCTTTTTTTCTTCTTAATTTCCTCGTTCTTGCGCTTTATCCCTCACTTCCACTTTATGTAACTAGTGCCCCCTTTATTCGCCCCTATTTCATTCCACCTTGCTCCTTTCCTCCTCTGTTATAACTCTTGGTCTGTTGTTTTCCTCCTTCTGTGTCATTTTTTTGTCATTTTTAAAGAAAAGAAACTACTTTGTGGCCAATCCAACTCATTTGAGTCACTGCTGCATAAAGAATTAAAAAGGCTTAAGCACATTAGCAGCTATATACAAATTGCATGATGTCAATGTGACACACACACACACACACACACACACACACACACACACACACACACACACACACACACACACACACACTGGATTAAGACTGCACTGTGACATTAACATTTGAATGTGGTTTGGGATTAAATTGGAACATCCAAAACATGCATGGTCTCTTTAGACTCATGCAAGGGTCTTTTGGAGTACACCCACCCACTCCTTTTAATGGAGAATGAGGGTTAGCCTACTCGAGGACTCTTGTAGGAGCCCTGGTAGCGTATCCTGGGAATAAATACCCTGCTAACCTCTGTAGACTTGTCAGAGAGTCTGATGAGTAGCGCCGTGCCAGAGTTAAAACGTAAGTAACTTATCAAACCTATAATACTCTTGGCAGTGGAGCCGGTATGAACATTGCATCCCTTCACGGCTCTGGCAGCAATCGAAAGGGATTAATTAAGCTGCTGAAATAAGATCATAAGTGCCAAGATCACTAAGATATGAGCTGGGCTTCCCCTTGGAAAAACCTCCTTGATGTGGATACACAACTCCAAATTGTGCATACAGGCTGGTTGACTGAAGGAAGTTGTGAGTTTAGGCTGCGGTTCAAAGTCAAAACAAGCCTGCCATGCTGTCAAAGAGAACGCCTGTGTTCATATTTGGTGATAAAAAGAAACAATTACGGGCCTTTACTCTACGTTGCTCCTGCAATCCAGGGGACCTTTACTCTACGGCCTCTACGTTGACTCTACTTAACAAGTTTTGCACACACAATTCTGCCCCAGGTTAAAATGACACACAATGCCATGCACCACAGAGCACTGAACTCTGTACAAAACATTCTTGCCCACAACTTTGTGGGTTGTTGCTAAACTGAATATGGTCCTGAGGATATATCCAGAAACCAGGTGAGATGAAGACTCCAAAATTGCCTAAAGTACTAAGAAAAAAACTTTATTAACTTCTTTTGGCTTATGGCCTTCATCAGGGTCAGTCCTAGTACTTGAAGCATTCCTTAAGTCTTCACCAGATCTTTGACCCTCTCCATGCTCCCAGATAGTCGGTGAACTTGTGCCAGAAACCTTTGTATATTTATGGACACATCTTATATGTATCCAGTTTCAAGGGAAATTCAGTAGCGTGTAAAGAAACAGTAGCATCTGGTAGCATAGGCGTAAAGGCAGTCATGAAAACTGTTCAATACAGCATTACAATGATTGCCTTCACACTGGAAATAGGTTTTCCAATTAATGTTCAGAGGTTAAATCATTTTCTTCTGCTTTAAAATAATAACTTATGCTTTTACATCCTGGCCTTTGAATATTACATGTAAAATAGCACTGTCAGTTCTGATAGGTCAACTGTCCTGAGAGGCCAGCTGTAAGGAGTTTTTTTTTTTTTTTTTAAAGGTGCTAATGTATTTATTAAGCCAGGCCTATGTGAAGTTCATTTGTGGTGAAAAACCTGAACAATTAGCAAGTAATTTTAACAAAAAATAAATGCTTCTAGAGTGGATGAAACGTCTCAAAAAGAGTTTATAGGATGAAAAATAACCAAAAGCATGTATGAGTAGGTGCTAATGTATCAAGAAACAGCACAGTGCATTTGCTTTAATCTTTTCCAATCACTGAAATTCACCTTCAGCCCCATGATGTGCATCCTGTCACGTAGCAATGCAACACACCATACCACACAGGAACTAAATATAGGAAGCTGCATTATGCTACAAAACACTGACACACATACAAAAAAAATCCACTTTGCATTACTATTCTTTTCACGCCGAGGACAAAGAACCAAAGACATACACACCGCCACGACAAATATCATGCACAGCTGAAAATAGGATTGTAGTGTTAAATTATCTGACATTTAATCTCAATTACTGCATGGTGCGCGCTAAGCTCTGTGCCCGGATTTTCCTACACTTTTTCAAGCGAGAACAACACCTCTTGCGGGAGAGGGTGGCAGCAGGCAGTGTCAAATCCCCCTCATTGCTACATGTGCACCCAGATCAAATCCTATTTTATGCGTTTCTTATTTGCCCTGAGGTTTCAGGTTCATGGTGCTCATCCTTTGGATTAGACTTATACAATCCTTCAAGGAGCAGGGGGCAGGAATTCTCCGGTGGTCTGGTAGAAATTGGCTGTTGCCGTGTTTAAGGGCAATCGCCCCGATGGAAACCAACACAAACACAGCAAGAGAAGATTATTTTTCCATTCATTTTAATTATTTCCATCATTTTACGATCTAATGATCAAATAGCAGGTCTCTCTTGTAAAAGATAACTCATCACTTCCTGTATTAATGGAGGTTTAATAATAATTAACAAATTAAAAAGTTTATTTAAGTATAAGCTATTAGATATTTCAAACTGAGCAGCCACAGAAGCTCAGTTGGCTTTAAGTCCAGAGTTTTAAAAGACCTCTGATCATTGTGCTACAAGTCCAATGAACTCATGAGATGATTGACGTTCTCTTTCAGGATTTTCTGTTAGCAGAATTCATGGGTCCATTAATTGCAGTAAACGCTGGTTTACATGGCAGGATTTGCAGCGTGACTTTTGACCCGATCTTTCCCTTCCTACATGGCCTGATCTCGGTATGGGTCTTAAGATATTCTTAGGAGATATCCCTGCTGTGTGTGGTGTGTTAAGAATGATCTGGTCTGCTCGGTGGAACATCAGGACTGCTCAAACCTTAAATCGGTGATATTCAACATTGTTGGATTGTCTTGCCCCAATATCCTAGCATGTGTGGTATTCCCCGAGGACAAACGACCACGCAGCCTGTTGACTGTTACATGTAGCCAATCACAAAGCGGGAGAAGCCCCGAGATAAAAAAACAAACAAAAACAAACACTGCTCATACACTCCATATAAGTGAACCAAACGTAAAGGTGTCTCCACTCCTTTGACCAACAGCTTTTCTTTTTGTAATGTTTTTTCCTCTGTTAAAATCAGTTCACAAACTCTCGCCATTGTTCTTCCTCGTCATCCATGTTTATTTAACCTGAACTTGTGTTTAATCTTGACAGATTTTGCAAGGTTTGCTGTCTGATATCTGAATGATCCTGAGTGAAATCTGTTTGTTTGTGCTGCGTTGTGCTTGCTGTCTGACTAGACATCACACGCTGTCCGAGCAATCCTGTTTTAGCTTTAGTGGTGTCTCTCAGGCTTTGAAATCCGGCCGACTATTTTAAAATCTTCCCGTCTGAACCAGCCTCAAGTCATTCATAATCTGAAGAAGCAAAACTGTCCACGACAATCTCAGTACCAGGTTTTTGTTTGACTGTGGTATGATATTACTTTGACTCATTTCTTCACTTAACAAATGAGGGCAATTGGTTTTTCAATTGGGGTCAGGTTGATTTTTGTGACTTTCTCCTCCAATCAATGAAATTTACATTTGAAAACTGCTTTTAACATTTATTGAGGTTATTTTTTATGATATGTTTTTGTGACATTTTAGACAGAAGAATTATTTAAGAGGCAACACTTTTTCACAGCACTGTAGTCCAAAGAAAAAGCAATAGGTTTTTTTCTAAAGACCTCAGCCATTGAGATTGTAGCCTTGTACTGATAACCCCCATGTCAAAACCTAGAGTATCACTCCAATTGTATTTCAGAGCCAGGTTTCTCAAGCACCAAACATCACAGTTGTCAACATAAGAGCAATCTCCCTACTGTTGTTGCCTTTTATCTCAGTGGGTTGCCGTTTGTTCTCTGTTTTTTTCTTCCAATCTTGTTGGTTATAGTGCATCTTTTTAACCGAATCAGTTTCCATTGGCAGCAAAATAAAATCAACACTGAAAAATGGCTGATGTTTATAGGTCATTTTATCATAACCAGGTCAGGGTAACTGGAAACATCAGGATTATTCTATTTAGTATTTCATAAATATTATACTCTAAATAAAAGGTGGTCCCTACATTTATTTAAGCATTGCAGTTATGGATTGTCAGCATACAGGTACATATCAGAAAATTTGAATATTGCATAAAAGTGCAATTTTTGCCAGTCATTTCAGCAAGTGAAACACTTAGATTAGATAGATAGATATAGATATAGTAAATTATTTCAGGCTTTTATTCCTTGTAATTGCCCTGCCACAGACTGGCGACCTGTCAAGGGTGTACCCTGCCTCTCGCCCATTGATTGCTGGAGATAGGCACCTGCAACCCTCGTGTCCCCACAAGGGACAAGCGTGACGGAAAATGGATGGATTCCTTGTAATTTTGATGATTATGGCTTACAGGTAAAGAAAACCTAAAATCCAGTCTCAGAAAATTGGAATATCACTTCAGACCAGTCAAAAAAGGATGTTTAAGTAGAAATGTCAGGCTTCTGAAAAGTATGTCCATTTCTATGCACTCAGTACTTGAGTCTTGAGTACTTGGCCTTGTGTTGCATGAATAACTGCATCAATGCACCATGGCATATAGGTGATCAGCCTGTGGTGCTGTGTAGGTGTAATGGGAGCCCAGGTTGCTTTGATAGCTGCCTTCAGGTCATCTGCCTTGTTGGGTCTGGTGCCTCTCATCTTCCAGTTGACAACAGCACACAAATTTTCTATGGGGTTCAGGTAAGGGGAGTTTGCTGGCCAATCAAGAACAGGAACACCATGACCATTGATAATGTGAACAGGTGCAAAGTCCTACTGGAAAAGAAAAGAAAAAACATCTCCATACAGCTTGTCTGCGAAGGGAAGCATGAAGGGCTCTAGAATTTCCTCATAGCTGACTGCGTTGACTGTGAACTTCAGAAAACACATTGGACCAACACCTGCAGATGAAATTACACCAAACCATCACTGGCTGTGGCTGTTCTCACTGGACTTCCACCAACATGGATTATGTGATTCCACTCTTCAGCCAGACTCTGGGACCTTGATTCATGAGTGAATCACAGACTTTCCTTTCATCTGAAAACAGGACTTTGGCCCATTGAGCAACCTTTTCTGCTTGGCCCAGGTAAGAAGGTTGTAACCAATGTCTAGTATTCGTCCCTCGCCACTCTTTGTGAAGCCCTCCTACATTTTTGAGTGGATTTCGCTTGACAATGCTCTCAAGGTTTCGGTTTTCCCTATTGCTGGTGCACCTTTATGCACCACACTTCTTCATTCCACTCAATTTTCTGGTAATATGCTTGGACACAGAACTCTGCAAGCAATCAGCTTCTTCAGTAATGACTTCTTTGTGAAGGGTGTCATTGACTGTTTTCTGGACATGTGTCCAGTCAGCAGTCTTTACCATGATTGTGTCGTCTACTGACCCAGAGTGAGAGACCGTTTAAAGTCTAAGGAATCCTCTGCATGTGTTTTTAGTGGATTAGCTGATTAGACTGTGAGACCACGAGTATTGAATAATTAAGATTTCCACAGTATTTAAATTGGCACTGAACTTTGGGTTTTCATTTTCTTTATCTCTAAGCCAAAATCATTAAAATTTGAAACAAAAGCTTGGGATACATCATTCTATGTGAAATGATTCTATACAAGATACAAGTGTCACTTTCTGAGATGACTGACAAAAACTATTGCACTTCTACGCAATATGATTTTTTTTTTTTTTACAATGTCCCTGTAGAGTGGGCTTTGGCTGTTGACACCTAAAAGTAAATAAGTGTTCTGTTCTTACCCATTGTATGTTTAGGGTATGTTAATACAACTGAGTGGAATCACTGATTAATTAGAAGATCCAAAACATAACGTCTTTCCATCTGCTCTTTCATTTTCTTCACATTTCTAGTGATCTATTCACATTTTAGCAAATATGCTGCTTTAATCCATAAAACGTGCCTTGTAAGATTTTAAAAAACCCACAATACTGGATTGCAAATTTGTGTCAAAACAAGGAAAATATCTTTGACTTTAGAGATCATTCTTGAAGGTGCAAATCCATAAAACACATAGTAGTAGTATAACATTAGACCAAAAGCCATATGATCACATACCAACACATCTTGGTAAAGGAGCGCTCCACATTCTACGACCTCCCCCTAGACAGATCAACTCTGGTGTACCCTCCAGGCGGTATCCTAAGTTGCAAGAAAAGGACAAAGTATCTCCAACCCCAAAACTGTAGCCATTTCTCCGGCCAAACCTGGGCATCCCAGGGTCCTCACATGGCTCCAGAGTATATTCTGTTGAAAAATCAAATACATGAAAAGACATAAAAATCTAACAAAGCAGAAGGAAATTAACCAAATTCATTGATATAGGTGCAATAACCAGATCATTTAAAAGGCCTTCACCAGGCATCCTTTTTGGCCAATATTCTTGCTCTCTTTTGGTGAATAATCATTTAAAAAGTTCTGAATAAAACACACATGATATATTGTATATTCCAAATTTCTTATGTAAGCATATGAACCATTAGCAAACAACATGTTGGTGTATGCTGGGGATTCTCAGTTGAGCTTTCTGAGTTTGTGTTTAGCAAAATACATCAAGAAATTTATTTATTTGTTTTAACAGACTTGAATTGAATCTCTTGTGACACCTCCCATGTGTTACATTCTGACTATCAGCTTATGCCATCTGGGAGGCTATAAAACATCCCACAGCAAGGACTCAGATTCATGAGCTCCTTTATTCGAGAGAGAGGAAGCAGTGAAAGGGTGATCCGGGCATGGATATCTTTTATGAGGGGCTCATGTAGCCTCGAACTTTCCTCTCTTAACTCTGCTCCCATCACCAGCTGACCTTATTTTATGATCATGTTATTTCTTTCCTTTTATTTTTTTGATCACGTTATTTTTTGTGTCATTTTTGAGTAAAGAAACTGTAATTTATTAACGTATTCAATACATTTTATTTTTTCTGTAGTGATGCAGTTTATCATGATACCTTTTTAAAATAAATATTTTTTGTCTATTTACTATTTTACATATTTTGTTTGTCTTGTAACATACTAATTGATTTCTTCTTGTCGTTCAGCGTAGTAATTATTTAATTCCATTTATGAGTCTGCATCTATTTATGATGATGAAATTATTGAAATTAGAAATGTGTGTGCTGCACAAATTTATTTCTGACAATATTTAATCTTAACTGTCTCTGAACATAATTTTTTTCCTTCTATTCATAACATCTCCTGTCACTTAAGGTTTTACTTTCACAGAGTTTTAGATGCAAACTATATGACGTGTATAAGAAAAAAAAACTGTTGCATTAACATAGCTTGACTGCTGACAGGAGAAATACGATGTGAACTCATGAATGTGAATGTATGCATTTTCTCCATATTATAACTGCAACATGGTGAAGTTCAGTACCTGAGAAAGTTATGTTGAAGCCCTCGTATGAGATGGAAAAGTCAGAGATGAATCGTAGTTGGGCTTTGAAGTTGCCATAGAGACCGGCGTTGATGTTGCTAGGCAACTCATTGCCGGTCAGCCGAGCCAGAGGTTGCAGGAAGCTCCCGTTTTCGGTTACCAAGAGGTAGTCGTGTTGGTCCTCCAGATGAAAGGAGTTGAACTGAAACTGGACTCCTGTTTGAAACACATGAGCAGATGGGTATGAACGCAGAGCACACCAACGTATAAGCAGCAGGAGTATTTTTCCTGAAGAAAAAATAAATAAATCACACCTCCAAATGCATTTTTTTTACATAATAAAAGTAACACTGCGCAACTGAATCCTGCTACAGTCAGAAAAAAAGTTAATCCAGAGCCTCCATTTGAGTTTGTAGAGACATAAACTTGTAATGCAGGTTTGCTGCTGAGGCACGGTAGTAACTGGATCCCTGAGCTTGTCGTGTCACACCGTACTGTCTCTCAGTCTGTCTCTATCTATTAGGGAGTGAGGATCTTTGCGGCTCGCTTGCCTTTCCCATGGCTGACTTCAACAGTCCAGGTACAGTTGAGAGATGAAGGGTAGCTGTCTGGAAAGCCGGGACTGAGGATGGTTCCCCAGGGACCCCTGACATCCCCACCGCACAGAGCTGGATAGATTGAGAGAGACAGTGTGGGAGAGAGGGGCAGAGGCGGAGAGAGATGAGCGGAGACAGGGGACGGAAGGCAGAGAGAAGGTTAGCATCAGATTGTTGATTGCTAAAACAGATAATGTTTCCCCGTGGACCTTTAATACCACCTCTATGAGGTCTACACACACAAATACTGACACACGGCTGCTTCCGGCCAGGCAGAGGGAGAGAGATAGAGGGCCACACAGGACGACATAATCTAAGAGCTGTGGGTAAAGTTGCACACTTTAAATTGGTGTCTGTTTGTAAATTGGTGTTTGGAACAACTGTTCTTATAAAGTACTTTCTCCTAAAGACACAATAAATCAGAATCCTGATTCAGTAAATCCATGATGGAAGGAGATAAGCTGTACGTTGTAACTTAGTTGAAACTTCCATCACTGTATACCATAATGCTGGTATGGCCCTGGATTAAAGAAGCACATAATGTTACATAATGATACAATATTGATGAATATCAGCTCTTATCTCTTAACTTTGTGGTTGAAGCAAACCATTGAAATGTCTACAAGCTGGTAGAAACTGAGGAAGCAGCATAAAAACATGAAGTTTTTATGGCAGTGTTGGTGTGTACTCAAGTTCTTATGACTTTAATTCATACAGCATTATCACTATGAGAGCTGTGTGTATACTCGGTTTAGTAGCTACTTCTAGACTATCCCAGACATAGATTAGTAGATCCCCGTCTGGATCCCATGTCGATGTTGCTGCAAACCTGCGAGTGGAGTTTTTCTTTTTGTGAAAAAACACAGAGAAAGACAATTTTGCTCCAAGCAGTGGAAGTTCTGGTAATAATAATGCCCTGGGTGAACCATTGGTTCATGACTGCGTCCATTATACAAACATTTTGTGAAATCTAAATCAAAGTCTAACTTTACAAGATGTTCCACATTACTCATTTTAATGCAGGGGGAAGGCTGCACTTTTCTGTATGAGTTTTTACAAATATATTACTTTATTCTCATAATTTTATAACTTTATTTTCTTAATTTCCAAAAACAGAGAAAAATAAAAATCCCTCTCACCAAAATGGGTGTCCAGTCTTTTGCACTGTTATTTTGGGGGTTGCAGGCTGAAAAGTTTGGGAACTCTTGTCCTAGAGCAGGCCTCTCAGGGTGATGAGCCATATGCACCATATGATCACGTGTAATTGGCTCCAACGGTTTTAAGTCAAGCTGTGACTGAGGTAATATTTGGTCACCTTCATCAGCCCTATTGCTAGGAAGCTATGTTGACAGCTTGAAAATAATAATGTGATTGTTTATTTCTTTGTCTTTATTTCTAATTATTTTCTACTAGTGTTTAAGAATTAACGTGATTAAAGTAAAAAAAACTTTACAAGGTTTTATATCGACTCACAATTTTTTTGCAAAACAAAACAGCTGAATTTATTTTTTATATAGTGCCAATTGATGACACATCATCTAAAGGCACTTTACAGTCAAGTAAATCAAACCATCCAAACAGATTGGTTAAAAAAGTGTGTTTTTATCTGAGGAAGCCCAGCAGATTACATAGAGTTCTTGACTTGCAGCTTTCCCTCCTCCTGAAAGAGCGCGTAGCCACATCGATCAGTCGCTTACATTGTGACGTTTGACTTTGCAGCAATCCCTCGTAACTATAAACATTGTCATAAATGCAATTTTACCCAGGTTCATATAGTAGTATGCTTTTCTATTCTGAATAAAATTTAAATAAGCCCAAGTGTACTTGTAATGATAGTATTTCTGTTATGTGATTTGCAGATATGTTTTCCCCTTAATGTTCACTACCACTCACATAAAAATGTACTATTGCAAACAAAAACAGTGCATCAGTGTTGGTGAAGTTTTGCCTCTACTTTTCTTTGTATATTCACCTTTTTTCAAGCCTGCTCGCTTTGCCTTCAAAGACAAATATGCCACCCACAATATGATGGATTGATGTATTGTTTCTACTGGGCAACCAAGCTAATGCGCTGTCTACAGTTCAATTTCTATGTATGCAGATGATCTTGAGGAAACAAAAATAATGTGTTTAAGTTCATCAATCATAGACCAATTTTAAGCAAACAGTAAATGAGCATAAAAAAATAGGGCCAAAGTAAAAACTTATGCTGAGCTGTGTTTTTCACTGCAGCCCACAGGAGTATGTTCCAGCCATGAAGGAACGCAGATCTCAACATTAAGGCATGGCAAAGAAGAGCAAAAAAAAAACAAAAAAAAAAAAAACATAACCTCAAATAACAAAAAGTTTAAGAAAATCTATTTTCATCTTTTCTTCACAAACCTTCAGCTTGTATAGATTTACCTTTGAGAGCGGAGATCCCGTGAGCTGACTTTGCATTTAATTGGTGAACCAATCTGTCACTCAGCGATTGTCATGAACCAACTTTATCCAGTCACATTAATAAGCTGGAGGCCAAAGTTTAAAACTAAATCTGCCTTAAAAGCTAGAGAGAAAAATGCAGACCTTTGTGATGCTGATGTTTTCTCGCTTCCTAATGAGGAAGTGCTGTTATGTGAGCTTGATTCCGCCGCAGCATCTATGCTAATGTTGTTAGTAGCCTCTATTGTTGACCTTCATTGGTCCAAAACAATATCCCCAAGCTACAAACACACAGCTTAAAGCCTGCAAGATGAAGATAACCAGTTGCTGGGGAGCCTCCTACAGACCTCTGGAAAGCTAATAAATACAAGTTCTTAACAAGAGATGCATAAGCAGTTTGTTTATGATTAAATCTGGATCTTAAAGATCCAGGCTGCGAACAAAGTGCTTTGATATCATTGTGATTCAACACAATTTAAAGCTCGGCACTTCTTTTGTTATTGTTTCCAGGATTGATTACAGGGATATATTTAGTCTTAATTGTTGCATCAGTTGTGTTACAAAGAAAATAAAATAAAAATAAAAAAAACAACAGCTGAAGGTCATCCAACAAATCAAATGTACCCAGAGAACTTGTAGAAAACACGTTTGAAGTTACTGCTTAAAATGCAAAGCTGCCTCGGTACATGGAAAATGACCATCTGGACTGTAAGTGTAGTTTGAATCTACTTGTAAGAAGCTATGACCTAACTCATCTTTTCGGTAGAGAAATAAGACACAGAGCAAACGTTTTAAGAAAGCATGCGTGGCTTTTTTAGTTTCAGTTAATTGTCAGGTCTTAACGTCAGTGACAGTACAAACGGAAGTCATTTTAAACTAAACAGCAGGGTTTCAGCACTAAATGCAGAGCTTTTCAGTGCATAAACATCGTAATACTGGGTGACAGCTGCACTTGCACAGATATCAGGTCTGAAAAGCTTGGAAATCGGTGTCGCTCATTTTGTGCATTTTAATGTATGCGCAGTGTACGTTGCCAGTTACTTCCGTTCAGTTCCCCTGAGCTGGGATTTCACATTAAATGTTGCATGGAGGGGGCAAATTGTTCTACAATAAAGCGACGACATGCCTTTACATTACAGCTAACGTGCATCGGATGAAGAGCAGCAGCGAGGTCAGGTTCGAAAGTTCTACTAACGTTTCCTTGACATTTAAGAAAGTACCGGCTGAGCTTTAAGCGTAAAACCACCTCCTTTGGGCGAGGAAAACCAAAATTAAAATCTGTGAATACCCTTTTAGTTTGGCGCATGCTGCTGCAACCCCTGCAATAGATCGACCAAAGGGAGTGATAGTTTGCTCAGACCACATCAGGGTGTTCACAGGCAACTGCTGCGGTTTTAACAGCATCTGCAGAGTGAGTGGTGAGAAATGAGAACATTTCCAAACTAAACAAATGCACAGCAGGCATAAACATACAAGCACGCATAGCGCAATATTAATATTTGATTATTTTTTGTGCCAAGAAGCTTTTTACTTTGAATGCTGAGCTGTGTGGGAAATCTGAAATGCGGCACTCTTCTTTATTTTGACTTCCTCCAGCTTTCTCCACCTCTGTGTCTTTCAGCGTTATCCTTCATTCTTAGCATCTGAGAATGACTCAAGTGAATGAGTCAGACTGACTCCAAGGATTTCAACAGATTTGAAATCCAAATATTTTGACTGATTTAACTTGGAACTTTTACTTATTTTATCAAATGCCTAACATAGCCAGTTACTGGAGAGTTCAACGGATAAACCGTTCATGAAGAAATTCAGTTCTGAATCCTCACTTTTTTAAGATTCTGTTTTGCTGGTAGGATCATCTTGTCATTTTCCTTTTCAAATTTATTCGCAGACCTTCATCTGTCATAGAAAGGTGGCTCACTTTAATCTCTGTAAATGTACATCATAAACATTTGCTTTCAGCAGGACTTTTCAGGGCTCATTAGGCTCACTGTGGAGTTGTTTTCCTTAAATTTAGAGCATCAGTAGAGCTTCCTTTTCTTACCAGCTATTTGTATAGATAGATGCCTTGCAACAGTGTTCGTATTCCTTTAACTTTTCCACCTTCCGCTTAGTAAAAGAACAAACATTTTGCAGATAAAAACCATCAGCAAATGTGGTTCACATTTATATTTAGCCCAATAAGTCAATATATGGGCATGTCTTTACCAGTTGGCACTTCTAGAAAATACAGTTTCTGGCCTCTTCCTTTCTGCCTATACCAAGTTTACATCCTTATTAACCTGTATTTAGCTCCATCTATCTTATAATTGTCTTACATCATTTATGCGTCAACCAAGCTAAAATAAATTCTAAATGAAGTCCCCAAAGCATGATGCTCCCACCACCATATTTCACAGTCAGTGTGGTAAGGGTGATGTACCTTGTTAGTTAGGTGATACTTTTGCAGCAACATCTACTGTTTAGAATGGGAGTGGCAGATAGCATTATGCATTTTAGCAACAGCCTCACCAACCGTGTTGATGGCATAACTCGCAAATCTGAGTATATACTGCCGTTAGCAATTATTTTCACCGTCTGATAAAAAAAAGAGTTTGTCGTAAAATAACTCTTAATTCTGCAAACCAAATCTATCAAAGGAAGAACACATCAATACAAATATTTGCTTTTAGGAAGAGAAGGAAGCTGCATAAGCTAATGTGCACTGCAGTTAAAATACAGTAAGTTTACATTTAACTGTTTTACAGAAAAAACAAACAAAAGCAATGCTTTTGACAACCAAAAAAACGAGAGTGGACTGGAAAATTTAGATGACTTCTGAATTCAAATTCAAATATACTTGATTTACCCCAAAGGAAAATAAAATAAAATAAATTAAACTGTTGGAGCTCCGGTTGTACATGTGGGGTTGATGCCCTGCTGGAAGTTAGTCCTCTGCCCTAGTCTAACGTGCTAACAGGTTTTCTTCCTGTAAATATCTCCACCCAACGTTCTCTCAACTCTGACCATCTTGCTTTTCCCTGCTGCAGAAAAAAAAAAAAACATCCCTACAGCATGATGCTGCCGCCACCATATTTCACAGTAGGAACAGTGGCTTCACGATGACTCTCAGTTACTTTTCCCCCAGATAAGAGGTTTGCATGCACGTCAAAAAGCTCAGTTTATGTCTGATCTGACCAGAGACCCTTCTCTTAGAGGTTTGTGGTGCTCCCTACATGAATGTAACAACTTTCTTTTGCTCAATCACATGAAATGAAAGTAAAATATATTGATGCTTGCGGTTGTATCATGTGTAAAGATATGGCGACATTTTGTACCATTTCATATTCAATAGTTGTCAAACAGTATGCAGGATATTGTGCTTAAACTGTCCCCTCAGAGAACAACCACTCCTGGTAAGCAGGAACTGTGGGATTCAAAAGTGCTTTGGAAGTGAACGAGCCACCGAGCCGTAGTGTGCAGGCTGCCACTAAAGTGATGCTGCAGTGACGCATCCGTCTTTTCCTCCCACCTCTCCTGCACCACTGTGATTGGAAGAAGGCGAGCAAGACGGGCGAGGAGAAAGACAGGTTTCTCCCCTCCCCACCTCCGGCTTCTGATTTGAGAGTGAGAGGAGGTGACAGCCAACACAGGCTCTCGTCAACCTTACCTCAAACCTTCTTGTGTTCTCAGCTCACACAAGAGAGGAGGTGACAGGGCGCACATGGATAAAGGAGCCACAAGCGCACACGCGTGTTTAAAGTGCACGTCCACGACTATGCACGCACAGATGTCTAATCTTTTCTTTCGATTGCTGCAGCCAGAGCAGCAGTTAAAGCGATCGTGCATTGGCAGTTTTTTCTCCGAAATTTAGAATCTCTTTGAATTTATGTTAGCATAAGATCAAACATTTAAACAACTGGTGATCATTAATTTTGCCTACCAAATCATCTTAGAAAAGCTGATCAAGTTCTTTATTTGTTCTGTCAGGTTCAAGTGAACAGCAGATAAACGGCCCCGTCTGTAGTTTTTGTGTGCTTCAAGAAAGCGCCGCGTCTTGTCGTTGCACCAATGTCGAGGCATACGTTCCTCTTTCCCTGCATGCACCTTGTTTTTCAGTCAAGGGTATCTATGGTGTTTGATTAGTCTCGAAAGGCAAGCGGCTGACAGCAAGACGCCTACGACTCGCATGAGCCTGAGTGGAGCAGCACCAGCGTATAGCATAAAACTATCTCCATGAGACAGCAGTGTTCAGGGGGAGAATAGCTAAGAAATATGCATCATCTTGGTCCAAAAATGTGCCTGTTGCTTGCCGCTCAGGGGAAGACTTTGAATTAATTCTATTCTCCTTTGTCGGTCCTGTTTGGCCAACACAATTAATGCAAAGGAACGCTCCATCTTGTCTGATAAGCCACCAGAAAGGGGTTTGTTAATACTGGTGACTGCTAAAGCAATCGACATTGTTGCCTTGACATCCCAGGGTTTGCAAGACCAACCGCTAAAACTCGTAATGCTGGGATTTCTTTTCATCAGTGAAGTCACAGCCACACTACAGGGTTCCACTCGCTTGACAGCTTGACTGTAGAGCAAGGAAAATAGATGGTCCCTGCTTTTAAAGTCATAGGTGTCATCTTGACAGGCGAGGGTGTGCTGAACAGCTGCAAACCATGAGGGCGCTGAGCACGAGCACATCGCAGCTGGAGCAGAAGACCGCATTTGTTAAAGCAGAGCCGAGAAGTTTCTGCCAGCAGATACAGCTAAGGACGCTGAATAGTACTAAGCTTTGCAAAAGCTTTTTATATTTTTATATTTATTTTATGTGATGGTCCAACAGAAAGCAGGACATACTTCTGTTGTGGAAGGACAATATTGCTTGGTCTTTATAAATAAACACCTGAAAAGGGTGACGCACAACTGTTTTAAGCCCCATCTACTCAGAAACTACTAAATACACCTACCGGTGGGTAATTTGTATAGATACATCTGTTTTGAAAAAGCATCAGATGATGTGTTTTACAGAAAAATGGAGAACAAAGAGCATCATAAAGAACATTGGAAGACAGCAGACAGGTGATGGATAGGGTTGCGGAGAAGTTTATGCAGGGTTAGGTCATACAATATTAGACCAAGCTTTGAGCGCCTCAGGGAGGGCTACTCAGTTCATTACCTGAAAATAGAAACTGTAAGCCTTATAACTGAAAAGGTACCAGGACATGGACATCCAAAAATGGGTAAGAGGAGCATTAATCACAGGATGACCCAAGAGGCCCATAATATCTCTGGAGGAGCTCACAGCTCAGGTAGGAGAATCTGTCTACAGGACAACTATTAGTCGTAAACTGCAAAAAAATGTGGACTGTGTGGAAGATGACAAGAAGAAGGCAACTGTAGAAAGTCTTGATAAGTCCTGTTTGCAGTTTGACACCAAATGAGCAAGACACAGCAAACCAGGAAGAAAATTACCTGATGACACCAAAATCGAACATGGCGCGTTTGGGTTGATGACACCCATATGTAGAATGTTATATGAAGTTGAACACTAACAGGGCTCATCCCCTCCTCCGTAAAGTATGCTGCTGGCAGCACCATGGGAAAGTCTTTTTTCAGCAGGGTCAGGGAATACAAGCAAACGTGTTCAGGATTTGAGATGGAGGCCAAAGTTGGCCTTCCAGTAATGAGCCTAAACATGCAGCCAGCCCTACAGTTGTTAAGGTCAAAGCACACTCATCTTATAGAACTTTCCAGCCAAAGTCCGGACCTAAATCCCAGGTCAACACTGTTCAGGAGGAAGACCAGTTCTATATACCAGGAATTAACATGTTTTGTTGTGAAATGTAGGTTTATGTGTCAATCCCAGTAACAAAAAAAGCAAAAGGAACTGGAATATGCTGGCTGAAGCTGATTAGTGAGTGTCATTATTCACTGCAAAACAAGTCCTGTACTGACATGGGCTGAAGAAGCCAAATGAAGCCACACATGCCCTGTGATATGATAAAAATTATGATTTGGCCATGAGGACTATTGTTACATTTGGAGGAAACCTAGCAGGTGGCAGCACTGATGCACTTCACACAACAGATGGTAGAAAAATAAAATAATGTTATGTGAAACATTTGAAACCATATAACTAGACACTAGCCAGGAGGTATGGGGACAAACAGATCATTCAATTAATTACATATTATCTTTAGGACAACAAAGTCAATGTTTTGGAGTGCCTATGACCTAGTTCTGATGCAGTTCTTAGAGCTGAAAAGTTGTACGTACAAACCTGACCTGTTTAAACCAGTTCTATAAGGATGAATGGGCCAGTATTCTAGAAAACTATTCTGAGCAGTTTTTAGAAGGGTAATTAAAGGTTTTGACTCGAGTCATGCAATTTAAAGGCAATTCTACTGACTACAAAAGATGTGTAGGAACCCATAACTTTTAAGAAAGTTAAAAAAAAGTATAATAACTGAAACAAGTGTAGTAATTCCAAGTGACTTAAAACAGGAAAAGTTTAGTTCGATTTAATGGGAGACTTTGAAAAAATGGTTTTGTTGTTGTCTACACAACATGTAAATATCTGGTTTCAGCCGTATTTGCATAAAAAAAAAATGCTTTGGAAGGATTTACCATCACATGTTGGTAAGGAGTGGCTCCACCAGTGGTTCTTTTCACACACCAGGGGCTCTTCATGGCTCAGTCTGTAGCCCGAATCACAGCCAAATGAAACTGTAGATCCGATAGAAAAATCTTGTCCATATCGAATACCATTGACAGGAATACCGGGATCCAGGCATGAATAACTGTCCACTGTAACACCTGAATAAAAACAAACAAAAATCAACAACAACAAAAAAAACTAAATTAAACTTAGCTAATCTGAATGACATTAACCCCGATTCACTGTTCACAAAAAGGCTACCAAGCATGTTTATTCTTCTGCAAATAATGGCCACAGCAAAAAGTTGGACTCTGTATTCTATACTAGTCACACATTTTCACATTATGCTCACCTACTGTAATCACACTATAACAAATCATTGAGTGTGTATACTATATTTCTTTTTTTTCTTTCCCCAAGACCTTGCAGAGACATTATTTCCAGTCAGCTCAGGCACACTAAGTATACTTTTCTCCAACTTACTTTCATAGAGTATTTTGAAGCCAACATTGGAGCGGCTGTTATCAGTGGTAAACAGGAGATAAAGGAAGTTGCTGCTGCTAAATAGGAACTGGGGCACCTGAGTGCCGTTAAAGGAGCCAACCAGAGGTGATATGAGGTTCGGCCCATCGTGGATCTCCAGGAAGTCGTAACCCAACTCTGTCTGGAACCTGTTGAATGAGAAAATTAGATTGCTCTGATCATTAATTCAACTTTAGTTATGATTTGATTAAAAACTTTAAAAACCAAAAGTCCCTTGTCTTTGTGTTGTCATATTCAAAACTGTGAAAAATGATAAAAGCAATGGACATTGATTTAAGGGAATGTTTCATAGGGGCCCTATTGTCAGATTGGTACGGCGGAGTATTAGTGCCATCGTAGATTCAGGATTGTGTTCTGGGATCTGGAATACAAGCCTGAGACGGTAAGGAAGAAACTGCTCTCAAACAGAACTTCTGGCATTTTTTATCGCAAATAGCTGACTTAATGTCTGAGAACATCCTAGTATTAATATCATAAATGTATACGTTTATTTGTTACCAAGAAATGTCCTACGTTTCAAAATCAGAGAAAGTGCAATTTTTCTTGTATGTAGGAATTCATTGAAAAGTTTCTTAATTAGCTTGACAGACATTTACTTCTATGTGACCACATTAGTTTTTTTTAATTTTATTTACAATCACTCTAATGCTTCGTCATAAATTGGAACTCTTTGAATCCATAATATGAAAAAAAATATTGCTACCTTCTCATAAAATAAGCAGCAAATCTGTCATTCTTAACGTTATGGCCTACAACATTAAAGAGATCAGTACATTCTTTGGAAAACGGCACAAACTTTTTGTTAACATATGCTTGTCAAATGCAAATTACTCTGAAGGCTTTGATAATGTGTAGAACAAAATAATTTTATGGCTCACCTGTCAAATGTGATCTTGATGGAACGGCCTGGCTCAGCTTCAATCACCCACTCGCAGCTGAGGGAGTCTTTGTAGTAACCGGGCCACCCAGGAGACAGAATGACTCCACTTGGAGCGGAGTAGTGGCCGCCGCATGGGGCTGGAGGAGATGAGGAGAAAGGAGGAGGAATGTCACACAGTAAAAAAGGAGAACACTCTCACATAATCGGGGTCTATATGTAAGTACAGCCTGATGAGTAATTTATGAGAAGTGGCATCATGCATATTCTGCAAGATTTGCGTGCAGCTTAGGTTGGTGAATCATCTCCAGTAGAGGCTGAAAGGAAGGAAACTCAATTACAACTTTATTCAAACTTCTTAAAGGTTGGTGTACCAAAAAAAAAAAAAAAAGCACCAAACTACCTTTCTGATCATATTTCACAGTAACACCAAAGCATGATTACAGTTATGGAACTGGCCAGAGCTGGTTTGTCATGTGTGCAACAATGCTTCAGGGTTTGCAATGATCTGGAGTTTTAATCAAGAGGTGTTAGTCTTATCGTCCATTTATCGTTACCGAGGGGAACTGCTAAATATATTGCAATATTGATTTTAGGCTGCATGGGCCAGCCCTTTTACAGACTATACCACAGTGATTGGATGTCTGTGGTATAGTTAAAACCCATTTTTTCTTAACCTTTTTTTGGTCTCTGTATATGATGTGTTTATTTGAATTGGCTAAGAATAAGTAATATATCAATCTAAGAAGAAATGTCTGAAACTTTGGGTGTGGAATGGATATATGGCGGCACCCTGTAACAGCAGATAGGGCCCTCCAACAATTAGTTGTTTTAGATGTTACAATGCTTATGCCTTATTAGTTGTGTACAAAATCTTTTGCTACATGTTAATTTATGCGTTCACGTGCAGCAATTAACTTTGTTAGCATGACTGTGTTTGGCTAAAATAGGAGCATTGGTATCACAGATGGGTAGAGTAGCTCATAATTGTACTCAAGTAAGAGTAGCAGTAATTAATCATATCTTTACTCAAGTGAAATAAAAAAATTTGCCAATCAATAAATTACTCTAGTCTAGAGTAAAAAAAGTACTTGGTAGGAAGGCTACTCAAGTACAGAGTAACTAATCATAACCTCTGATTTAATATTTAAAAGAAATGTAATCTGACAGACAAAAATATAAAGTACAACCGTCTTGTATTTTAAAGTCTAAAATAAAATCATATATACAAAAAATAACAATTACAAAATAAATTCACACAGGAGAAACACTTTTTAGAATTTTTTCCCAAGATAACTTCAATGAAACTGATTCTTACAGCAGTTAATGCATATACACTATGTTAGAACAGTGAAAAGTACTCCCAATAACAATATCTATTGTTAACTGGATGTTCACTTGACCTCCAAGTGGCTCAATGAGCTCGGCAGACATGACACAATGTTAAACCACAAAGCTTGTGTACAAACAAGTCTCACTTTAACAAACTGTAGATTTGTCTCTTTGGTGCATTTTTGGTTCAAATAAGTCTGCTCTTTATTCAATGAAGTTACATAAAAATGCTTTAAATAAACAAGAAAACCAATTAGAAATGAAAACTAAGTCTCACTAGTGTTAAAGGCAAAGAATAATAGTGGGTTTTAAGGTAAGTTTTAAAAGTGGTCAGTGAAGGAGCCTCCATTATGAGCAGGGGTAGGTTATTCCACAACTGAGGACCAACAACAGATAAATTAAATGCTCTTTCTTTGTGCTCATTTTATTAGTTAATTTATTTTGAATTGTCCAGAATTTCTTTAAACCCGACATAATCAATGATTAATAGTCATTGGCTAATTAAGTTTCACTCTGAAATGGTATTGGTCAGTGTTAATTGTAAACTCCCTAAATGGAGTAAAGAGCTCAGGTGGTCAACCTGATTCATGGCTATGTGAAAGAAAAATGTTAGATTGATCTATGTTCAGTGTGAGAGAGACAGAGAGAGAAAGAAATTTAGAAAGTTAGAGTTACAATTCATGTTACTAGGCTATTGATAACTTTTTGCATTGCTATGACAACTTAATTGGGAAGTGATCTTTGTGATTAGATTATTTGGTGGCCTAATTGTGGGCATACTGTTTAAGCAACGTTTTTTGTTTATTCTAGATATTCTTAAGATACCTTGTTTTTGATCAACATACATAATTATTGTATTTTTTCCTTAACTTATCTCCCTTATCAAAACTCATTTTGTATTGCTACCCTCCCAATGAATAAAAGAGGTAAGAAAAAAAAATGTTTCCATTTCCTATGTTATCTTCTATGATACTTTTATGATATATCTGATGGAAAATCCTTTTACAGTTTACTTTTCCAAGTATTCAGTAGATACCTGGTTTTCTTTTCTGCTGGAAACAACACTTTTATTTTTCCTTTCCTACTTTATCATGAAGCACAGCTTTTGAATTTTACATCAAGTTTACACATGTAGGTGAGAAACGACCCAACCTATATTTAGAAGTGTGATACAAATATATACATATTTATTTAATACATAGAAAGGTCCATACAAGAGGACACACAGAAGGGAGCTCTTGTGCAGTTAAAACTGAAGGATAAGTAAATATACAGTTTCTGAACATAAAGTTCAGAAATGTATAAGTTTCAGCACACTGAATTGTTTCTTTTATGTGTATTTTACAATTTTCTTTTATTTGATTACTGTATAAGCAAAAATAGTGATCAAACACATCAAATTATCGCAATTAAATAAATACGATAAAAATTGGATAATGTGGACCCATCTAATGCTAAAGTTGCTATTTTAAACAAATTATTATTATTATTATTATTATTATTATTATTATTAAGTAACAAAATTTTAAACCTTATTTTTGTTCCAAAAACAACTTTTAAATGAAGTATGAACGGCTAAGAATTATATGTCCTATCAAAAGCAAAATATTCTAATATATGTACAATGTATTTATTTTAGAACATGGGCCAAATACACACTCTGCTATTATCAAATAACATTAGAAATAACTGATGGTCATCTTTGAACCAAGTTGTGCTGTATGAAGGTAAATGCACATGCTTTGCATCAAAGAGTTAAATATACTGTCATCTAATTTTCATATTAATATCATGCATTGTCTCATGAGTCTAATGCACTGTGTCACCTCTGTGCCTAACAAAGTTGAGCTTTTGCACAAACATCTTTGTCTTTTTGCTATTATTACTTGCATTTACAGCAATATTCAATGTGATGTGATCATTTGTGAGTTGAAATAATGATATCTTACGGAAAAAAATAGTCATACTTAGAATAGAGTTACTTTTTGTTTAGATACGGAAATGCAGATTAGTTGTAATTTCCATTTAATCTATGAGTGCCATGAAATATTTACCTCCATGTAAATAGCTTTGTTGATTACTCTGAAAAGCTAAACACATAAAAGCATTATCATTATATGGCTATAAATAATTTAGTTTTATGTCTTATATTAATTAACACTTAGGGATCACGGAGGGTAAATTTTAATTAAAATATGGCTGTTGCATGTTGAATGTGTTCTTTTTAAAGTTTAACTGAATATGTGAAGCCATTAGGTTCGTAAATGTTGGAAAGAGACACAATGCTGGCGGAAAAAAGCAGGAGTTTTTGTGACCTGGAGCATAATTGCTGTGACTCATCTATGAGCTATGAGCATTTCTATTAACAGCAGCAATGTTAGACATGTCCTGACTTAATCACATCCATCACTATGGCTACAAAACCTGATTATTCTTAACCTCTGCTCAATGTAAAGGTCAAGACCACAAAAAATGGAGCACTTTTAAACAAGTAGCTGAATTAATTTTAAAAGGTTAATAATTGCTACCGTAAGATGATCTCAAACACAATAGATTTATGTACATTATGTAACGTAAGGGACATTTTTATTACATGTAGCAGTTATTTCCCAAGCTGTATATGTTAGAGCACCATGCAAGGGTTCCCCCTCCATAACTCTCTCTGTGTATTTTATGTGACGGACTAACACAAAATAGTGCATATGTATAACGTAGAAAGAAAATTTAAAATTGTTTTCAAAGTATTTTACAAATAACCATAGGAAAGTAAGGCGTGCACTTGTGTTTCACTCCCTTTTTTTACTGATCGCCCGTAACATGGTCCAACGTGGCCCAGGGCAACCAACTGCTTCCAGAAGTCACTTTCAGTAATTACTAAATCCATAAATAAGACCATCAATGTGCATTTAATTCATAGTATAGATGCAGTTGCTCTATAGCACAGGCAAGAAGAGCCACAAAGGAATAGTTTAGATCATAGCATACGTATAAAACTTAGGGGAAAAAAAATGCTCTCATGATTAGTGATGATCAACCATGTTTTCCATTCATTTTCATAAAGTATAAACATTTTGCAACATATTGCAACTCTCCGGATGTTGCAATATAAGAGTTTCGTAGCTGTAATTTCTGCAAAAAGGCGACACGCTGAGTCAGTCGCCCAGTGCACATCAAACCTAAAAACCATGTGGCTTTTACTTCTACTTCATAATTATGTGCTCATTTGTGCTGATCTATCACTTACAGTCCCCCTGGTTTTAATTTGTCAAAATTGAAAAAGTTCAAGGAGTCTGAATACTTTTGCAACAGACTGTAAACAACACTCCTCGTGTAACATCCTTCTGTTTTATACGTCTTTTCAACAGCGGGCTGGTCCCTATGTAACAGCATAGCCAGAGATCTTGTCAATGTTTACCTTCACATTTAGGAATGGGTCCACTCCACATGACTTTTCCCCGTTCTAGCTGACAGGAGATGGTCTCAGTTCCCTGGGTTTTAATGAAACCGTCCTCACACACCACAGAGATGGAGCTGCCAAGCTGGAAGCTGTCTCCAAAGCGGCGAGCATTGATGGGAATACCAGGGTCGGGACACTCATTATGGCCAAATGCTGCAGACATAACAAAGAAACAATAAATAAATAAATAAAAATAAATTATAAAGAGACAATGAAGGTTTTGGGGGATTAGAAGACCGTTAAAAGGAACAGATAAACATGCAAGAAATGTAATTTTACACTGTCAGTGTTTCTCTTTATTTTGATGACATTTCAAAAAAACATAAATATTCATGGAAGAAAATGTGACAGCCTCAATCTTTCATCCTTTCATTTTCCCTGTCTTTTCTTTCTATATCTCTGCTGATTGCTTCTGTTGCTGCAATAAATGTCGGCTTGCAGAAGTCACAACTCTCTTCGACAATTTGCAATTTAGGGTTAAGTTCTTGGGCCATCTTATAGATTTATTCTTATTTCTGTGTGTATTTTAAGTTTCAGAGAATGACGCGGACGCTCAGCATAGCTGTTTGTTTCGGTAGATTACATCAACAATTCTAAACCAATCCTAATACTAGGATATACAACAGTAATCTCATGCTTGTTCTATATATGATAAAGATCACTAAATAGAAACAGGGAAAACAAAAATGTTCATGGAGCCTCAACTTAATTGTTCCTATGGCTTAATCACTATACATTGGTATTATATAACAGCCTGTTTGAGTTTGCCGCAGCCTTATGGGAAATATTTAACCATTTCCAGGCTGATAAATATCACAGACTTTTTATCTCATTTGTTTTTGAAATTCTTTAGCCCGGGTATGATGTATTGCTTTTTGAGATGTTTTGCCCTGCTCGATGTTGTTAGATTCTATTTAACTTAGTTCTTGATTTCACAGGTTAAGCAGTCATCAGGCCTGGATGTGGTTTGTAAAACTGAACATGCCCCGTGCAATCCAAAATTAACCAGCAAAAGATAGAAATGTTAGATTTAGAGCGGTGCCCTTTAACCCTGGTCCTCAAGGCACACTGCCCTGCAGGTTTTAGATGCATCCCTGCTTCAGCATATTTGGTTTCAGTTGATGGCTAATTGACAGAATGTTTGCTGAACAGCAATCATCTGAATCAAGCGTGTTAAACAAAGAAACATCTAAAACCTACAGGGCAGACCAGGGTTGAAAAACATTGCCTTAGAGGAAAAGAGCTGGAAGAGATACATACTGCTGTAAGTGATATTAAATCCTCTCCCAGACATGGAGTGATCGGCCTGAAACTCCAGCCTCAGAGTGTTGGTGTTAGACGTAAGGTGGGACGGACTCTCGGCTCCGGAGAACCTCCCGATGACAGGGGCATCGTTTGTCTCGCCATCTTTCACAGTCAGGGAATCATATGGCGCCTCTAGGTCGAAATCATTAAATGCCAAGTGGATTCTCGAGCCTGGATCAGACTGGATGAGCCAGACGCAATTCATGTTGTTCCCGTAGCCTTCAGGGTAATCTGGGGAGAGGACGGTTCCTGAGGGAGCTGTGAAGTTGGACATGCAGGGGACTGTAGGAGGAAGAGAAAAAAAATAACACACACACACGCACATAATTTCTGTTAAATATTCATTTTCTGAGCGTCATCGGTCATCATCTGCCCTAGGCCGTAATAATCTCTGTCCTGTCACCATAGTGACAGGTCAGGGAGAAAGCTATCAAGAACATGCCAGCCCAGATGTCATGAATTATTTCCATCTAATTTTAATACTTACATATACATATGGGTATATTCGCAGACCACTGGTTGTTATCTTGGCAGGAGATGGTTTTTTCTCCGATCAGCTCAAAGCCAAACTGGCACTCAAACCTCAGGATTCCCCCGTTTGAGAAGCTGTCGCCCTCTCTTACTCCATAGAGAGGGGTTCCAGGGTCACCGCAACTCTCTTTGTCTATTTCTGAAATGACACATATTCAATTAAATTAATACATTAACATTTGCACACAACACAGAAGCTGGGATTAAATTGACACTTTGGACAGGGAATCATATCTGAACTAGAGAGCAAATACTTTTTTTTATGCCCATTTATTCCAATAAAGATGTGTGTCATTAAAAATGATTGTTCAATCATGCCTGCATATTGTACATAATTATGGAATTCACTGCTAAAAAGAATCCAAATTGGAAATGGTAAACAAAAACAGAGCTCAATTATAACTCCATATTGTTATAAATGGGAATACAACTATTCATTAGCTTTACACAAGCCAACATTCAGTTCTGAATGTGAGAACTGTCTGGCACTAGCTAACTGTTCTACTGTTGTTACAGATACACCTCATCTTCACGATTTGGTCAGCTGGCAATTTAAATTGCATTCATATTGAGACGTAGAAGAACTGGATTGTCTTTAAAAAGAATTATTCAAATATTGTACTGCAGATGTGTGAGGTGCGACACGATGTTTAATTTTGCAGCTGGATGAATTCATTGTCTGCAGTATTATAGTGATAGAGCTTCAAACAATTTCCACTCCCTTTTTTTACATCGTATTATTCACATTCTTTCGTGAGAAACAGCTGGAGATGACAGTCAATCAGCTGCAGCATCATACTACTCAAGCACAAAATATTGCAGTGAAATTTATGAACAGATCATTATGTGTCAATATATTAAAAAAACTCAAGCTAGTTGTTATCTGCCCTCATGTAGTCCAAGATGTGTGCAGATGTGGGAACAACTAAAACAATCCTTGTATTCAAATAAAAAACCCAAAATAAACTAGTCCATGAAATATGTGCAATAAAGGGGAATAATGCAGGAAATGAGTTTTAACAATGTTTATTGAAGTTGATTTACAACTTTGTAAGACATTTTTGCCATAATGACCTGTGTTTTTTCTGATAAAACAATGCTTTGAGACTAAGAAGCTTAGTCTCCCGGTTCACATGGTCCCAGAGTCAAATAATCATAAACTCGCCCCCTCTGTAATGAATAAAAACCATTGATTTGACCTGAAAACAACAAATTTCTACTTCATGATGAATCCAAAATGTTTTGGGAAATCTCTAACCCTCATTTTTTTTCATCTGGATTTTAAATATTAAATTAACACGCAGTAATAGTCGTAAAATCAAATGGAGAAAAAACATGGATTTCAGAATTATTTATGATTACAAATCTGAAAGGTGTGGCCTGCATTATCGCCTTACTAAGCCCCGCATAAAGTCCAGTACAGTTGACTGCCTTCAGAAGTCACCAAATGAGTAACCTACCACTGCAAACCTACAAATATATGGCTGTTTATATAAACTGACAGGCTGTGCAAGAGGAGCATTAAACAGAGAAGCATGTAAGGGCCAGAAACAAACCAGTCCTATATGAGCTCTTTTCACATGAGACCAAGATTGAACTTGTTCTCCAATAAGCCAAACGCCGTGTGGTGGAGAACCAACGGTATGTCTAAAAAAAATTAAAAGTTCAATATTTTTTGTCATTTATTTCAGAAAGTGAAACTCATTATATAGCTTCATTACACATACAGTGAAGAATATACTGTATATAATAAGAGCCTACACTTGAAGCTTGACTGTCTCAGAAAAATAGAATATTACATAAAGTTATTGAAATAAAAAATAATATCTTCAACAGAAATGACAGGTTAATAAAAAGTGTGTTTGATTCTTTAATGAATTTTGCTTAAAGTTGCAGGGATCCATGTTGCTGATGCACCTTTTCCTATCACACTTTATCCTTCCATTCAACTTTTCCTGAATATACTTGCATACAACACTCGTATGCAAGTATATTCAGTTATATGTTAATCATATTATTTACTAATGACCTTTAGGGGCTTACCTTCTATGTGGAGGATGTATGACTGCTATTTGGGCATCTGTCAAACCATCAGCTTTCCATATCATTATCAAGGCTATAATACGGCCCTTGAATGAATCTATATACTATGAGTTTCACTTTCTGGAATGCATGTGGCAGCATCATGCTGGGATGATGCTTTTCATCAGCATGTACAGTGAAGCCAGTCAAAGTTGATACCAGGATAGAAAAATGTCAGGCATTGCTGGGGAAAAAAACCTGTTAGAGGCAGAAGAGGACTCAGGGTGAACATTTACCTTCCAGCAAGACAAGGAACCCTAAACATACAGCCAGTCCTGCATCTATATAGTCTCTAGATCAAAGCATGCTCATGTGTCAGAACGGCCCTGTGGAAATGAGAAGCAGCGGCAAGCCTTGAAAGCTGATATCCCCAGAAATCCACCATATAAGTATAAGTTATTTTGCAAACAAGGACATATTGATTTAGGAGGGCTAAAGACATGCTAAACATTCCAGACTTTTATCCGTAAATAAATAGTTTTTTGCCTCCATTTCATAATGTTTCACAGTTATGCCCTATTTTGTGTTGGTCCGTGACATAAAATCCCAGTGGAAAACGTTGAAGTATTTTACTTTCCCTAGCCCACAGTGGAACATGGTGGTGGAAGCATTGTGCTGCAGGGAGGCTTTTCTTCAGCAGCGCAACGAGAAGCTGGTCAGAGGTGATGGGAAGATGGATGGAGCTAAATGGACGGAAAACCTGGAACAAACTCTAATAGAGGTTACACACGACTTGAAACTGGGCAGGAGGTTCACCTATCAGTGCTGGAAGTCGGTAAGATTTTTCTTGATGATATTTGTGCATTTATACTGATGTTCTGGTCACAAGTAACTATCGTCTATGGAAATTCAACTAGCCACACAAGCTGTGTCTCCATTATGCTGATTACAATGTTGTGTGTAGGATTTCTGAAAATATAATTTCCATTTCCCTCAGTTTTCCTCTCCTCTGTTCCTCTCCTGCTTTCAGTATTATTTACAGGAGTGGCCCATGGCAGGAACGAGCCTTTGTGCCTTGTGTGTGTGTGCGCGCGTGTTTCGCTTTAGTATATGTACCCTGTGTCTGTCTGTGAGCTTGGTGTGCATGTTTGTGATGTATTGCATTAATTTCCATCATGACATCGTCTTTATGAGAGCCGCAGACTCAACCAATCACGGTCTGCCCTAGCGCGTTCACACACACACACACACATGCATGCATAGCGTAAGAATAGAGAACAAATTGCTTCGGAGAGAAAACAGGCTTAGAGTTGGAGCATTCCTGTAGTGCCACCCCCCCCCCCTTTTCCCCTTTCACACACACTCTTGCTCATGATAGCAGCGCACACACTCATTCGCAAACCAATCACACTCCCGCAGCCAGCCTCTGTCTTTGATACGTACACACCGTGCTCACATACACACTTGAATAATCCCATTGTATTTGTAACAACAAGGCTGACAGATTCACAAAGGGGATTAGGGCCCTTAAAGAGGATATGTGTGTGCATTTGTGATCGGGAGAGGCACACATTCAATGTGTGTGCGGTCGCAGGTTCAATTTTTTTCCCCCTCTCCGATTGCACATTGAGCCCCATTCCATTCGCTTCCACGATATTCCATCAGGTTCACACCGTATTGTTCATGGGAATACATGTGTTGGCATGCAACCACACAGAATGCACATATAGCAGGAAAAGAGAAGAAGAAGAAAAAAAAAACTCGGCACACAGAGGAGATTTGGAGTGTAAGGTATTGCCTTCCGGGAGGGAAAATGAGACTTGGGAAACAGGTGATTCTTTTTTGTCACCATTCGGAAATTGATTTTGAGGCCACATTCAGAATGCATTCAGCATTCCATCAGAAAAGCTCAGATAGACTGATGGTTGATGCATACCAGAAAGGGCTCTCTGTTCTGCTTTATTCTTAAGCATGTTTTCGAAGTAAAAAAAAAAAAAAAAGGAAATGCAATGAACACATTAAACCCCGCAAAATAATACTCCAATATGCCAACAATAGCCACAGGAGAAGAGCAATTGAGTCTAAAGTCCATTAGTACTCCTGAGCAGTGCGGGGAAGAAATATGAACTTCAGCTGCTCTAATTACGCTGTAGTTTTCTGATTCTTTGACCTGAAAGGGAGGGGCTCAAATTGACTTCTTCACACTGTAGACATCAGAGAGGATGCTTTGCAGAATGGAAATTATCTCATTTATTACATTGGGATTTTTTCCCCCCTGCCTCTGCAAGAGTAAAAGCAGGGATTGGGATGAGATTTTGCCGATTTATTTGATGGGAGGCAACCGTAAGAAAAAAAAAATACATCAATTCACAGCTCAAACACTTCTGTGTTTCTTGTTTAACAGCAGAAGTGCAGAGATCTCTGTAACAACTCAATTAATCAACTCAATTAATCCACAGAAAATCCAAATAAGTTAATACAAATCAGTCAATAAATCAATTTATAAAGTGGAATGGTAGGTTCAAAAATCCACAAAAGCCAATAAAATAGATACAGTTATTCTTTTTTTTCTTAACTAATGACTATAAAAATATTTCTCCTTCCCAAGCTATCGCAAAACAACATTATGACAGACAAAGCTCCCAGCAGACATTTGCAAGTAATACAGTAAACAGTAAGAGGTTATATCCATACGAAGCACTCCACTGCTTAAAGGGTAACTTACCCCAAAATCAACAATTTCTTGACAATAAACTGTTAACATGGTTGGCTTATACCACTGTGTACATATCCTGGTTACTATTTTGACAAATGAGTGCATATTTGTTGAAAACCTGCTTTTGCGTCTAAAATAGTCAGTGTGGCACCCTCCTTGGGTGAAACGGTAGCCTTTCGTTGAATTTTGAATCCGTATTGCTATTGGTTCAGAAGTTTTCTGTGATGTAAGTTGGAAAACCTGACGTTAGTAGCTCTGCCGCTGTAGGAATATGGCAAGCCGTTTAGGCTGCTGGATTACAAAGCAAGGAATAAATATGAAAATATATAATTGGATCAATTATATATTGATCCATCCTCCTTTGCCTCAGCAGAACCAGCTTTTTACTGAGTGAGTGCCTTAAGACAGCGGCTCAAGCTGATAAAGCTCTGTTCTGCTGGGCTCCACAATGACTCCGACATTTGGGCACGAGGGGGTGAAAATCCTCCACCTCAAAAGACCGAACCGGGATAACTACCTGCATACTTTGTTCCATGATTCAATCTGGCAAATCAAGCTAGCTGCTGTTACCCCCCCCCCCCCCGCCCCTCCCCATCCCAAATCTAAACACTGTCTCATCTCCCTTTCCCATGTATACACATTTTATAACTTGAATATACTTTTACATGGGGGTGAGTTACACTTTAAGTTAAAGCGTGTAACATTTTGGCAGTAAGTTTAGATCAAAGTTAAACGTTTCGGGGTTTTGAGATGGTAACATCATGTTATTAGACTCATGTTAGGGCCAAATTCCTATAACTGAAATAGGTTTAAATGGTGAAATACACAAGGGCACATCTAGCTCTAAGCTAACCAACCATTGTTTTCGGATCTACTCAAAAAAGTAAAACTCAGATTGTAAAATGATCAGCACTTAGTGCTTTTCAAGTTCTACTGGCCACTCCTACACTTGCACCGTTATGCAGATGATCATGCCTTTTTGCATTAAGTGTCCTTCCCTGGGGTCTATTGATCATATATATATATATATATATATATATATATATATATATATATATATGATATATTGTTTTCTCTCATATAGTGAGAAAACAATGTTCTCCATAATATTTAGTACTTATTTTCTCCATATTATAAATCATAAATGTCTATAACTACAAGTATACTAGATACCAGGAAGGCAGACAACAACTTTCTTTCATATAGACACATAATGATCTGTTCAGATGGGAAAAAATAATCCTCTCCGACCTTGTTGCATGACCTTGTATCGTGTCTGTAATTCAAGCATTATCAGAGGGTTTCACAGAGTACATGTCCCTAGAAAACATCCTGCACTGATTTGTGCAGAGGGTGCAGGTGAGAGTACAGCACTATCCATATCTCCAGGGCATTCTTGTCATTTTCCCCCCTCAACTATGGCATAACAGCTTTCTTTGGGAACCCAAAAACATATCACAAAACCTAAATAAACACTAAACCAAATAAATATGGTTGCATATCTAGCCCTAAGTGCACAGTGTAATATCAAAGCAAGAAAGTAAACCAATTAAACCCTGCCAAGAGTCTACTTAGGAAAGGTTAAAGCCACATTTTTCAAACATTGCCTCAGCTTAAAGTAAACACAAAGAGCCTAATGAGCTCTAAACCATCTGGTGTTCCCTCTCAATGAGCTGTTCAAATTATTCATTACCACTGAAAATGGCATCTTGTATGTAAGGAATAGGGACAGCATTGCCTGGTAAATCACTGTCCATTTCATATATTTCCTTAGTTACCAAATGCCACAAGTAATTTGATATGCATCAAATGTGTGGTAAATTTCTAATGGGAGTAACAGTTTCATTATTACACAGGGTTTTTTACTTAATAAATGGCAGACTTGGTCATTCGGTATCGCTGACCGTAAAGAACATTATACAAGTAAATAATGCATGTGTGGAAAACAAAACTGCATTTTCTCTGCTGTGATTAAGTAAGTGCTGCCCTTCACAGGTTGCCCTCTGGAGCACACGCATGTGCACACATGCTCAGGAGGAAGCAGACAGCTTTTCTTGTGCTCTTTATCCCCAAAGCAAAGATTATACATGATACATTCTGAACCACATCCTCGCATGTTATGAATTAATATGTCATGCTTTCGTATTCCATGAGAACATCACAATCAAAAGGAGATTTTAATTAGAAAATCCACACTTCAAAATAAGACCACTAAAATTGTCTTTATTAACCGTGATTATAACTATTTGATAGACATGTCTGCAAATATCATGTGCTTTTACAACAGCTATTTACAGTTGTAATCCATTCTGTTAACCAACAGCTCAGGACTTTCTTTAATACATTAAAGCAAAAAAAAAAAAAAAAAAAAACTCTTTCTTGTTTTTGTTTGGAAGCCTATGAATGTGAGAAGCTGCATTTCTGATCATTTTTAGTCAACATATATTTTTGTAGTTAAAGAATGGTAATGGTAATTTTGCCTCTACAGCATTTGGGATATATCTAAACAAAAAAAATCATATTTTTCAGCATGCAGATATGGCTTTGCAAAATAACAGCATTATACCATTGATGGATGTATCTCTATTCCTCTGAAATGATACAGTAACATTCCATTCAGTACAGGCCAACCGTATACGACTCTGATAACTTTATGTTGAAGCATGCTGCTTTTTTTCCACCTTTTAATTCAACTCCCCTTAGAGGAAAATTACATAAAAAAGAGATGAATGAGGAACAAAAACAGCCAGACAAAAAACAAAACAAAACAATCTAACCCAGAAAACAAAACAAAAAAAGAATAAACCCATTCAATGTATGAACAAAGCATAAAAAATGATTGCTTCAGGAAATATGTCAGAAGAGCTAAGAGCAAACAGGCACAACAGCAGTGTTTTAGACAGCAAACCTAAAAATGGATGGGTGTATGGATGCACATCTCCGCAAAGACATATGAAAATAACACAGGTGGCCAAGCAATGCATTGTTGATTCTTTCTCTTTCAACCCATGCTGTACAGACCCACACTGTTGTCCCATTGAACCAGAGGTCAGCAGTGGAGCAAAAATTCACCTTGAAATCTTTTCCTCCAATAAAATCATATCACTTATTCAACCATAAAGGCCGAAATCTTAAAACTGATGGATAGCATAATGTCTCCATGAGGGGAAAATTATTAAGTTCTAAAGTCAAGAAAACAGACTTATTTGAAGCAACCTGGACTGCATTAGCAGGGTATTGTGTGGTTGCACATGTCCTTAAATTGGCGTACAACAGACATGCCAAAAGTGTAATGCTTGCTCTTTGAAATTTTCCATCGTTCACTCACAATATTCTGTTTACAATACGGAGGACAGAGTATTGTATAAAATACCCAGCTGTGTTTCCATCTGACATACTAATTGAGAGCAGTAGGATTATAAGGCACACCATCAATTTTTGAGAAAATGTAAGGATTTGAAGTGTGCCTTATAGTCCGAAAGAAAAACGGTAAATTACAACGGACAAGAGGGACTGATAAGGCATTAAAACATATCAAATTATAAGAATTATGCAAGTAATCAAATAATAAGCAGTCTATATGAAGGTGCATGGTCTGGATCCAAAAACAGAAATGTGAATATCATTGTAGTCTAAATATTGGGTAAAACAGCATACAAAAAGTTTAGCATTAACATGCTAACGTTAGCAGTCAGGTTGTAGTTATGAACTATTTTGAACAATGTAGTCTACAATCCCTCTACACTACATTTATTGTGCAACATTTCTTTGTAGTAATAACTAAGTACACATACTTAGTAAGGTTGCAAAGATACAGTCAACTCACAAGACAAAGTGATACATAACCCTGGGTTCATGAGAACATGACGGGGTGTGACGTTAACAACTTTTGTGGCAGGGTGTGGGAGTCAAACTATCTCCTTTTTTACTCTTAAAAGTTAAGTAATGGTTTCCCAAATCTCAAATTGTGGTGATTAAATATAATCCAGATATTTTGAAAAAAGTGCTAAACAGCCCTTTATAAAGGGCTCAAACAATACTTTGGCACCAAGAGGACTCCGTAAAGCAGACTCATAATTAGCTCATTATTAGCTTACTACAGTAGTCTTAAAGTGCTTAAAAAAATGTTTGTAATCTTGCCTGTCACTCAAACAAAGTTCCTTTTTTCTAGCTTGAACCCAACCTAGAATATTTTTGCCATTCAAGTAATTTAAAAAAACGGATAGGACATCTTCTATGTGAGAGTAACCATCAGTTGTCAACCCAGTGGGCAGTCTTTATTAGTCCAGTCCATCAATACAACAAAGCAACTTTCTAACTTCAATAAACAACTCTCAGAAAGAGGCAGGATATCAAGCTTCAACCACTCACTGTCATACCTGGGGCTTGTAATGATATTTTGACTGAACTGCAGATAGATAACGCTCTGCAAGAAAGACTTCACTTGAATAAAAATGCAATGTGGCTTGTTTATTGTTACCGGCTTAATTTCTACTCTGCTTATTATTGTCCAGGAGAAAAAATCCATATAGGACTGACAGATACTGAAAAAAACTACACTCCCCATTGTTTATACGTTATTACTTAAACAAGATTAAACCCAGCCAAGGACCTGCAAGTAATATTAATGTTGGATCAGTCTTCACGTTTTATTTCATTCAATTAAGAATCAAAGTCATCCTTTTTGGGCCATGAATGTGTTCACAATCAAGGAATTTGACTTGTCAGAGTGATCACAGCATAGAGTTTTTTTGGTGTAGGCATTTAAACAGTATGTTTTTAAGTAAAGAAAAGTGAAACAGAGGTTGTGAGTTGTGAAAGTCCGATTTTGGTTCTGTTTCACAGCAGTGTAGCTGTAACCTTGCCTACAAGCTGAATTTTCACAGTATTTGTGTGTTCACAAACACACAGGAATCCATGTTCCACCTCAACTGTTCAGTATGAGCCGGCCAATCCCGTTGCAGTAATATGGTTAGAGGTGGGACATACAGCTGTGACGAAAGCAAAAGCCACTGAGCCCACAGCTGAACCAAATTAAACATGGCAGCGCAGGAAGACACGTGCATTGATGCTGTTATTACATTTTTTTTTGGTCAGACTCCCCGATTTCATCTTTGAAAGAAGAACTGCAAGAAGTGCCTTGACCAGCGTAGCTTGTTGTGATTTCTCATGGTTCCTGCAGCTTAGAGCATTTTCATTGACATCATGATTGGCTAAAACCAAATTTTGGCATGCAAGCACTAGGTGTCGAAAAGTTATGCTGAGTGTCCCTCCTGTCCCTGAACAGATTCAATTGGAGCAGACCAAGGTTGATAATGTGTAGAACTAAACCGAAAGTGCTACACATTATCAATCTGCCTTGTCAGGTTAGTGTAGTTGACTAATCAGTTTGTATAGTGTTCATCAGAGAGTTTGTGTGCAGCATGTGTGGGATCTACAGAGATGTTAACAGGCTTTTTCCTGACCCCAGACTTGTACAAGTTCTGGATGGTGGGAAGGTCAGCCCTGGTGATCTTCTCAGGATACCTGATTGTTTGTTGCAGTTTGGATGTATCCTGTTTTGTGGATGAGCCAAGATCGAGCAGGTCCTGTGGCAGGTTGTGGTTCTTGAGTTGCAGCAGGAAGTACAGTCTCTGCTGGGCCTTCCTCCGAATCATGTCTATGTGTGAGGGCCATCTCAGGCCCTGAGAAATGCTGGTTCCAAGGAACTGAAAGTGATCCACAACAGAAACAATGACGTTGAGGATGGCGAGGGGAAGTTCTCTAGAGTCTGTCATCATCTTGACTGATCTATGTGGCTCTGACTGCACCAGTGGATCAGCCAATCCGCTTACTGTCTGTGTGGACTTGTGATTATCCTGGATCAAGCCAATGACAGTGGTGTCATCTGCAAACCTCAGGAGTCTCAGAGATGCATGCAATGAGGGATAGTCATTTGTGTACATGGAGAAGAGGAGTGGGGAGAGTAGATACACTTGGGGGACACCCGGCTGACGGTTCTTTAGCGTGAGAAGATGCTCCACTACCTCACTTGTTGCTGCCAGTCAGTCAGGAAGCTGGTGATCCACTGAAAGGTTGAGGCCAGTACTGTGAGCTAGATGAGCTTCTAGTTGAGGATGTTTGAGTTGATGGTGTTGAAGGTTGAGCTGAAGTCCACAAACAGGATCCTGGCATACGTTCCTGTGTGGTTGAGGTGGAGCAGGATGAAGTGTAGACCCAGGTTGATTGTATCATCTGCCAACCTGTTCTGCCCAGTAAGCAAACGGAAGGGAGTCTAGCAAAGGGCGTGTGGTGTCGTTCAGACGCTTCACCAGTCGCTCAATTGATTTCCTGACCACAGACGTATGTAGCCATTTAACCCAGTGGTGGTATGAATTGGCACATGTGCTAATCTTGTGACAGATATATCGATCTATTGCTTCTTTTCCCCTACACGGTGAAGGTTGACAGGTGAAATTCACAATCTGTGTTCCAACTTTTTCTAATTTACTATACTGCACGCACATTTTGCATCAGAATCATAAAATCAACTGTTTCCAAGCATAAGATCAGATCAGCTCTCAAGTCTCATGTAATGACATTCCTCACGCAGAAAATTAACAAAGTCCATACCATACTTTGTAAGAGCTGGCCTTTGATGTGTCTACTGCATTAATTAGTCTACAACAATAGTGTTAGATAATACAAGAAGATAAAATAGCGTTAGAATGAAGTGCTGAAAAATCTAGAGCTTAAGGTATTGGGTCTTCACAGGAAAAACATGGTGAAATCCACAATTTCTGCAAATATTGTGACAGCAGGTATCTTTATCACCGTCATAACAGTTAAAAGATACATACAAGTAATAATTTATGATTTCATGTTTCTGTCAGCTCGTTTTAATTTATCCACTGCTACATCACTGTTTTCAATGTCTATTTTTGCAAAGCTCACTAATCAGTAGCTCGTTTTTAGTGCATGCATTAAAGGAGCTATATAATCTAGCTTAGACCAGTTCTAACTGATGGCCCTTATATCTTGTTGCACAGACCTCATGTCTGGCATCTCAAAAGATTCATCACACACTGCTGCCTCTCTGGCAGTTCAATCAATCTGAGGTGTCTTTAATGGCCACATCCCTTGTCAAAACAATGCGTCAGTGAGCAGTGGATGAACGAGGGCAAATGGGCACCTGTGTCTGTTTCAAATAGCAGGAATTATCTAGTACTCCAAAGTGGAGCAGCGGGTTTTCTCCTAACGTTCATTTCTGCATCAATCCAACTGGCAGCTGTTCCCTTTGAATTATAGAAAGCAGCGGTGGTGTTCTGAAATCCCCACATTGGTGCAGCACTTAAACTCTCCCAAGCAAGATGAGGTGGCGATGACGAAATACGGCTCTAACTCCTGAGGGATCAAATCACTGATCACAGAAAAACAGAGGAGGAGCTGAAATAGCTGCCGGCCACACAAACCTCTAAATGTCCTTGTTTTCTTACTGAGAAAAATCATTGGTAGAGTTAGTAATGCATTCCTCTACATGTTAAACTTTATTGAGAAATTATTATCTGAACACTGCACAAGTTCACATACCAGAAATTCTTTGATGGAATATTACTTAAACTATTTTTAATCAATCTAAATGTAAAAAAAAAAAAATCCATAGATATAGAATGAAGAAGTAAAAATATATATTTATATGAATTATTAAATATGTTTTCTAATTTAAAGAATGCTTTAAATTGTCTTTGAAACTTGTGGACAACTTTAAAAACTCCACAACGCACACTCTAGAGTCTGCTCCATACACCATTTAGCTGAAATGCTAAATAATTCCGTTTCCTCCCTTTTACTTGACATCATTAACATAAAGAATTTGCATAATGCATGCCTGGTGGCTATATGGCACATCTTAAACAAAGAGGCCATTTTGCACCTGGCTATTTTTGCTTCATTAGCTAAGGTGCCGAAGCAGACCACAGGAAGATTGGTTGCAAAGGTGTACGTATAAAACATTTCAAACTGCTAAACCCATTTCAAAAGATTGTCACATGGGAAAAAAAATACTTACAATGCAGCATTTAACAGTTTGAGTGAAAAGAATATGGCAGAAACCCACAAAGACAATTCAGTCCACCTAAGCTGACAGACCAGGCAAGACAAGCCTTAACCAAAGCAGCAGATAGGGGGCAGCCATGGTAACTCTGGCTGTACTACAGAGATCTACAGCTCAGATGTAGGAGTCCTTTTACTGAACAACTCAGTTGTATAAATCTGGCTGGAAAAATAAAAAACTTTAAAAAGCCCTGTGTGGAGTTAGCCAGTTTGTAAGATGGCCCTCTTGCCAGATGTGACTTAAATTGAACTGTGTGGCCCCAAATGTAAAATGCTGTGTGGTGGAAAAGCAACACTGCAGATAACCCTGAACACACCATACCAATAGTGTAATGCGATAGATGCAGCATCATGCGTTAGGAATGCTTTTCTTCAGCAAGGACGAAGAAGTAAACCCAATGGAGACTGCAGAAAACTTGAGACTGGGGTTAAAGTCTACCTTCCAGCAGGACAATAACCCTAGACACACAGCCAGAGCTACAAAGGGGTGGAATTTGGAATGGAATAAACCATTTTCAGTTGTTAGGATGGCCTAGTCAAAGTTTAGACATGAATTTAATTAAGAATCTGTAACAAAAATTTAGCTTTTTACAGATTATCTCCATCCAATATGAGCCCGATTTTCTGTCTGTAAATGTGCAAAGCTGGTAGACACGTGTAAAAAAAAAAAAAAGAAAGAAAAAAAAAAAGATTTATATGCTGTTGATACCTTTTTATGATCCTGGTCATAAATGTTGGAATGATGTGTTCCAATAAACATACTTTAGTAGCCAGATGTAATTAAAGCATATATTTCTGTGTGAAGAAGGCATCACACATTGACAACGTAATAAGTCCATAAAACACACACACACACAAAATGCACAAGATATTTACGGTGAAATAGCATAAATTGATCTGCGCTAATCGATGCGCACCCCCCTTAAGTCAAATAAATATGAATTAACCCTTACTTAATTCCACTGACCACTGGGCAAGTTGTCCCTTTACTGATTTCTATTGTTGCAGTTTTTGATCAGCTTGTCAGAGGGGAATCAGTTTTTCTATCTTTAGGGACATTTTGTATATCCAATTTGAGAACCTGCATCTACTGTAAGGAAATGTGGTTTTATGACAAATGTCTATCAGCAGGATGTTGTTCATAGGTATTTTAGTTTGATCAAAGGCCATAAACAAACAATATCCATCTACTGTCCCAAATTACTATCAATGAAATTCATTGAGCGCTGCAACTAAAGTCAGGTTCCTTATATGTGAACATAACCATCGACAAATCCAGCTGATTCTGAAGTCGTAGCATATTTGACATCTAGCTATTTATGTATGGGTAATTTATTCCATAATTTAATAAAAACGTTACCTTACAATATAATAAATTAAAGTAGGTTGGAATAAAGATGCCGATCATGGATAAGGAATGCTGGAAAAATCTGACCAGAAGCCATTGTCATCAATTTCGTTCACCTACGGCCATGAATATTGTTATGTCCAAACATTAAGTCTCTGCAGAAATAGTAAACGGTAGAGACAACCACAAGACAATCCCTTTATACGAACTTGTCTCCCGTTTCTTTGGGTGAAAAGGTACTAAAAAAAATCCCGTTATCTAAATGATACAAATTGAGGTTAAAATGAATAACAGTTGGGGTTAAAGAAGAAGAAAGAGGTAGCAAAGCAGGTCTCCAGGAAGTTTATATAATAATTGAAAGTAATAACATTGTTACGCAGTAAAAACAGCTGTGTGCTTGTGTGTGGATTGTGTAAGATTTGTACCCCCTGCAACAAGAGTTGAGTCAAAGGGCTCCTGGCTGGCCTTGCCTTTAATAATAAATGAATGGTGACAAGAAAAACAGACCGACACAGAGATTGAGAGAAAGCCAGAAACACAGAGACAGACAAAGCGTGAGCAAGTTCAAAAGAGCATAAAATAAAAATAAATAAATAAAATGCTCTGGAGGTCATTTGACAAACAACACTAAGGATAAGGAATTTCTGATACAGAAAATGTGAGAGCTAGAAAAGGGGGAGAAAGTGTGGACCCAAAAAAAAAAAAAAAACACTCCATTAGAGGGAACCTGACAGACAGGAAGGCATTGAGAGGACGGTGGATAGACAGATGTCTAATGAGGAAAAATGAGACTTGCAGAGACAGAGAGCGAAGGGACTGCAGGGCGAATGTTAGGCGGGAAAGAGGTGAGTGACTTGTTGGTAGAGCTTCGTTGGCTCACAGATGGAAGAGCTGTCCAACACACATGCGCTCATACAGAAACGCACAAACACTGCACGGTGCGCAGCTGATTTGGCAGCAAGGCTGTTGATAATGTTTATATTTCATAACCAAGGTCCAAGGATGTAGCTTTAACAGCACAATCACATACACATCTACCCAGCCTGTCTGTCCTCTTTGTTCCCTCTCATATTTGTCAAAAAAAAAAACACATACATCTCACAAAACCACCCACCTTCATAGTAAATCTTGTGGGTGATGAAGCCAGCCACTGTGAGACAAACACATTTATCTTGCACTGACTGCTCATATAACTTTTTTCCAGTATTTCAGTGTGGGGGAGAAATTCACAATTATTCACCTGGGTAATTGTTAAATACATCCTTAGACCAATGTCATTTTTTATTTTATTGCGCTGTGATTCTGAAACTGATGATTCAACAAAAAGCTATGAGGTATATTCTTCTGAGGTACATAGTATACAAGGAACCAAACGACAATAAGAAATAAAATTAAAGGTGTGTCCCCATGTTTCCTATAGGAATCAAGACCAGACATTCCCAAAGCCATTGATCCAACATCCTTCTCATTTAAGGACTGACAGACTCTTTTACAAACATTTTGAAAAAACGTGCAATCCCTTTCGCCTAACAGTTCTCTAGATACATGTGCAAGACGTACTGCAGGCAGCCTAAAAATGAGCTATTATTTAATGTTTTGTTTTTTCATTTTTTTCATATTACGACATGTACTATTATCTCTTTAAACTACCTCTTCTGAAGAGGCTCTTATTTCCCACATTTAAAGTTTTTCATGGTAGTGTACAGTTTCAGAAAAAAAATAAAATGAATGCCTATGCCGAAGCATGCAATATTAATTAAGAGTATTTCACATCACTGTTTATGCTGCCCGGCACAACATGCAAATGATACGAGGGAATGCTGGCAGATGAATATGCATGCTGACTTTTTTTGTTAGATATTTCAGTGTTTTCTTCTTTTCTGAAAAATATTGAATTTTAATACAGACATCACGCTGAAAAATTGGTGTTTTCTGGCTTCCTTTTCATGCACAGACAGCATGAGTGTGAGGGAATTCCATCAACAGTCAAATAATGGAGGTATGGTTAAGAAATTGCAATTAGTATTCCAATTGTGGAGCCTAAACTTTACCCAGTGTGCAAAACGCACCTTTCTAAAACCCTTTGAAAAGTAACCAGCAAAGATAAATAAAGTATTGAACCCCTTAATGAACTCTCATATTGTATGAGATAAAATAATAAAATGCTGTCTGTGGTTGCAAATGGATTAAGTTAAAACTTTTAAGGTATGTGAAAAAGTTATGTGAGCCACGTTATAAACAAAACTAATAAACAGCAAAGAGGTGCAAATACTGTGGGGCTCTGGAACAAATTGACACTCTAATATTCTATTTATCATGGTTATTCTTACATCTATCAATCAATTTACTTCTACTTAATGGGACCAAATAGCATCACTGTAACCAATATTTCAGTAATATTGTTTTTTATTTTATTTTAAATCACGCTGGAGATCAAGAGCTGTCTGTGCCAATGCAATGGTGCTATTGTTTTTACACGTCTGGAAGTGACTACATTACATGACTCAGCACCTTGACCTCATTATGACATAAATCCACAGATGATGACACTTAAATGAGGCACACAAAGGTAATTTGTACAGCAAAGCTCTTCATGTTTCATAGAGTGTGATCAAATGAACAGTCCATCCATCAAATAGGGGATTCAGGAATGGGTCATATTTTAAGGATGTCAAGAGACAGGTTGACATCAAGTATAAATATTTTGTTCCAGTTAATCTTGAGATCAGAGCCCAGCTATTGCTACTGCTGTCTTTATTTAAAAAAAAAATCTACATCATCCAACAGACTGAAAACATTCTACTCCTGTCTAATCAAAAGAGGTTGTGGCTCCTATTCAATGAGATTTCACCAAGAAGCAATTTATCTTGGAATCAAAATACAAAACACATTTTTTGTTAACCTGAACACAAGAGGTTTGCAAGGAAAGGAAATCACACATTGATCCCAGATAGACAGAAATAACAGAATCACAGTTATACTTGCAGCTAAGCTCAAAATGAATTATACACTTGCAGATTTAGATTTAAAACGTATCCCATTCACCCAAGAAGTTTGTTTCTGACAGGAAAAGAGACAAGCATCTCAAAAGATAGTAAATAAAAAAAAAATTAAAAGGTTTTCATTTACATTTTATTAAAATGACTTGTTGAAAATTATTAATAGCCTTTTCAATAATCAAGGACAAATCTGTAGAGTGAATTTTGCTTGTTTCCATTCATATTTAATGATTTATCTTTGGTCATGAGCTCCAAGTCTTTTAGTGAAGGTCGCTCTACAATTACCCTCACTTCTGCATCTTAACCCATCCCCTTGCAACCTTCTCAGAGCACAAGCGTGCTGCTCTAACCACTAGGTCACCACTCCCACACAAAAACACTAATTTACAATTTTTGAACCATTTTCTGTACTGTAAAAACATGCATTTCTTGCCCAACCCCCTTTTTTTGACCCTAATATTAAAACCGCACACAAACAAATACTAGCTCCTTACCTTTGTAGTTGATCTTAAATCCTATAGATCCAACACTCTCATCGGACTGGAGGTGGAGCCACATCTGGTGGGTCATGCTGACAATCAGGTCAGGCACAAAGCTGCCTGATAAGCTGGAGCACAAAAATGCATCACTATTAAATCACTGTCATCATAATTACCATTAGAAAAAAAGTACAATTTTCATCACTGCAGTCATTGTTATAATCAGTTTCTCAAGTGAGGCTCAGGGTATGAATAATAATTTCTTGGACTAAACTGGAGCTCAGTGCTATGCAGATGGCTGCTTTTGGACAACACTTTCCAGTATTTTCTTCTTAAACTTGGAATGCCGTTTACAGATAAAGTGGAGAGAAAATTTCAAAACTTCATCTAAGTTACTGAAAACATTCAGAAGTGACGCACCTTTTATGCATTTTAAAGGATTTAAAGTCATGAAAAAGCTTCTTTAAAAAATACTACACATGATTTATCCTGCTGCTGTATGAGCTCAATTGTGCCAAAACAGATTAACAGCATTCATTAAGGCCAGTGATTAACATTAATTAAAACTAAAATCAAGATCTGGAATGAAAATTAATCTCATTCAAATAATCAAATAAATAAGTATATGTGGGATTAGCATATTCTCCAATTGTTTTTTTGCCATGTTAAAGTGAGAAGAAGTACAAAGTTCAAGAGACTTAAAATGAATTTTCAACGTAAAGAAATAAACAGCAGCAGTCACCATGTCACACAGTGGCAATGATCAAAGAAAAGACCAACGCTGTTGCATTTCTATGTTGATAGTATTAAACTTTATAATATTCTTGCACAGTACTCTGCACAATAATTAAGTTTGGGTTAAAAAAATACACAAAAGGTACAAACAACCATCTTAAGAACATTAAATAATACTTACACCTGAAGTATGGTTGTAGGATCTCCCACTTCTCCTCCATCTCCTATTGTCAGTGTGTCATAGGCTATCTCCAGGTCAAACTCTTCAAAGTTGATCTGAATCACCTAAGGATATATAATCAGACAAAAATAAATAGATTCAGTTTTTTCCTTTAAAGCAAATGTTAAAAGAATACTCCTTTATAGGGATTTTCTTGTGTTGTTGACCATTTAATGCTCTTTCACACAATCCACATTCACCCGTTTTCACACATGCCTCCACCAACACAACCATCTGCAAACCTATTTATTATTATGTTTCTATCGCAAATAAACTTTGAAGTCTGTTGTTGGGAAAGCTGCAATCAAACATATAGCCATCTATTTGCTAGATGAGTAATTGAGTTTCAGCAGCTCCATAAACAAAAAGCTACACACTCAAATCTAAAAGGGATACTTGTATGTGTTTTAACCAAGAAAGAGATCTAAAACTATTCAACTTGAAACAAAAAAATTGTGATTTAAAAAAACGACATGCAAACTTTAAATTGCTGTAGTACCAAATCAGAACCAATAGTTTTGACAAGAGGTTTTGGGGTTTGTGTTCTCAGTTCTGTACTCAGAAACAGAAAGAAGAAACCTACAACATTATTCCTTGAATCATTTTTGCTAATCTGAAAAATTACATTATAAAACAGTTTTCAGGGCTTCAGGGCTTTACTTGAGTCCACTGTGTGGCTACAATTCAGAAGACAAGGGAAGAAGCACTGCAGCAAACAGATTTAAGAGATAATGCTGGTGGACTGAACCAAATAAAGTTCAACAACAGAAAATGTTCAGAAAAGCAAGGCTCACACCCAAAAGCTTCAGAACTTTGGGAATAAGATTTCCCTCAGATTAATAGGAAATATCCTGTTGAATAAAAGGTGGCTTCTTTTCAACAACTCTCTTCCCTTCATGTCAAAATTAAGGAATCTTTTACCAATATGATGGTGGAACAGTTATGTGCTTAATGTTCATTCCGCCATTATCTTTAGCCTATCCAAAGTCAGGTGGAAGGGGTAAGGATTCCTGGAGGGTAACTTAGCCATTCTTCTTCACATCAGCCTTCTTTAGCTGATTCAAGGGGATACAAAGGTTTTTCCAAGGCCAGAAGTACGACATAATCCATCTAACAAAATCTGGGTCTGCCAGGGTCAACTACCAGGGATATTTAGAAAGAAAATCTCAAAGAGAAATGATCAGGGGGCATCTTGATCATATTGGTGAATGATTAAACATACACATACAAAAACAAAACAAAAATCCTAGACTCTTATCATTGTTCTTTTAATAGCACAAACCTCTCCACTGATCTTCCAAAGAAAAGCATGCAAAATGCCCCACAAGGGTTTATAACAATGTTACATAGCTTTAACATATATGCATAGGGGCGTAGCACCAAATTCTGGGCCCCTCAACCTTCTTGAACATTGTCTTTGCTCAGCTTCAGAAGAGCCATCAGGAGTGGCCACTGCTGCTGCATCACCAGAACCATTGTTTGTTTCTGAAACTGGTTAATGTTGACAACTAACGTTAGCTGGCTCATAATTGTCTCTATAGCCTGCTTGGCAACTAGCTAAAGACTTCACATGAGCATACAGACAGCAGCAGCAGCTGTCTGGAGTGGAATGGGTTAACTTTATTTGGCCTTTGCATAACAAGCAAACTCGGCTCACTCGGGTAAGAAAGCAGTCAACAGTTTCCTCTCCTCTTTCTGCCTTCTTTCTTTATCTTTCCTCTATTTTTTTCTTTTGATGCTCTGATTCATACTTTTTGGGCATCATGATATCTAGCCCCCTTGTCACTTTTCGCTGGTTGTTGCCGGACGGACTAAAACATTTTGCGCTTCCCAGAGGAGCCTCCCAGAATGTCCAGTATGTTGGGTGGACTGTGGCATAAAGTTATTTCTCTCAGTTGATGTTATTAATATATTTGAAATAAATTATGACACCAGTTAATTTGAGGGCCCAATTCATTCGAAATAAAAACATCACGTAAAAACAGGATTTTCATGGGCCCCTCCCCTTACTCGGGCCCTGGGAAGTCAGGTCCAGTTTTCCTCCAACTACCACACCCATGTGCATACCACGCTGTAAGCAGGACTGCTTTGAGACTTTCTGATCACTTTCTGCTTCCTCTGATCCTAACTTACAAAACCTAAAAACCTCTATACCTGTGGTTAGGACTTTAGAAGTGGACTGATGAGTCAACACAGATGTTACAAGCCTGCACTGAATGTGCGGATTGGAATATGTTTGACACTTCATCCAGAGACCTGAATGCTGTAACTGACACGGTGACATCAGACATCAGTTTTTGTGAGGACATGTCTCTGCAGACCAAGAACTTTCACACATATAACAACAATAAACCATGCTTCATCTCATAACAGAGGAAGCTGCTTAAAAACAATGAAGAGGATTACAGCAGCGGGGACCAAAGCTCTCGAAAAGCAGGCCGGGGACAAGCTGTTGTAGGAAGATTTAAATATTCTCACAGACAGCACGGCTTAGTAGTTCTGCATAAACAGAACTACTAAAGAGGTAAGACAGGCATCTTACATCTGGTTCCTGTCATTCAAGTCTGCAGAGGAAACATTGTTTCTTTACCAGAATAAGGGACCTCTTGACCTTGAGGGTCTGAGTTGCAGCAGACATCCCTAACCACACCCTTGTGCTATCGTAGACAATTTGACAGTAAAAGTGTTGACTGTTAAAACCTGTGGTCAGAAGAACATTTATGGACAGATAGTTGCAAATATTATACCCCAAGTATTCATAGCTGTTCACTTATTATTTAAATGTGGTTTTTCACAAGAAAGCTCACCAAGGAGATCAAGACAGCTAAAAGAAACTATGGCAAGAAGCTGAAACAGAGATTTTCACCTGATGATCCAGCCAGAGTTTGGAATAAATAAATAAATATCCAGTCAAATATTCTATTGTCAGGATGACAGCCACACTGCTCTTCCTGAATCAGATGTTTGACAATAGCTCAGAGGCTTCCATTCATACAGTGCAGACCATTGGTGTCCAAACTTGTTGCATTGCCATTCAAAATTATCAAGTTGAAAACACCTATCATTTTTATTCCAATTAAAAAAGGCAAACAAATGTAACAGTAAATTCTCATCTTTTTACCTGTTCAGCAATAAATTCAACATGTAATATTTCAACGAGGCAAAGTAGAACAGAACAAATTATTGTAGATCCGAAAAAAGGAACTCATACTGTTGTCGTAACAAAAGAAAGGTGCACAGTTTTCTGACTTTTTGGGTTGAAAGTTTTCTCTTTAAAAAGCCTAACTGTATTTAGCCAAGAGGGGAAGAGGTGAGGTCACTTCTTAGCCTCGTGAGACCATCCAGATCTCGCGAGCTTTCAAGGTTTCACTCGCAGATCAGTCTGGCTACTCTCCGTTAAAGAAAATTTGGAGCCGTTCACCAAACGAACGTCCAATCAGCGTTGGCTTTGAGGCGGGTTGAGGTGTGACGCAACGAGAAGATCGACAGTTCAGTCTAAAGAACATGGCGGCTTCAGCCGATGAAACTAGCGTTAGCGTGGCTATCGAGCAAGTTTTATCGGAATTACAGAGTATTTCTCTGCTGAGCTAACGAGCCTTTACCTGCAGCAGCAAGAGTAGCTTGGCTTGTGGTTGTGTTTTCGTCGTCGCTCGTAACAGAGCGACGACGAAGCATGTTGACGAGTACGTCATATGCTTTGTTGATCTGATTGGTTTATTTGGCCCGTCTATCACCAACATAGGCCAATCAGCTAACCAGTATTTTCGCCCCTTCCCAAAATTACTTCAACAGAAGGTTTCCAGATGGATATGCGAAGCAAATCTATCTGGCGGCGTCAGGTTAGTCACTTCTGTTTTTGGAGTGAAAAGTCGCTTGACGTTTGCAGCCCTACTTGTGCGTCCTTTTGGCAGCTCCCTTTTTCAGGGGTCGTCACATCAAGTCATTACAACTTAAATACAGACTAGTCATAGTTTTTATGCTGGTTGGCCTTCCTTACGCGACAGGATTGCCCCGGTCTCAATGATGTGGACTTAGCCTGCTACACCAACACAGGGGGTCAATTTGTGGTGCTTCCTACAATTTTCAAATGAAAGCAAAAAAAATAACAAATTTTAACAAGAAAATTCATAACTCATCTTGCTGATTACCAGGAACAATTATGGTCATATCCTTTCCCTAATTATCCCAGAAGGAATTGTGGCATCCATCTTGACCAAGATAGTTTTTTTTGTTTTGCAGTAACATATATTTTCCTACTGTCATATCAAAGACATCTCTCTCAAATTATGCATGTCTAAAGATGAGTAATTTGAATTTCTTGATGCATCCCACCACATGGTATGATTTTATAGATGAAGATTGAGGAGAGGCACCTATACTCAGCACTCAAAGCTGAGAGAAATAGCACACAGCTCAAAACTCTGATCAGAAATTATTAAGCCACACTTTCAGTTTCATCTAAGACCAGAGAGAAACGCATTTGGCAGTGGAGAAGAGAGAATGGTGAGAGGTTTGACGGAGGAGACGGAAGAAGATGGAAGCAGATGGAAATATGGAGGACAGAGGAAACGAGCAATGTGGAGAAATAATGAGAACATCTTTGATGCTCGGAGAGTGGAGGTTGAGAATATTTCAAACTTGAATTTTGACCCAGGCCTCAGGGGAAGATTAAAAACGCTTTTTACCTCCTCCTTCCGTTTGCTCTCCTTATGATATTTTTCAGATTTCCAGATTCAATATTCTGAGGGTGGACTTCAGACATGTCCAAAAACATCATACAGGCTCCCTTTAATTCTGAAATGCTAATACTTAGCACTGAGTTTATTTTTTCACAGGAATCTCAGTGTCTTTTTATTTCTCTATTTTTATTCTATATCCTAACTGTCTCCCTGATATATTGTTTCAGTCTTTCTCTGTTCATGTAGGAGCATTGCATTCTTGAAACTGTTGAATTTAAAAAGACTGAAGTAGAAAAACTATGCAAAAAGAAACATTAGTTACATCCTTCCATTTATGTGCTACTATAATGCTTAGTGATTTTGGATGTGTAGCCTGATTTATTTAATTTTTTTTTTACATTTTATTTCCTCTCTCAGTTCTTTATTTGATCTCATCGGATCAATACTTCATCTAACAATAGATCTACATTAGGACACTAGAGCAGATTTAGCCAAACCAAGCATAAACAGGCCATATTTTAAACAGATGGGAAGGAACTGAAAATGAGGAAGGATAAGAGTGACATTTTCCTCTTAAGAGTAATACATTTACGTTGTCAGCAAGAGCGACCCACATAAGAATCAAGGTAAATGCACAGATCCCATCCTACAAAAACCTTAGGGAAAAACATTCTCTCAGAAACTTACAGATCCCAGAAACCAAGGAAGGTAGCTGGTCCCAACGGCATTCCAGGGTGAGTACTGAAGGATTGTGCCAAACGTGGCTGGAAGTTTTTACTTCAATTTTCAATCTTTGCCAGTCGACTTGTACTGTTCTCAAATGCTTCAAAACATCCATTACTGTAACTGTCCCTAGGGTGTTATTTGTTAGAATTCTTAATGATTATTGACCTGTAGCTCTGATTTCCACCATCATGGAGTGCATTGAAAGGCTGGTGTTACAACATCTAAAATCCCTACTTCCTCCTAGTTTAGACGAGCATCGGTTTGTCTATAGAGCCAATAATTCAACTGGTGATGATGCCGTCAACACAGCCCTTTGCACCGTGCAATTTTGCAGATGACATTGCTGTGATCAATTTAATTAACAACCAAGAGGAGTTTGCTTACAGAGATATCAAAAACTAGCCACTGGTCAACAACCTGATACTCAACTCCACCAAAACAAAGGAATGTGTGGTCGTCTTCAGGAAGAAGATTAAACAGGGTGTGGTGGAGAGGGTCAGGACTTTCAAACTTGGGACAATCATCTCTCAGGACTTCAGGGTGGTCTGTTAACATCACTGCTCTTGTGAACAAAGTGCATAAGTGAAAGTACATTCTGAGCTCATTAAGGAACATTAATATGTCCCAGAGGCTTCCGCTGTTTTTTTTTTTTTTAATATATATAAATGTTCCATTGAAAGCATCATCACTCATGATATCTTAGTGTGGTTTACAAGTTGCACCTCATCTGAGACGAAGGCTCTGGAGAGAGTATGGAAGTCAGCTCAGGACATTATAAGTACTCCACTTTCCACACAGTCCGACCTTAATAACATCCCATGCCTGTGCAAAGCAAAAAACAATCAGAGAACTGTTCCTTCTCAGTACATGATCTGTTTGAGTTGCTGCCATCAGGAAGGTGATATTAAAACCTCCAGATTATTAAAAAGCTTTTATCTGCTCAGAAACCAATCAGCCTATCAAACTTATAAACTAACAATAGCATATGTGCAATAAGACATACCTAAGATGGCACACTGCACTGTGCTACACCCCAGATTTTACTTTCTTGTGTTTATTTTTACTGTGTTTTTATTTTTATTTTTTGCATGAGCTGCAGGGTATGCATTAATTTCCATTGTACACAAGTACAATAGCAGTAAAGGCTTTAAATTGAATTGACTTGATTTCCTCTACTAGAGGGTATCATACATGATGATCCATTAGCAGATGCATACATGTTTGCTTTAATAAATCAAATATCATAAATTTTGATTATTTAATTAATTACAATCCAAAAATTAAACCCATCAAAGTTTTTCCTTCCACTCGATTTGCCAATAAAATAACTGGAGACAGCATTATGTTACAAGTCAACATCTTTTATGACTGCCGTCCTTGTGTCAGTGACTGCCTGATAAGCTGTCAGGTCAGCAGTCTTAGTCTTGAGTGTATACTACATAACAAAAACATGACCTTTCCGTATTAAAAACACGGTCTTGTGTCATGTTCAAACCTTCTCAAAATATATATATATATATATATATATATATTAATAGACCTAAATGTTTGTAGCATGTCACCGTGTGTGTAATGAATCTATATCCATTATGATTTTCACTTTAACAGATTTACATAAATAAATTAGCCTTTAGCAAATATTTTTATGTAATTACTGTACCTGTAGGTGGTTCAGTGGCAAAGAAAAACAATAAAAATATCACTCTAACCACTCTCCCAGTGGACATATCTAAAAAATAACAGCAAATATATCAGTAACTGACATATTATTGAAAGGTTAGCCAAAAGTGTCCTTTGGAGGCACATTCATTGTGATTATATGAGACATACCTGTTTTTTCTCTTGTTATTTCTGCATTTGCTTGTTAATTCCTGTTACATCAATTAATGCACACATGAACAAGCTACTGCTTTTAATTGACCAATGCTCGCTTAAAACTCCATTTGCAATGAAGCATGTATTTATGTGTGGTTCTGGTGAACTACCGGAATGCACCACAGCAGAAGTTCTCACTAAAAAGGCTTCAGGGCTTGTCAAAATGTATTGCCTGATCTTTATTTAATGTTATTAATGTTATTATATGTGCTAGAGAATTAAATAAGACCCTGTAGACTTTTCCCACATCTATGTCAATATTTCTTCACGTACTGCTTGAGCAGCTCCAACTCGACACAGTAGTCCACTCACATCTTGAAATAAAGTAAGAAAGCTGTGGTGCCAAGGCTGCACTTTAACAATGTATCAACAATCATGAAATTTTGAAACATCTAAGTGTATATAGATATCACTTAGTCAATGTTACAGTCAATTGCGTGATGCAATCTGCTTGGTTTCCTTAGATAGAAAACCTTGTGATTAATCTGTCTGAATCAATCGATTGAACTGACTTTGTAAATGGCTTTGAGATAACGTGTTGTGAATTGCCGCTTTATAGACAAACTGAACTGAAAATAAAACTGAATGGTTTGAACCCACTGTAAGAACAAGGGATACCGTAACAAGCCATACAAGATACTGGTAGACGGCCATTGAAAGACAACATAACCTGGCCAGACAGATTGATAATGTGTAGCCCCTCTCCGTTCTGCACATTATCAATCTTGAATTGCCCAATAAACCGTTTGGGGAAAGGAGTGACATTCAGCAGAACTCTCCTAGTGCCTGCCCACCAAAGGTTGGTTTAGGTAATCATGATATCAAATTAAAACGTAAGCGGCAGATGTCATGAGAGAAACCACAGGAAGGAACGCTAGTCAAGGCACTTCTTGCTATTCTTGTTTCAACAATTAAATCATGGATTCATAGAAAACAGATGAGATAGCAGCAGCTACGCCTGCATCCTCCTGCGCTGCCCTGTTTATGTTGGTTTGGCTGTGGGTTCAGCAGCTATTGCTTGTGTTGCGCCAGTATGTCCCGCCTTAAACCACAGTACTGCATTGTGATTGGCTCAAAACGTTTTTGGTTCGAACACAAACGGTTGAAGCCAGAGCAGTACACTGTGAGAATTCATGTTGCAGGCAAGGTAAAAGACCATAGGGGGCAGGCAACTTATAGCTGACCCTTCAGTTTCAAATAAAGTCTTAGTCTGAAGTTTGCATCAACTCTTCATGGGCAGAAATTAAAATTTTACTTGTAATTATGCACTTAAATTGCTATTTTTTTCAAATTCAGTGATTTAAAAAGATGTACAGATTTAAATGTATTAAGTATTTTGTCTATAACACCTAGACTCAAGTCATGCAAGCTAAAATATATGCATACACCTTCAATAATATTTGGACAAATCTACCTTAACAAGCTGCATCTCCATGACAGTCTTTTTTTGTCATCAATAAGCTTCTGGTGTAATTTTGGCAGACGTGACTTGTCAGACTTGATGCAACTCATTTAAAATACCTGGATTTCTGATTTTAACAGAGTAAAGGTTATTTAAGAGAGTTGAGTTTGGGGACTTCCCTAAGACTTAAGGGTAGTATTTGTTATCATTTATTATATGTTCTCCTGAAACACCCCACTGTGACCAATATACAATCAAGGATGAATATTTTAGAGGTAGCTCCTCATTATTATTCCATCTGTGCACAGCACCATTGTCACCATTATAGACCCTCAGCATGATGCTACCACTGTAGCGCAGGAGTTAGGAGTTAGGTTTAATTCCTCAGCTCCGACCATCTCAGTCGTTGTGTCCATGGGCAAGACATTTCGCCCAAATTGGCTGCTGACATTGGTCAGCGGGCCCAGTGGTGCCGATGTATGGCAGCCTCGCTTCTGTCAGTCGGCTCCAGGGCAGCTGTGGCTACTAGCATAGCTCACCACCTTCGGAGTGTGAATGTGTATGTGAATGGATGAATGACTGACCAGTGTAGAGTGCTTTGGGGGTCCTGGGACTAGTTAAAGTTCCATACAAGTACAAGCCATTTACCATTTACTATATTGAATCTTCCAAACATTATTTTTGTCACTGAGGCCAAATAGCAGTTTTGTAAAAATCATATCATCATGATGTAATCAGCCTTCACTGTTACAGTTTCTGTAACATCCTGACAAATTTCCTTTCATCTGCATGAGACAAATTAGGTCAGCTTATTGATGTTTGTACGCAATTTTGTTGTAAGTCAGAACAACAATCCTAAAAAAGTTAATAGTTTTTTTTTAACTAATAACCCTAATTCTAAACTTTTTGTGTCATTCTGTGTAAATCAGATAAAGAACAATTCAAATAAATCATTAAAAAACCCAATTAATATGAATGTATGCATTTATTTAATTATGTAGCTCAGGCATGCCAGCAAATCTGCAAATGTAGTTTTAGTATTGCTCCACACAAAGTTTTTTAAAAAAAGGAAAGACTTTTTATTTCCCAATCCTGTCCCATTAATTCTACTTAAACAACTTTCCCATAAATTACTCACACAGTCAACCCAACATAAGTCTTCTAAGATCCATTAGGCACGTCAAACCTTTATTAAATCAGCAAGAGCTCCGTAAAAGGCAACTGCAGGGGGTTGGTTTTACATTGTTGTCTAACCCTTAATGTGAAGTCCCCCCAAATTACACAGTTTGTGACTGTATTATCAAAAGCATAGAGAGAAATTAATTAAGAGCTGTGAAATTATAGCGAAACAGATTTCATGTTTTCGAACAAATCGGCATAATGAACATACAACACATTACCTGTCAAAGGTTTTTATACCTTGAACATTTCCACATTGATTCACATTGCAACCACAAGCACTAATGAATTTTACTCAGATCTTGCTCTATTAAAATTATTAATTGCAATTGTAAAGTGGAGGTATCTTTATCAAAATAGTAATAATCTATTATTGTGATTTCAACAGTCCCCCCCCCCCCCCAAAAAAAAAAAAATAAATAAATAAATAAAAAAATTAAAGGTGCCCATTTTGTATTCAGCCACCGGGTAAATCCCTAGTACAACAACTTTTGTTTGCCATAAAATATGGCTACTATATTTAATCTTAAGTTGTGGCACCTTGTTCTATTTTTCTCCAATGTGAGATCAATAAAGCTTATGTTATGTTACGTTGCCCATTCTTTTTTCAACAAAAACATAAACTCTGTCTTATTGAAAAGAGAACTTCAATTTTCAAGTCTTGCTCTAGACTCTAAATGGGAGTTTGATCTGAACTTTGACTGGGCCATTTAAATGCATGAATATGGTTATTCCTAAAACATTCTGTGAAAGCTCTGACTGTTTGTTTAGGGTCCTTGTAAATCCCCGCCTCAAACAATTGTTCTTCGAGGATTGGCCTGCATGTGCCCCAGTCCCTATTCCTGTCTCCCTGAGCAATTTCCTCGTCCCAGATGAAAAAAAAAAAGTGTCCCAGTAGTGTGCCACAACCATGATGTTTTACATTTAGGGACCAGAGCCCCTTCTGCCACATAGATGCTTTAGGGCATACATGGCTTGTGGTAAACATAAAATTGGGGCATATTATACCTTCTTACCATAGTCCATGATTGTGAACATATTCTCCAACCAGAGATGCTGATCTCTGCAGCTTTTCCAGAGTTACCATGTGCGGTTTCTTTGATTACTGCTCTCTTTGATCTGACTGCACGGTTAGGTGGCTGGTCATGTCTTGGCATGTTTGCAGTTGTTATATTCATAGCTCTCAACTCTCACGCATTGACCGTGTGACACACGCATTTCATCAATTGCACACGCTCACACGCATTACTTTGAAAATCTCAATCTTTCAATGAAAATCTCACTCTTGAAACGCACGCGTACGGACGCTTCGCGTCATGGCGGAACCAATTTGCGGTACAATGGTTTCCGCACGTCCAGTAGTAGAGGTAACACAGCTGCAAGGACCGCCGCCGCGCAAACAAGTTTCCATCATCCAAAGTGGAACACTTCTACGGTCCGTGTTGCGTGCGAATTAAATGGTAAGTCGGCATGTGTTATTAACACACTAACAACAGCACCCCCCCCCCCCCCCCCCCCCGTTGGACCGTCTTCGATCGACCAACAGCACCCCCCCCCCCCGCCCCCCCCCCGTCAACAATCTCACTCTCAACAGTCGTCAAAAGTTGAGAGGTATGTATATTCTTTCCATTTCAGATGATAAATTCAGCAGTACTTTTTTTTTAGAAACTCAAAACTTGTGATATAACCTAACCCTGCTTTGAACATCTACACAAGTTATTCTTAATTTGTCTCTTTGTTTTGGTCTTCCTGATGCTGTTTGTACACTACATTTCTTTAATAATGAGCCATTCACAGAACAGCTGTTTTAAACATTGACTAAATTACATAGACCACATTTACCAATTAGGAGACATCTGAAGGTTATTAACCACTCTAGATATTTTAGGAATATCAGAGCAATATGGGCTCAATGCAAGTGAAGATACTTATACTTACCTTGTAAAATTCCTCTTAGATGTCACAAATATGTACTATTTTGTGGTGGTCTCTCATATAACATACATCAGGGATTGTAACACACATAGCGTAAAGATTTGTGTGTTACAAATCTTGGGAGTTCGGGTTTTGGTTTTCATTTGTCTAGATGTTTTCATTATTTCATGTTGTTTTTTATGTTCTATAGTTCTATAATAAGTTAATCTAATCGGTTTTCACTACTGTTAGTAAGGTATTTCCGAGTTAGGGAGTTGTTAGGGAGTTGGTCCTGCAATTGGTGGGTTGCCGAATTGATTCCCTGCTCTGACCGTCTTAGTCGTTGTGTCCTTGGGCAAGACACTTCACTCGATTTGCCTGCTGGCAGTGGGCAGGGGTCCCGTGGTGGCGATGTGTGGCAGCCTTGCTTCTGTCAGTCTGCCCCAGGGCAGCTGTGGCTACTAACATAACTCACCACGGTCAGGGTGAGTATGTGTGTGTGAATGGGTGAATGACTGTAGTTTAAAGCACTTTGGGATCATCTTACTAGTTAAAGCACTATACTAGTACAAGCCATTTACCAAATTAGCTCATTCTGTTGTGTTTTGTTTCTCCACTCCACTAAGTACAAAAATCCAGCCAGGGATGATCCCTGCCTGATGAACAACAGCAGAATATTCCAGAGTTTAGGACTGACTACATAAGGCCCGGCCCCCACTGAGCTTACACTTGGTTCTCTGTACAGACATGAGCAATACTGTAGGTCAGCTGACCTAAGTGAACGGGGTGATACGTAGGGCTGTAAAAGCTCTGAGTAGAGCGGGCGAGGCCATTTAAAGACTTGAAAACAAATAAAAGTATTTTAAGATGGATCCTAAAACGGGTTTTAGGCCAGTGAAGTGAACTCAGAACCGGTGAAATGTGCTCAGGCGGGTGGGTCTTAGTTTTGTGCTGTTTTTTGTGCATGTTAGTTTATGGTATCAGTGTTGGTAATTTCCCATTGTCTAGTAGCCTCTGTGTCTTAGTTCAGCTCTCATTGTGTTAATTAGTCTTCCTCCCTCAGCTTCTCTGCTTTCTCAAAACCTGTGAGTTTTCTGTTTTATTAATGAAATCGTTACTGTGCTCATTCCTAATTCCAGTTTGTATTCTGGACCAACTCCCAACCTACAAAACATGACAATGTGAAAAACTTCAAGGGTCATGAATACATTTTCAAGGCGCTGTACATGACGGCCCATTTTGTCCACATACACTAAATGAATACAAAGTAGAATCTGAGAAGTTTTTTTTTGGTTTGCATCCTCTACATTGGCGCAATTATGCTTGACTGACACTTTTTACACAGCATTAAACTACATCACACTGAATCTCTGTGTGTCCTAAACATTTGTGCTTCTGAAACTGCTGATTTGAAGTCAACTTTGAGGCACATTGTTGCCAAACTATAGGGAACATTTTTTATTTTTTTTCTGTATTATTCTACCATTCTAATGCTCTTTCTGTGTCTCTCTTTTCTAATTGGCCGCTTTATACTATCTTACTATCCATGCATTGGTCCTAGCCAATGAGGTGACAGAATTGGATTTTTGCATGATAAAGCTTTTCCTTTGGCTGCCTGGCAAACAATAAGAGGAGCAAGGATCCTCCCTACCCATATCTGTATGAAAGGGAAGGATTCCTTGAATATTACAGTTACCACAGGAATATCTAAAATGCCTGCTGAGTCAAAGAGCCAGGGATGTAAAGTGGACATCGACAGGCATGGTCGAACAACTGCTCATCTGTGACAGCCTTTACAGCAAAGTCCCTGTTCCCACTGATCGTGTTTTGGCCGAGACGTGTCATTATGAGGAGAGTTGGGCTTTAGGCGATGAAGACTGATGGCTAAAACCCACTGCCACTTCATGCTTCATCTGCTGCTTCTATTT